>NW_020897716.1:194694-708363 GCF_003984885.1 Neopelma chrysocephalum | reverse complement strand
AAATAGATACATTCATCTTAATATTCAATGCCTAATCCAATGATATTCTGGTCTCCTGGTAACATTACTAATGACTTGTCATCATGAAACAGAGAAAGAGTGAAGCTATTTCACTGGATTCTGAACCAGCATGAAATCAAGTGAGGGTTACACTGATTTTGCAAAAAACACACTGCTGGTAGCAATTCTCCCTGTGTTCAGCAAACCATGAAATAACACTATATCAAATTTATGGCACTGGAAAACAGGGAAGCAATCCAAAGACAGTGGCCTTTTGGCAATGTCTAGCAGAAAGGTGAAAGTGCTGAAACATAGGACTTCCTTTTTTACTCCCTCTTCCTGTGTTCAGCTGTTCATAAAGAATCAATGTAAAAATCTTCCAGAGCCTAGATCAATGGAAACATGGAAATTAATTGTTGCAGTCACCTCATTACTCAACTGTCAGTGTTAATAGATGTTTAGCACTGCAATGAGAGCAGCAATGTTGTACGATTTTATCATTGCAGAGAAGTGCTTTTATAGTAAAGCTTGCCAGAGCAGCTGAGCTAGGTTCTGGGCACTGGAAATACAGCTCAGGATACCACTGCCCTGCTGCTGGGGAGAGAGGGAGAGATTAGAGCTTCACAGCTCCTGCCACTGGCTCATAAGAGCAGCTTACTCATGGCAAACTTGTCTCACGTGAGCAGTGCAGAGCAATCACAGAGAGCAATAAAGTCTGTATACTATAGTGTAAAAGTAATACAACATTTAGAAGGATCTACTGTTTGCAATTTCTTCTAAATTTCCAGAAGACTATTATAATTATAATGTCCTCACCACTCTGTGGCACAAGCGAGCATGAAGACAGCCCTGCACCTGAAGAGCTGTTCAGAGGCAGTACTTCTGAGGAGCAGATTGGCTGGGCTGGAAATACCCACCTCACTACAGTTCTTTTAAAAGTCTAGCATCAAGCATTGAAGTACAGAAGCAGTTTGTTTGTTATGTATCATGGTGAAGCAAGAAACATCCTTCCACAACGTTGGTAGCTTCATTCTCAAACTTCTCAACTGTGTCTGTTTTGGAAATAGACTAAACTAAAAAAAAAAAAAATGTCAGTGTGAATCCAGTCCTGCACAGAGTATCTGTACTGGAGGACGTGGCTGTAGGTATGTAGCTGATCAGAAGCTAGATGTCCTAGAAATACATTCTAATAAAAGCTGGAAGAGGATTCCTCAGAGTCCTTTCTTCATGTGGAAATATATCCCTGGGGAACTGAAACCTGATGTGCTCAGAAAAGTGCATCTAATTCTATCCTAATTGAACAAGATAGTTCAAGCTTGACAAGACAAAGGACTAGGCTGTTATTTTTATTATTATCTTTATTTCTATGGCAGAAAGTGCATAGGGAAAGTTATCTTACAAGACAAGACATTGCATTTGCTGCTCAGCCTTTTTTTCAAAAACTTGAGTAATGTTTCAGAAGCAGAGGCCAGGTTTAGTCAACAAACAGTTAGTAATTGTTATAAACTCACAGCTATCAGAGCTTGTCTATACCAGAAGAAACATTTTACTGACCTCTGTCAAAGTGACATTGGTTTATTGGCTGTTAAATTGCCATCCAGACATGAATAGTTTTTGATTTGGTGTTTCCAATGCTGAAGCTCTGTTTGCCCAAACTAGTTTCTTTGGTTTGTTTCTATGGATTTTTTTTCTGCAGACTTCACTTTATCCCTCTCTTTCTGTGCTTACAACACTCAAAACATCAGTCAAAAAGGAACTTTGAGTGTCTGTAATTCACTGCTGAAACTTTTCAGGCTGCAAAGGAGACAGATGAGACAGTATCAACAAAATAAATCCTTCGGCAACAATAAATTGTATCAGTGCTTGTTTATTGAGTTTGGGTCTTTTTTCATCTGTCCAAACTGATGGCAACTCATCAAGACAATGCTACATAGGTTTGATAGTATACTTACTAGCTGACAAATTTGTAAAACCAGACAAAACTTCAAGCTTGTATAAGAAAGTAACCAATGCATCATCTCTTTCTTCCCTACGTCAGTGTAGAAGCCCAGAAGATAAGGGGCTAATCTGTATGTCGCAAACAATGATAACTGGATGGCTGTGGAGCTGACCAAGGATTGTTGATAATAACAGACAAGAATTGTTGGTAATAACATGTGGTAGGGAAAAAACAAGATGTAGCTGGAGAAGAGGGCCATGCGGAGATAGGGGAGCACTTTTCCTGGACAAACATACTTGTTCCTCTTCCTGGAGATAAGCACAACACAGTGTGAGCATAGGAATGAGGCTGAGAAGTGGGCATGGATTGTAGGGGGGGTTCAAAACCACCCAAGATCCCTGAAACCCTATGACCCCTTTCAAGAAAGGTCTGAAAGAATGGACTGCATGCAATAACTAATTTGCACATGAAGAGAGAAGTTCTTCAGGGTGGGAGAAACCTATTTATAAAAAGCACCCCCACCAAGCCTGGGCAGTGCCCCCAGCACCCCGGATATCCGATCAGCTGGATCAATGCTGAAAACAGGACAACTAGTGATCTTTCTTTCTTTTTCTTTCCTTCTTTCTTTCCTTCTTTCTTTCTTTTTCTTTCTTTTTTCTTTCTTTTTTCTTTCTTTTTTCTTTCTTTTTTCTTTCTTTC
The DNA here is from genome assembly GCF_003984885.1 of Neopelma chrysocephalum. Classification (NCBI taxonomy): domain Eukaryota; kingdom Metazoa; phylum Chordata; class Aves; order Passeriformes; family Pipridae; genus Neopelma; species Neopelma chrysocephalum. Next base: position 705,725 of record NW_020897716.1, on the reverse strand, counting down.
TTTATTTTCTTTTCTTTCTTTCTTTTTCTTTCTTTATTTTCTTTCTTTCTTTTTCTTTCTTTCTTTTTTTTCTTTCTTTCTGTCTGTAACTATCTATCTTCCTCTTAAGTGAATCTCTTTCTTTTTCTCTTGCTTTTCATCTCACCTCTTTGTCCAAAACCCACTACTATGTGCTTATATAGTAGGTCAGAGACTAACATACCAATTTCCATGCCAAGTAATTTACTAATAAAAATTTGTGAGTCTTTGTGGACCATCTGATTTATTTTTTTTTCCTATTGACCACTAGCATCTTGGGTGCTCTTTTTCTGCACAACAGGCACAGACAACCTTTGCTCTTGAATTGCTAATGCCCTCAGAACAGTACCTATATACACCTACACATTCTTTGGTTATGGCCTATGCTTTTTGTTCCAGTTACCTCTCCAGCAGGTAAAGAAAACCTTTAAAAGGGCAGAACAATCCTTTCAGTGTAGTGGAAATCAAACAGGCTACCAGAGGTTATAGTGATGTAGATGGGACCTTGTGAATGGCTGATATGTTTTGTAGCAACTTAAACTTCTAGAAATGTTCATGTGAGAGGAGGAAGCCTACATGATTGCTACTGCAACCTGCTGTGTGCTACTTTTGACTGGTATTTTCATCCTGAGCCAGGCTTATTTTTGTGCAGAAAAATCCTCTTGAATGAAGAATCCCCTTTCTCTTGGTGTTCTGAGGCTGCACATTAGATAAAGTTTTTGGTGCAGATGGTAAGACTGAAGCACCAATTCACTACTTTATTGTTGAACCTTGCATCTGCTTGAAAGTGAATTCAGAAAGGTCTCTGAATTTTATTTCTCTGTGGACAACAGAGATGGTGTAGTCTGTGATGAATGTCAGCAATGTAAACTCCCTTAGTATCTTGTGTCTTTAGAGACTCCATTTTCAGATTTTTCTGCTTTGGCTAAATGCAGCCAGCATTCTGCTATAGCTAAACATTCACAACTCAGCTCTGCCTTCTGTGGTAAAATATCCTCTGACTGTCAGTAGCTGGACAACAGAGAAAGACAGAAGTTTGTCTGGCGTTCTTGGTGCTGGGGGACGGGGCAGCATAATGCGCTGAAAATTGTGCTTCTCTTCTGCAGTCTTGGGCATCGAAATCTGTCACTAACCCAGTGTCAAATATGCCATAGCATTCAACATGGAAAATAATTACACCAGAAATCAATGGTTAAATAGTGGTAAAAATTAAATACAACCATATGCTCCTATGTGAACAGTCAGCAGAGTGCTGACTCTTGGCATGTCAAAACCCATGAGGCAGATTGGGTCTTTCAGAGAAGGGATGGTGTAGGACAACCAGGACTAGCTACTCTGATACAACTGGGACAGAACTTATTCCTTCTGCCACATCAGCTCATAGAAAGGAGTAATTTATTCTATGCTACTCACAAAAAATGAATACTATGGGGAGTACAGCTCATGTTGAAGTATTACCTCCGACACTGGCTCCCCACAGTGCATTGTTTCTTTAATATGAGGACTTCCTACAGTGCGTGTCCTTCACCAGCAAACATGGAAGTAAAACTCTCTGGATCACAAGCTTCAGAAGTGGAGCAAAAAAATTAAGGCATAGCAGCAGTGAATTTGGGGTGATAGAAATGGATCTGACTCATCAATCACCTTTCTGGATGCTATTAGTTTATACCACCTGATATTATGTCAATCTCATGTCAAGGATCCTTGCAATGGATGGAAAGTCTCCCTTTTGGCAACTCTTTACATGCAAATAAAAAATAAATATTATAGCACTGTCAATTTGGGAAGATGTATTTACCAGAATCTGTTTTAAAATTCAGATTTGCTCTTCAATTCTCCCCACCTGTGTTCTTTGGATTTATTATTACACCCCTACATCTAAATGCACTTTTACCGATTTACTGAAATCATTGATATTTTTCATAAGCTCTTGTAAAGCAATCAGTTTGAAAGATTATATTATGGTTAGTGGAGAATTGGGTTTTTTTGGAGACGGTTTTATGCTCTTAGTGACCCTTTAGACACTTTGATGCTTTTACTGTCCTTGAAAAGAAATTCTCCTTCTGAGTATTTCTAAATACTGTGTATTCCACTTTTTTTTTACACAAAAATTGGTAGTTATTAACATTCCAGAGGCAACATGCCTACCAAGCTGACTGCAACAAAGATAAATTATCTGGTTTATGCTGCATGAATTCTCTTCTTTATATAAACATACACATCTATGAGGCTATCTGACTTCATCATCCTAACATCAGATAGCTAAGTAATCAATTTATTTAAATTAAGAATTCATTGAGGAAAAAAATCTTCTATTTTTTAACTGCAACCTGGTTGAATAAAAATAAATTATAATTACTAAAAATATCTGTATACAAATTTTCCTAGGTGTTAATTTCCAGTGAATTACACAGCAACACTTCCATTAATTTCAAAGATGAACAGTTTTGATGAATACTGTGGGTTTTGTAAATACAAACCAGACACAAATAACAATGGCCTAATAGGCAAACAAATGAACCTCTAAGGGTAGGCACCTTCAGGCAAAGTTATGCGATTACATTACTAGCGAATTTATGGTAAACACTTACAAACTCATCTCAATATTTGTATTTCAGCAAAACCACTATATTTAACAAAAATTCTAGCCCTGTTTTGTGTAACTCAGCGAGGCTAAAGATGAGGAAAGTGACTGTCAGCTTTGTGCTCCATCACTCCCCAGGCTGCCAGCAAATATGCCGCTTTCCCTTGGCCCTGGGGGCCTACACTCTCTGCGGGGGTCTCACAGCAGGAGGGCCATGCTGGGTATGCTGCCCAGCCCAGGAACACTCTCTGCATGGAAAAGAGAAATAAGAACATACTTAAGGCATAGCAGTATCAGTTTTCTAGATAGGACAACACATAGACTTGTACTCCACTGTACCTGCACGAGGTTTCTTACTATGCTGACCTAAAGATGTCACATTAAAGCTGGTTTGTGGTAATTAATTAGCCTAAATTAGTCTTACTCATAGAAATTTTTATTTTTTTTTTTACCTTCTCTGGAGTGTTGTGACGTTACATAACAGAGAGGTACCTGTTACACAGTTATAAACACCTGCACATATGCATGCAAATATCTATATATGCTGTGTAGTTATAGCTTTGCCCATATTCCCACTGTTCTGTAGTTTTGGTCTTGAGTTACCTGAGGTTTTGACATGGCTGGGCCTGGGTATACTCAGTGTATGTCTGAACAGCAGCCAAGAAATCAGAATTCATTTAAAGCATAATTCCTGTCTGTGCTCTGGAGGAGGCAGGAGAGAAAGTAAATGGTTTGAGCTATCATTTATGACTCCACGTGGATAAAGCGTAGTTTAAAAACTAGACAATGGTTTCTAATCACTCAAAAATAAAGTCCTGGACTCAATGCCAGCAAAAATAATGAGAAGAAACAATACAACCTCCTAAACAAATTGAAGATAATACGAAGTTTCTGACACTTCTGGCAGAATTTTGCAATGCCGCAAACCATGACATAGTCAAGCTGGACTTCATTATACAGATCTGTTCTAGTCCTCAGAGTGAGGTTCCAACATGCCAGCATTGAAACAGAGATACAAATTTTTGTCAGGAAGGACAGATAGAGACAGCTATCAGCAGACACCAAAGGAAACCTCACTTCTATAGATCCATTCCACTGTAAAAATTGTTATGTTGATATTCCTGAAATTGTTTTGCCTCAGGACACCTATTTGGTTTCTTTTTGATTGTACTATTATGCTTATTTAAATATTATTAAATTCAAATCTTAACATCCAAACATTACAAAGCCTACAAGGGAATTTAAGATGATATAGAGCAAGATAAAGTGATCTTCAATTTTTAATCCCTGTCTTGCCATCCTAAACAAAAAGGATGAATGTGTCTCCAGCAAGTGAAACATTGCTGTGACATTATAGATTTCCAGATGGTGCTAGCAATAACTGAATGAGTTGATATCTCTAACTCCCATCAAATTAATGGCACTATACCAGGAATTAATTTGCCCTAGATCTGTACAAGTCAAGCATAGAGAACTGTAGTAACATCAGTTTTCTGCACTGTTCATTAAAAATATAAAGCACAGAAATTTCTAAATTTACACAAATTCTTTTTGTAAATCACTTCTTCAGCACGTAATACATTTCAGTTATGAATTTTGTATAATCTAACGGCAGCATATAATTATATAAAATAATTTCTCTGCAACATAACATTACACATTGTCATTTGAATTGTTATATAGTATTTCCATCTGCAATATAGAAAACTAGTCAGTCTAGATATTATGGGATGTGTGTTTTTTCTTTAGTGACTGAGCATTACAGAAGAATAGAAATTAGAAGTAGAAAAATAATTTAGAGTTTAATTAAAATGTCTAAATTGTGGAACCATAGAATGGTTTAGGTTGAAAAGGGTCTTAAAGATAATGTAGTTCCAGTTTCACTAGACCAAAGCCTCATCCAACCCGGCCTTGAACACTTCCACAAATTGGGCATCTGCAGCTTCTCTGGGCAACCTGTTCCAGTGCCTCACCACTCTCACAGTAAAGAATTTCTTTCTAACATCTAATCTAAATCTACTTTCAGCTTAGAGCCATTCCCCCTTGTCCTGTCACTACATGCCCTTGTAAAAAGTCCCTCTCCATCTCTCTTGTAGCCTCACTTTAGGTACTGAAAAACTGTTGTAAGGTCACCCTGAAGCCTTCTCTTCTCTCAGTTCTTTTAGCAACTAAAAAAGCAAAACAGCAAAAAACCCCAAACAAAAAAATGACAATAACAACAACAACAACAAACAAATCAAACCTGCAAAAGAGATTTTAAAAATAAGAAGTCACAAAAATTGGATATAAACAGGAAATTACGACCACAAAACAAGAAATTAGGCCCAGGTTACAAGTAAAAGGAGCAAGAGCATGGAAATTACACCCCACAAGTACGAGCAAAAAGAATATCTTTGATAATAGTTGGAAAAGGAAATTCACTGTTCTTGGTAATGCTGCCAAAACTGTTTTTCCTGACAATTCAGTGCAGGGTATTTTTCTTTTGAGTCTCAAGATCTAATAATGCTAGAGGAAACCTAAGAAGTCTGTGTTTGGTATGACAACATTTGGTTTTCCCACTTCTAAAAAATCAGTCGGCAGAATTTACAGGAAATTCTGCAAGCCAGAAGTAAGAAGATGTGGCTGAAAAACCACCTCCGCAGTCTTGAAAAAAGCCAGTAGATGTATAGTATGAGTACCATGAATGTGTTTCCAGCAAAACTCCATGCTGGTCTAACCCTATTTTCACATAAATTATTGCACATTTCATACCTCTATTGAAACATTTCGAAACTCATGGCTGGAGTTTTTGTAAAGATCTGTTTAGAAAGGGAAAGAGAGACTTTCCTTGTAAGATCCAAATTTCTAGTCTGCTTCATGGCCAATACTACGCCTAAGAGCATGATCATACTTGATGGGATAGTGCATTTCTGTGCTAAATATAATACAGGTGGTATTCATCAGATATCTGAGCTGTGTCTGAAATCTGGGCATCTAGTCTAAGCCCAGTGTCAGTACAATGAGCATACAGACTCAACAAGGAGAAATTGAGGCTTCCATTACAGTTAATTGAAAGCAAGATGTGTTTTCAAAAGGAATTCATTTAAATCTGATTAAGGTACATGAGTTATTCTCTAAAGTTTCCCCTATTGCTCAACTTTTCTCAGCTGTTCAGGCAGTCTAAGTGACTCTCTTAGAACAGACACCTATTACAGAGTCTGAATTGGGAAAGAGGGATTGCATCCTTAGTATCTAGCAAGATGAGGTGAAAGCTTTCACTGAAGGAAGATATTTGCACATAGCTGTTCTCTTCTAACCTCAAACGTAGTTTTATTAGGCCATTACTTGGGTAACACAGCTTTGAACCATTTCCAGTTTTCAGACCTGGTGTGTTTTGCTTTGTTAAGCCTTTTTCACTTGGGATTTCACATTATAGATGTTACTGCTTGTCCTCATGGGGTACCTAGAGAAAAGGTCCACAATGTGCCTGGCTCAGTTCACATGTGTTAAAGAATTCCCTATTCTCAAGACTTTGAACAAAATGTTCAGTAACACATAACAAGTGAAGATAAACTGTGTTATAATAACGCCTTAGCCAGTATTGGATCTGGAGAAACACCATGCACAAGATTTGTGGATCAGTCCAGCAGTCCAGTCCCCCATATGTAGACGTTGGCAGAAAATGCTGCTACTCCAGTTAACTTATTTGTCTTCATAGGGAAAGTGTGGTTTTCTTATTCATTCTGACAATAGCTTAATGCAGTTCAGGGAATAAAAGAACCAGACCTATTCCTCATCCTTCTGAATAATAACAGTTCTTACAAGAGTGAAAAAAAATTCCACACATAGATTTTTATCATATTTTCCATTTTCATTCAGTTTATTTTTCTTTCGGGGTTCTTTTTCATTTTCAGGTTGACCTAAGTCTTGAAGATACAATATTAAAATACTGTGAGATAGATTGGCACGGATGGACGGATGGATGGATGGATGGGTGAATGGGTGAATGGATAAATGTATGCACATAATCTATCCTTAAAGAAAGAAATTTGGGACATATTATCAATATATATTTGTAGTAGGTTGTAAGAATTTTTATACAGTTCTGAGTCCTTAACTCAAACTTGACCTCTAAATCATTCTAAGTATGGCTAGCACCAAGATTTAGAAAGCTGGCAACCAAACACTGTCTGTTACAATACATGTTTTTCAGTCACAGCTGAAGGCATTTTGTACTATGCCTAAATATACAGGTCTCAGGATTTCTCAGCAAGGGGATCATTAAAATTAATGGAATTGATATTTGTACCCTGGAAAAAATAATTGTTTACTTCATGAAGTGCTGCAAATGATGAGTGACTTGAATATTATGTTAGTGAACATTTATAACATAGTGGATAATTTTGCAATTACAGTTTTTTATGACATTATTAAAGCTAGGTCACTTGTTGCAGTAATCTCTTCTATTATGTCTCCTGGTATAATTACAATAGTTACTAAGCACAGTGCTTTTTAAAGAAATTATGCCTGCCCTTAAGTATTTCAACTTTACCTATAATGAGATCAGCATTTACAAGTTGCTATCAGTACTATGGGAAGATTTGATCAGCAGTGAATTACAGCATTGAAGACATAAGCTACAACTTTAATTTCTTTTTAAGCATTCTTTGTTTTTATCTTGTGAAGGTTAACAAAATACTTGTTTGAAAAATACCAATCTGTTTTTCAAGGTAGATGCAATTGTACACATGCAAAAATAGTTATCAGGGAAGAGTTATATGCATCTTCTTATTCTTTCTATACGTACAGTAAATTGCACCTGTCTCAGCACATTTCTTTGCAAGCAGGGATACTATTGTGGGTAAAAGAAAGTCAGTGAACATTATGTGCTATATTTGGAAGTTCATATATAAGGTATAGAAAAAAGCCCTTGCAAGACATTTTTAAGGAAAAAAAAAAGAATACATGAGGAGAATGATCCAATCAAATATAAAAATCAGGTAAATCAACAGATGAATAGAAGCCCAATAATCATATACCCTTTGCAATACCATGCAGTGGATGCTGCATTTCTTAAAGAATGTATGATTGTAGTGTGGAAGTAGAAATGCTAGGCAGGACCATACTCCAAAGAATTAAAAACTCACAAAGAAATAAGAGAGGAAAATGTTGACATTAAGGTTACAAAAAACTCATGCACGGTAATAATTCACTGGGCTGCATCACAGCAAAAGGACTGTTAATGTCATTAAGGACATAATTTGAAACACTCTGTGTTTCTCAAGCTTTATGAACTCTAGGCTAGCAAGATCCTTTAGAGGGAAAGATCAATGAGTTTGCCTACTGAAGTTAAATCGGGAATTAAAGAAAATTGCGTAGATTCCTTCAGGTGGGAAGAAGAAGGATAAATTATTGTAAGAGTTACAATAATTCTGGTGTTTCTCACACTCAGAAGGAGTTATAGCAGATATGGAGAAGAAATTTCAGCAGGATCAACCTTGGGCCAGATTCCCGCTCTAGTGAACCCAATCAGGAGTTCTGCCACTGGCTCCGGGTGGGACAAGGACATCTTGTGCCCATTTTGATTAGCAATCATAAATATCTATGCAGCAAGGAATTTAGATTAGTATCATTGCCCAAGCCTGCCAGAGTTCAAAAAGCATTTGGACAATACTCTTGGGCACATGGTGTGACTCTTGGGGATGGTCCTCCGCAGGTCTCGGAGTTGTGCTCAATCCCTACGAGTCCCTTCAAACTCGGCACTGTGGTTCTGTGATTGTGTGAAGAAAGTAAATGAAGTTTAAACAGTGAGAATATAAAAATGAATTATCCAGTCCTTTTTTTCACCATTTTAATTAATTTGAAGCCCTCATTGAAGCTAAAAATCAGTACACACGAGATACAGACCAGAGGAGCAATCTCTGTCATCATTTGTTTTCTTTCTCCTCTCTATTTCCCTCACCAGTAAGAGTATATAGAAGAACAGGGCATCCTGTTCTCATATCCAACCAAGACATATACTGTGAATATTTAAACAACCTCAATGGACTGAAGTCAAGCATTAATGGTAAAGGATCGTAAACTTACTTTTACAGTAAGTTTTTGTAATGGAAGAACAAACTGTATATTATGTACTTCTAGATATAAATTAAATATTTTCAAAAACTTTTTTCAAGAATTTTTTAAGATTTTCAACCTCATGAAGTTAAGTTTGAGGCTTTGCAGGATAGCCTATGCAAATAGAAATTGATGTAGCCTTTGGCAACCCTTGCTAGCCCAATAGACAACTCAAAATTGTCATTTGAGTATTTATCACACTTATTTTGGTCAAAGATTCCTAAAGTAACCTTCCTTTGTTAAACAAATGTGTGAAACTGTCTCCTACAGATGCATTTCTACTGTAAGAGGCAGATTTGAACTCTCTGTTGCATCATATCCACCTTCTCCTGGTACAACCTGACAGATTTCCATGGGGTCTTCATTTTAAGTGCATATGAAAATCTATAGAGGCATATGCTGCCATGCGAGGGGGAACTCATTGAAGTCACATGGAGAAAAAGGGATGCAGTGGGCTATAAAATAAAGTCTGACAATCCTTCCAGAGCAATGAAGTAATGATTTCATTCAAAGCTAGAAAATTACAGTAATATAAAAATGCTGTTACTCCAAAAATGGTAGCTTCTCTAAGGCAAGAAAACAAGAGTCTACGCGTTGCCCTGATGAGACCAGATATAGAACTTAAAACATCATTTTGTGCAGCATTTAAGGAGAAAATGTAGAACATAAGTGAAAACAGTCCTTGTGCTTTCTTTTCTTTAAAAAAAATTAAAAAAAACACCACAAAAAACCAACAAACCAAAAAAAAACCAAATTAGAATAACAAATCCTAAATTCAGTCACACAGAAAACAACTTTCTAAACATCTCTGAAATTTGCCTTCAGCCTTTCAAAAGACACTAGCATGATGTACAATACCAAAATCCATAAGGTACAACTGTTTCCCATGATTTTCTCCTATGTTTACAGAGTGGGCAGTCATTTGAATTGATTCGCTTTATAAAACCTCAGGAGATAGAAAAGCTTTTAAAAGAGGCTTTTTGCACGCTTTCTACTGTTTGTTTTCATGTCTCCCTGTGCACCAGCTACTGTATACCTGCATTATTTTTTTAACAGGTTTTTAACTGACAGCCACCTCAAGACTACTTAGATAATAAGGTGAAAAAAGAATATTTACAAAGATCTGACTTCACACTTGATCTCCCATATCTCTTTGTAGATATCCAATGCCTTTTCATATGCATTTGGTATTAAGGCAAGTACAGATTCTGTGTGCATCCTAAGACCTTGTCTAATTCTTCCATATAGATGGCAAGCCCTTCAAAGAAAGAAGGACTAACAGACTGTAGAGTTATTTATTTTAATCCTTGGTATGCCATTCCAGGAAACTTCAATACCAGTAGATTTACTGCAGCCACAATGATTCATGACTCTTCAACTTAGAGACTGCCGTTATTATTTTTGTCTTGTACTTTTATTACAGATAGCTTTGGCAGCCATATTTAAGTGCCAATATTATTTGTCTTAACACACTGAACATGAGATCAAGATAATTTCCAGTACTTGTGTTTACTCACTGTACATATGGCAGACATCCAGCCAAAGTCACATGTACTGTCAGAATTGAAGACTCACGCCAAATTGCTTCTGAACTATAAATTCATCAAGAAAATTGATGTTGTTTTCATAGCATTGACCTTCTAATGGTCAATTTTTTTTCCTGCTTAAACCAGTGCTTTCCAAGGAAATAATTTTTGTAATTTATTTGGAAGATATTTGGGAATACAATTCAATATCTTCAAAATGCATTTAATATAGACTGGTGTGCGATAATGCACATCTACATTGCTTACTACTTTGCAGTCCTGACTGCTTTTTCCTGATTTTTAGAGAAAAGAGCAGTTGCCACTGTTTTAAACAAGTACAGAGACAAAGGATATTCAGAGAGGTAGGCCAAATTAATAGCTTATTCCTGATTTAAATTCATACATTCACTCATTGCAAGGCCAGAAGAGATCCCAGAGATCTTCCAGTCTGACTCCAGTACAGTAGGACTTCCTGAATTAGTTCCTGTTTGAAGCAGAACACATAATATAAAAACATACTGAATCTACATTCAAACACTTCTGATAAAGATATCTGTTTTAACCTGGATGAGACCAGGTGTCTCATCATGATAAAAAAATTGCTTATTTAGCTTTAATTATTGCAACAGAGTTTTAGTTTAATTTTAGAAGCATGGAGATTTTTCACTTTTTTATGTTCTTTACTCAATATTCCTGCAATTCAGGGCCAGAATTCTATGAAAAAAATAATGTTTTCCTTTAAAAAATGTGGTTGTCAGGGTCTTTTTCACCTCTTGAAGGCCAGAAGAACTTCTGGTCTCAGCTGACTGCTAAGTAACTATAATATGAAAAAATTCAAGACTAGAATGAGAAAAAAAACACCTATATTTAAATGCCCTTGGTGTTATGAGAGGATTAAAGTGCAACAGAAGATTTAATCTGCATACCATATGACATTTCTTCCCTCCAGAAAATGTTCATAACTAAAGTTTTCAGCCCATGGGTCTCACATTAACATAAGAAAAGCCCTTCCTGCCTGGTGGCATTTCATATGACATCGAAGCAGTGCTGGAGGTACAGTGAGAGACTTGATTCTTGCAGTCTGAGGTATGCTTCAATTCTTGCTAGTGAGAACATGGGATCAAAGGTTTGTCACCTGTAACAAATAGTTACACTTTTCTAGGTGGCTTAGATTCAACTAATTTGGATGTGGACTGAATTTCATTCCAAACATGGGCTGAGGCATATTTTCAGGAGGCAGAATATATGTACTCTTTGAATCATTGAGACTGTGGAAAGCTTCCTTTGTGAGAGGGAATTAGCAATGGTAATAAGTCAATATTTAGACATTAACCTGAGCAATTACTCTTGATTGACTTACAAGGTTAGACTTACTTACAAGTTTTAATTTTGAGTGATGTTTTTTGGTAAGTTAATGTAAAAGGAATTATTTATAATACTGATGTAGTTGCAGGAGAGCCTTAACAAACATTAATGATATTATCTGCTGAATTCATCCAAGCAATGGATTAGAGTTACCTGTTGACTTTGGGGGATCCACAACTTGGCTCACCACATAGTAACTTGTTTCAACATTTTGTATTAATACATTTTTTAGAAATGTAATACACATTTATTTCTGCTAACGCTGTTGAGCCTAATGTACTGAAACAGACTTTAAAATGCCATTAATCTAATATTCAGTTGCTCAAGACATTAGTATATACTGACAACACCTACTGTCATCAGTGTTTTCCAACTGATATTTTAACAGAGACACATCATCTTGCAAGAAAATTCCACCCTTTTCTGATTCAGCTCAGACAAGTATGCATAAGTTAGATAAGTTAGACAGGGAATATTTTTCTTCTAGGAAACTGGTTTTATACGAACAATTTATTGTCGTGGGGTACCTGTCGTGAGGTCTTGGTCCGAGGGGAAAAGAAGGACACACAAGACACACGAGGATGGTGAGACAAAGAGATGTCTGTCTGCTCAGCGCAGCAGGCAGCCTTTATTGAGTTTGCCAACTTCACACACAACACAAACATATTCCCACAACACCCAGGAATCCAAGCACCTGCACATTATCAAACCGTCTTAACCTTGTACTCCCTGCAACCCAAGGCCGTGTCCATGGAAACCATCTAACCAGCTCCACTGCTCCAATGGAACACGGCCTAACTTTTGCACTACCTCAAACTTTAATTGTGGGACTACAACTTCACCCCACAATTTATTACCCTCATGTTCCTAATTTGGGATTCAGTCCTCCACTGTTTTTAGAGTTGGCTCAGTCCTACAATTCACTCATATCTTGAAAGATGCTTTAGGAACAGAGGTACATCTTAACTTTGAGTAAAGCGAGGATATCAGGTTCTAATAGCCTTCAATGTATAGGCAAACAGAATACTTGAAGAAGCAGGAAATGTAGCTTTAGGGTGCTCAGGACCTTGGTAGGCATAAAACCAGAAAACTACAGGAAAGAGAAGCAAAAGAAATGGAAACCTTTGTCCCTTAAATGCTGAAAATATCTCTCTCCCCCATCCTGAAGTACATTTCCTCACTGTGCAAGACCACCAGCCTAAAATATTTCATTCTGTGTTTTAATATAAGAGTATTTCCCACACCGATATTTGTTTCCATGTCACTTAGCAAGTAGCAACAGACAAAGACTAAATAATCCTTCAAATAAACTATCAGCAATTTAATTTTCTGGCACAATTTGTTTATTCAGTTGACAGTCTGGGCCAGTTGAAGAAATCCTCTGCCAATAAGTATGAAAGCACAAACTTCAGGTTTGTCTGACACTGAGGTACAGTTTCTGGCAGACTAGAGCAAAACTTTGCAAGATTTTTTATATATTCTTTAAATAATTCAACAAAAATTGTTGTGAAATTAAAAACTCTGAAAGCCACTTACATATAAGCCTTTGGGCACCTTATAATGGTTTTCTATTATGACCTGAAATTAGGCATTTAGAAAGAAGCAGTAATTTCACAGTTAGTCACCCAGAAACTTGGCCATGTTAAAACAGCATTTTAGAAAATTACAGGTAATATTATTGCTGAATGTAAATTAATGTCATTTCTGTTTCCCTCCTGGGATTGGAAAGCTCAAAGAATTTTGCAGGAGTCAATAGTCATAAACACCCATTGTGATTAGCCTGAATCTCAGAAACGAAGCTGTGAAATTAAATAAAATACATGTAATTCAACACAGAACATACGCATTGATAAATAAGAAATGAATGGTTGTTGTGATATTCCATTGTGACATTCCATTATGACTGTTCACCCTATGGTTTCCTGAGGAATGAGAAGAGGAAGCTCATGGTTTTATACAGCATGCAAAACCTATCCCAACAGCACTGAAGCCTCAAGTGTCTTCTGAAAGTCATGCCCCAGAAATAAATACACATTAAATAATGCAACACTCACATACTCCTTTTTATTTTATCCATTTATCCATGATGGCTTAACTTTAATACACTCACTGATTTTAATGGAATTATATTGGATCCGCTTTTGCGCTTCAACTGACCAAGGCCTAAGAAAGAACCAGTGACTTGGAAAGAGTTGCAAAATCAGGCAGTGAAGGTGCATGTTCCTCTCTTCAAAACAATCATACTCTTCCTACAGAAAAACTCCAACCATCCAGCAAATAAAGATAAATCGACATCAACAATAATAAAACCAAATTACTCATATTTTTAAAATAAACCTCTAATCTCCATGACCTGAAGAGCTTTCATCCTGAAAGGGCAGTGTTAAATGTGACCATGAGCCTTCAGGCTTGCCATCAGTTTGGTATAGAAGGTAAGCAGGTACTGCAATAGTGAACACTGGCACAAAATCATAAGAAAATTAATTCACTGTATCAACCTTCTATCAGCCATCTATTAGCAAAGTATTTTACATGAACTGACTTTAGAGTGTATATTTCCAAGACAATGAACTCAAGCTGAAGATACATCTGAAATCCTTCCTGAATTGAGGCCACAGCATTGCTGTATTTATCAAACAAAAAAAAAGAACATTTTAAAGAAATATTTTAAATGAAATTGATGAGTTTTAGATCCATGTATTAGAGTATTTAGTGAATTTCTCTGTCTTTCTAAAACATTTGAGGGCCTTAGTTATGTAACAATTAAGCAGCACACTGAAAACAGAATAAAAGTGTTGGCAAAACTCCTGAAATAGTGTTACTCTCTGTGAATATAAACATGATCACAGTTGAATATGTAATGATAATTTGATTTTATTTATGAGTTACTATATTTTGAAAAAATAATTTTGAAATACTGGTATTTTGAACCCTTTTCAGACACTTATTCATTTGGATTTAGAAGTTTATAAAGACATAGATCTTATACAGTCTATCACCTGATGGAGAAATAAACTTGTTTTCAGCTTTTATTTCCAACAGTCTTGTACCATTTCACATTTTAAAAGCATTTTCTATCTTAATGGTTCATTCCTACAACCCACAGACTCATTTCCTGCAAGTGCATTTCAATTAGCATTTTTAACTAAGTATTTAGGTATTGACCTGTCCACTACTGTACTGATTTTCTGAAACAGCTATTCAATTTTCTAGCTCATCAGTCAGGTCACAAAATTGGGCCATATTATGATACAGAGCCTTTCTGACAAAGCAGCATAAAGCAGCATAAATCTTTAAATACTGACAAACATTTAGAACCTTGCTAGTTGCCAGCTATCCACAGTAAGCATTAAGGAGTTATGTGTCCACTTACAGCTACACTGCTCATCTGTAGAGGAAATGCAAAACTCAGATGAATTTTAAGTGAGATTTTCTAACTACAGGGGAGAATGTGAAAAATTAATTCAGAATATTTCTGTTTGTTTCCTCTTTGAATAAAATTTGATGCCCTTTTATATTAATTTGACAAATAAAACATTCACTTTACTAGTGAACTGAAGAGGCATGTTTTTACAGGTTGAAGTGCAGAAGGTGAGAAACTTTAAAATATTTTTCTCTTCTGTAGTGACATATAGAAATGCAGTGTTTCAACTTTGTTAGTGTACCTTTTAAAGATACTTTGGGGAATCTATAGTACACAATAATCTTTTCTTAGAAATGCCTTTTCATCAGATGGTATTGTTTTTTTTCAGATTTCATAACAGTAATTAATGAGAGCATTATAAAAAGATAAAAACAGATGACCAAAACATCATAGTATAAAGTAAAATAATTATAAATGAAAGGCTGACAAAGAACGAAGAAAAAAAAGACTGATCAGCAAAGACAGCACAGGCAATAATATTAAAGGATGCAAAATTCAGACTGACATAAACATTAGAAATTGGAACTAAAAAATATAAATAAAATATTTGTCTGCCATACAGGAAAAAGGAGGGAGGGGAAGAGAAAGAAAAAGCTTGGTAGGTGTGGAGCAAAGCCATGGAGAGACCAAAATCAATATAATAAAGAAAGACTGCCTCATAGGAATAACAAAGTAAAAAGAGATTTCTGCATCCAAGATGGGAGGAAAACTCAGAGCTTAAGGGATTCAAATGGAGGGGGTTCATCCCTATGAGAGTTCTGAAAAGGATGACCAATGAAACAATAGGTCATCTAATTTGGCTTGGTGTATCCCAAAAGCTGGCATCAGTAGTGGAAAGACATCATATAAAAATCTCTACAGTTACAGGAGAAAGCAAAAAGATACAGAATTAGAGGCTTTTTGAGCTTACTTCAGTGATGCAAAAAGGCCGTAATACAGATTTCCGAGGAAAAATGTCAGAAAATCAAAATAAGGCAAAATATTAAGCAGATTTATCAAAAAGATCTGGTAAGACTAACCTGACACTTTAATCTAATAAAATAATTGCTTTTCTACACAAGAGGAAGGAAGCTTGTCAGCCTGTTTCGTTTACAGCAAAGTACAGCACCACATGGGAAATTATCAATTATGCAGAAGAAAATGTAGCTCTTGCACCAAAACTGTAATGTTGTTATAAGGAACACATGAAGACAGAAAAAAAAAAAAAAAGACTATCTTCTTAGTCTATATGTACTTTTAGACAGCTGAGTTTCTTGATGGCTTGCCTTGCTTTGATCCTATTTAATATTTTTAGTCATCTCAGTGAAAAAGCCGGTATTGTGCTAATACAGTTTTCTAGTCACACAAAATTGGGAGACATTATAAAAGGATCTGAATATCATTCAATGACCTAAGGAGATTAATAAATTAATTAGAATAATGGCAATAAGTGAATAAAAGGATCAGATGAAGACAGCTAACACTAAGTTGAAGGATATTCTTTTAGGAAAAAATAAAAGACATATTAATATTAACTGGTCAGCAATGGCTATCTGAAATTTATGTCTATTCCATATCCTCCAAATCTACTCAGATCTGCCCTATCTAAATTATTCCTAACTCACATCTCTTTTTAAAAAATTTAAATATCAAATTCAAAATCACACATTCTCTATGGAAATTGCATTAAAGAGCCTTCCTTTTTCCCACTGCCAAATTTCTGTTTAAAGTATGTACTTCTTCTTCCATTATTCACGTCCTAAGAAAAATGTTGAGTAGTATCTGACATAGACTGACCATCTGAAGGCCTCCCCTGTTATATTTGTGAGCAAGAAAAATGGATTTAGGCTGGGAATGATGCAGAGAGGGGTTATTCAGGTAAAAAGTACATGGAGAGTCTACCACATGGAAAAAAAAGGTGGAAAAAGAGATTTAACCTGAGTATACTTTGTGTATAACAAAAAAGGGAATAAACCAGCTAAGAATGTAAGTAAGATTGGGAAAACAAAGATTCTTACCCATGAGAGGTACTTGCTGCAAATAGCACCAAAAATAAAACCCTGGTTTTAAACTTTTTAAGATCATCAATAATGCCTGATTAATGAACTTCTATGAAGATGTTATCCAAAATAACTGGAGCAAAAATCAATCATAGAAGAGGATGCTTTCAAATCTCTACTCTTGGAAAGGGATTCTTGACAACTCAGAAAAAACAGCTCTAGGACCTGGTCCCAATTCAACCAGTTGCAGCTGAAAATACATGTGACAAGAGGACACCCCAAAAGGATACCCAAAGCACAAAGTGATGTGACTGCAAGGTTCTAGAAGATCTCTACATAACGTGCAAATTTGAAAGACTTAAGAAGTGACTCACTTGAAGTCCATATTCTCTTACACAGCAAAACCCTTAGCATAAGTAGGTTTTAATTTCTTCTACAAAGGCTAGGTGAACTAGAGCAACTCAAGCAAAAAGGCACCAGAATTTTTTTAACATGCACAAAATAGTACAGTTTTCCTAGTTTTGGTCTTGCACACAGCTGGGAAATTTCCCCTGAAGTTTTTCAAGTAAATTGCAGCCTGAGGCAGACACAGTGCATCAAGGGTTATAGCACAAGGAGTATGAGATTAACAAACACATGCAACTGAAAAGAGGCCTTTATATGCCTTGTGTAGTCACCTGGAGGGATGAGCTGTGGAAGAACAGTAACAGGTATCCTTACCATCTTGCCTGTGATGTCAAAAATATGGTCCTTAGGACAAAAATCTTGCAGTATTAACAGATGGTGAAAGAAAAAGAAATGGTTGAAACTAATGGGGTTTTGAGGAGACACAGGAGGTACCAGATAATGTTGAATGTATTGCATTTAAAGTAAATTAAGAGGAGTCCAATTGGGAATTTAGTTCCTCCATAATTAGCAAGCCAGCAGGTATCAAACCAGGCATAGTGCAGATAAGCCCTTCCTGATCACACTTAACACTGTGGGAATTTTTAAGCTGTGAATGCAAAGCACCATACAGAAGTATATTGTGGTTAAAGACTGTTGCTGTTTTTTTTGGAAGATAAGATTCCAAAGAACAGACCTAGCACTGATGTGGAGCAATGCATGCAGGAATCTGACCCACAAGCATTCACTTTTTGGGGATGTTGCCAATTCATCCCAGGGCAAGTTTTAAGTTAAGCACTTTTTGGTTGTGATTGTGGAGGAAAATGAGTCATTCAGTTATTCACAGTGGTAACACAATGCTCTTGTCACGGTTCTTGTCAATTTGACTGTAGCTCTCCAGATTAGTTCAGTGGTATTAACTTGGTTTTCATCCTACCAGGGTCAGAATCTATCAACTGCAGATGCTTCATGCACAGTCTGTCGTGTAAGAGTTGAGGGGAGTGCATAAATAAAATAAGGGCTTTACCTATGACTTTCAAAGTGGAAAGCTCTGAGCTAATGACATTTTCTCATCAGTGTTAAGAGGCTAAGAGTGCTCCACATCATTTTGAGACAAGTGCATAGTTTGTTGGCTAGCCCTTCTATTGGAGTCATGCTTTAGATTATTTGAATACTTAACGTGTTAAGTTACATTTTTGTGATACAGAGAAACTTATCAGTAATCACAGAGTGAATAAGGTCAAATTGTAAATTCAGACTTTGAATTTTTGTTTCTTCTCATTGAGTTTCAATAAAGAATCTTCTGTAGTCTAATCTGCATATGTTAAATAGTGTAATTATAAACTGATCCTTTATCCAGTTAGTTCAAATGCAAATATTGTCTCTTTCCTCGGTGCAGGGATTGGTTTGTGCAAGCAGAATTGCAGTTTAACTGAAGCTACTATGCCCTTTCTATTTTATTTAAATTAATGTAATTATTATCTAGCTACTTAGCTTGCAGAATAACTTGTTCTGTTATTCATTAACTGGGAAATTTCTTTCTGGATATAGAAGAATATCTGAACATCCACCTATTTGTAGCACAAAACACTGATTAGAAATAGATCTTGTTATCCGATGAGATAGTAATGATTTCTTTTAGAAATGTCTTTTATAAGAAAACTCTTGAGTCAGTAGAAATGAGACTATTGTAAGACTGTGAATTACTTGTCACCCTTGAAAAAGGCAGCTAGTTTTATAGTAGGAACAGAAGACAGAATAAGGGTGCCTTCACAGTTAGTGTCCGGAGCTGTCCCCTCTCCGTAAACCTGTCTTTGGCTTTTTCTAGAACTGCCCTCTGTTTTAGTCACTAATGCTGTTATATATTCAAGCAAGAAGGTTATGTAGGAAGAGTATTTTGACAGTTACCAAACACATTTGCAAGCCCTGATATACAGTCAATCCCTAGGATAAAATTATACAAATGAGTCAACAAACTTTAAACCATCTTGCACAGAAGAGATAGTGAGAAGAAAAACCAGAGCATCCTCGTTGCAACAAAGAAGCAGAATTGCAGTGGCTGTTTTACAAGGGCTGTAGCTAAATGAGGAGATACACATCCACATCCACACGCCCCTACACACTCTCCTCCAAACACACACACAATTACTTTTGTTTTCCAAAGCTTCTATTTCTATTATGCTTTGCTATAAATTAAATATTTGCGCTGCAAAGTCTCAGTATAAATCAGCATGGAGGCAAACCTGATAAATGCTCAATAAAGATCTGTGCAGAGCTAAAGAAAACCTTACATTTTTCATTGCCTGTAAACAAAATCATTTTCATGTTAGAGCATTTTTTTTCCTTTGTAATCAAAAGTTCTGATTTATAACCTTATAGACTTCTGTGCACAGAACAACTCCCATCAATTCTGAGTTCAATACTAATCCTGACATGCATATTCAGGAAACAGATTGGATTTCTAACAGGAATGCTAAGGTCTCAAAACATCACTAAATGACGCAAAGCTCCCTGCAATCCTAACTCATTTTTCCCATTTGAACTCAGGTCCTCTAGACCTTGCTAAAGCTTCCCAAGAAGTTGGATTTAGAGTTCAAAGACATTATCTACAAATTATTGTTCAAAGAAGCTTTGGATGTGGAAGAAGATGACATTTCAGATGAAAAAAACTCACATTCACAAGTTGACACATGAAAAAGAAAATTTTGAGAAAGTAATCCTATGAATTCCTGTCATTGAAATCAACGCTTAAGTTAACAAAACAGGTTACTCCTTTGCTGGAACTGGGTAGGAACAGGTGGGGACTATGATAAATGCTCTGAAGCCTAGCCTATGGCTTAATGTCTGAAATCTGTGGTCTTCTCAACATGAAGTAATTATATTATTTTTTTTTTATCTACAGCACTGTGAAAAGATTTTGGCAGGTCAACAAGGAATGAATAATTCAATCAATATTTTTTTAAGATGGTCATTGAGCAAGTGCCAGACATTATTCCTTATTCTTGCAATATCTGGAATTCATGCGTATTTGTAAATCAAGCAGAAGTCTATAATATAAGAAAAAATGATCAAAAGCCTTCCTTTGCCAAGCCTTGACTCAAAGGATTGCTTGTTTATTCAATTCAGGCCCAGTCTCTTCATGATTATCTACTATTTTACCATTAACTGGTTTATCTTATTCAAGGCAGATATGTCTGCGTAGCTGTGAGGTACCTAAGTAAGCAGAGCAGCAATTACAAACGGGATCTCCAAGACATGCACACAGAATATTGATCAACAAGCTGTGTTTGAACCCACACTGACTGAATTGAATGCATTTGTCTGGAGAAGATATAGATATTCACAACTATAATAATATAATAATAATAATGGCCAGTCTTCGCGAACGAAGATTTGGGGAAAGGTCTTTTACCTTTCCAGCCTGCGCAATGGATTTTTTAGGTGAGACACAGCCTGCGCTGAACTGAGCCCACCCTTTAATCCTAAGGTTCATCTGCCGGGGCCAAGCAAGCTTGGACAATGGCAGTGAGGTCCTCAGGACGTAGGTTTGTTTAGAGTGACCTTCTCATAGATGGATGGCCTCACAGGGCTAACGGGCTCCATATGCCTGGGGGGACTGGGATTCGAACCTAGGTCGCAGCGGTGAGAGTCCCGCATGCTAACCACTAGGCCACCAGGGGTCCCCATTCACAACTATAACTAAACCAAAAAGTCACATCCTTCCTTTGAAAGCATTTCATTAACATTAATGAAGTTTTCAATATCTTCATATGCCCAGTTTAGCAGATCAAACAGCAATGATTCTGGGGGATTAGATGCCACAGGACCATACATTTTAAGGACAGTTTTGTGGTTAAGACATGGGACTACAACTCAAAAACCCTGAAATTTCTCCTGACTCCTGCTACAGACTCACTTTGAGAGCACTGTAAATGACCTGCTCTCAAGGCCTGAGGTTTTCCCCAACCAAATGGTATTTCTCTCCTTCGCAGATATATTGTGCATCTTACCTTTAATAATACTGTCAAATCCCAATATCAAAAATCATGACCTATTTCTAACTCTTCCACCCATCAAGTGATGAGATTAGAAAAAATGCTATTGGGGGAGGGTCTTTGCCATTATGTTTTGAACGTAAATGTTCATATTTTCCAAGTCTTCTCTGGAACAGGGAAAATTAGGTTATATTTTTCAATGGCAGCTTTCTCCTGCATTCCTGCGGATCTGAAAAAATACAGCAAGCCTTGTCTCAAATTCACATATCCCCAAAACCTTCACAGCATTGAATAACTTTCTATTACTAAATAGATCAATTGATAGCAAGTTGTGTTGGAACACACAACCAATACATTTTGTGTTGGTACACCAAAGTACCAACACAAATAAACAGTTGGTGAACATAAAAATAAATGGTTGAAATGACAATGGACAGCTAATACTTCTTAACGTGATAATCTTCCAAACCTCTGTAGTGAGATTTGGCTCAAGTTCTTGGAGTGACCTGGGCAATATTTGTTCCTTCAAGAATACCTAATATATTCTTCCTGCCAGGAAAGCAGTTGGGCCGCAAGTTTCTCTCTTTCTCTACATTCCTTCTTAACCACTGACATCCTTAAAGTAGAGTTTCGCTTGGAAGCTTCCACTCTTCCATCCAGAGCACATCCACAAAATATGATTATTCTCAAGAAAATTCAATGTATTAATGGAGAGAAAAATTGAGCCTTTTATTAGGAAACACTTCAAGAGTGTGCTAGTAACAGATTCAAGGTAAACCTCCAAGTTAACATTCTTATTTGATGACAGACTGTAACCCATTAAAAGGAAGGTTTTATTAACACTAATTCGAGTACATTACCAACAGCACTAAATACTGTGATGTGTTACTAAGCACTAACAATATTTATCTTGAAGTCACTGACAGACCAATCACGCACATTTGGAAACATTCCACAAAATTAACATGCTGCCTTATGGCTTAAGTTAGATTCATACTGGAAAAAAAAAATTGCAAGGAAAAGACTGTTGGATTCTCCCCAATGCACACATTAAGGCTGCTACCATGAACAAGTAGACTATATCAGACAGAGTTGTTCATTGCCAAGGACTTGCATCTATCTTTCCAAACACTGCCCAGCAACTTCAGAATCTATTTCCTTGACATTCATTTTATCCAATTACTGCCTCCGGAGACTTTCTGAAAATTAGGCATATTTGACATATTCCCAGATCTAAGCATATGGGTTTTGCTTAGCATATGTTCAAGATCCTTGGAGAAAGAAAAAAAATGCATCTCTATTCCTGGGCATCCTTTTTTTGCTTTTCGCTTTTCATGGTGTTTGAAAACAAAAGGTTTCATTCACAGATCACAGCAAAAACTCAAGTCATTTTAAACCAGCTAATTTATCCAGTTTACAATTTTTTTCTTGCTTTAATTTTGTTCTGCAGGTACTCAGTTCATTATTCCATGATCATTTGCATTTGTATGAGTAGAATATTTTAGAGTCTTTTCTTTTACATCTTGTGATCTTTCTTGCAGACTTCTGGTCTTCTTTCATCTCCTGTCACTCTCTTATCCAAAGTGCTAATCTCAGCTGTAACTGTCTCAAACCTTTCATCCAGAAAGATCATTGAAGTCTGTAATTTATCACATCCCTATTGTAACTGCAAGAGCAGTTCTAAGCAGAACAAGCCTTATCTCATTGATAGCTACTTTGTCACCTTGTGGCTGCAAAACATTCAGAAATGGCATTATGTACATTAGCTGCAGATGGCATCACAGGGATTCTGAAGAAATATGTTTTCTAGTTCCTGTTATTCCTTAATACTAAAATGCCCAAACAACTTTGCAGTGATTGCACTCCATTTTTTAAATAAGGAGATATATTCTATGTCAGGTTTCATATTTTCCTGGGCAGATTTTTATGGATTTGGAGCTGATCCAAAAGCCAGTTTCTCTGATGAACATGTCTTGCCCCATTAAGCTTCAGTGCACTCCCCCTGCACGACCATTGTTTCTCCTATATGTGGCTGTGGGAAAGTTAGACTTCTCACTAATACCATGAGTTTGTGGCTTCTTGGTAGCTATTTTACTGCAATGCATGTCTAATCACAGTATACCCAAGAAGCTTAGCGATGTGTTGTAGCAGACTGCAAATTAGCTTGTTTTTCCATTAAAATACTCTTAGTTTATTCTTTTCTGTGTGGTTATAAAATTGACTGGCTGAACACTTGGGCACTTGTGTGTTTTATTTGTCTAAATGATTGATATTTAAATAGCTTAATTTCATTCATTCCACCTTTTTATGGTTGAGCAAGTGTTTATTGCATATGTGTTTTGTTTTTTTGGTTTTTTTTGTTTTTTTTTTTTTGAAGATGCATTTGGAACTCAGGGAAGAATTTTATTAATATGTGTCAGGGCGGTTTGAATTTCAGAATGGATCTCATTTCCTGAATATGTATTGTGGTAGTATAAGGTTATAAGAACTTTGTAGCCCTGTGAAAGCACCAAACAGTCTAGCTGATTTTGCTAGAGAAGTCTATAGCTAGTATTGAGCCTATGAGGGTAAATCGTGTGCTGCTGCTGAAGAAATGTAGAGGCACTGGAAGGAAGGTCATTAACAGTGTTCCCTACAGGCAGTGTTAAAACCAAACTGGTTTGCCCCAGTGACTCAACAAGATGCAAGCATTTAAACATCCTCCTTCTCCACAACAGTAAACAGGAGTTGGAAGGACTTTGGCTTACTTGTTAACTGTAAGCAAAAAAGCACCAATCAAGCTGTTACTTATAATGTTACTTATAATACTCCTGATGAATTTAATCTTCGTATTGGTTAGTGAACTACCGTGAAGTGACCCTAACTTTCTGCAGACATCCATGATTTGTAAGTAATGGCTGAAAAATCTGGCAAGTGGTGTTTCTGTTCTGGATGGCGATTAGGCCCTGTTTGATAATTATGATATATAGTTCCTTAGGTTACAAGGTATTTTCCTTGTATTTTTAATTCAGATTTTTCCTTTCCAAGTGACTACTTAGAACACTGTTGACAGGAAAATAATGACTAATAATCTCATTTTCAGTTCAGCCTCATAATTCCTCACAATAAAAGTCCTAGAAAATATTATTTATCCCTTGCAAAACTTTCAAAACGGTTTGTTCTCACACAGAAAACAGCTCTAGATTAGATTTAGTTTTAGACTTGAAACACCAGTATGTAAAGAGTCAGTAAATACCATTTTCAGACTAAAAACTGTGTCTGAATTATACACCTATGGAACACCCTGTCCTCCTATGATCATACATTCTAAGTATCACAGAAACACAGAATCACAGAATGGGTGAGGTACAGTACCACAGTAGATCATCTGGGCCCACCTCCCTGCTCAAGCAGGATCATTCTAGAGCCCATGGCACAGGATTGTGTCCAGACAATTCTGGAATACCTCTTCTGGAATACCCCCAGTGAGGAAGACTCCATATCCTCTCTGGACAGTGTATTTCAGTGTGTGGTCACCTGCAAAGGAAAGAACTTCTTCCTCATGAAATAGGTTTTGATGAGGAAAAACTGAATCCTTTCTAAAATAGGTTTCTTTTGTCTCTTCTGTGACAATAAGAATATGGACAATAAAAAGAATTTTTATCCAGGGAAGTGTTTATAGCTGCTGAAGATTTTTTAACTTTTCTTAAAATAATAACTGTATTCTGGGAAGAAGAATCGGACTTCTTCTACCACAATTAATATTTCACAAAGGTCTGTTCTTCCTCTAGGCCATGTGATCCATTGGTTTATGTGCTGACTGAACAAGCACGCAGTTAATGCTACTATGTCAAGGTAAGTCCCTATTATGTTTTTCTTTTTTCTTCTTCACGGCAGTATCTTTAGTAATTTCTTTTCAACATGTACCTATTAATTATTGTCAACTGTACAAATAAAAGTGGAGGGGAGTAGTATTGATTCTATTTGGTTCTTAAAATATCTCAAAATCAATAGTATGAGGTGGAAGAGGAAAGACATTTGTTTCAGCTTAGCTTACAGATTTTGCCTGCTCAACCTTCATGCCGTAGCAGATGTAATGGTTACAGCAGATCACAGAGAAAAGGGAAAAAACTATGGTGAAAGGCAAAACTGCAACAGAGGTAATGACAGGGGCAAACTGTGTATGCAGCTGAGAAAACCGATTTCAGGAAAGCTGAAAAACAGTTTACAGGTAAAGCAATTTCTTTGCACTTTGCAATCAGTTATAGGCCTGCCTTGTAAACTAAGTCAGTGTCATTCTTGACAGCTTAGGCTAAAATTATGAAGAAACATTGAATTCTTGTACCACCTTGCCTTACCTTACACATGATGCAAGGGTACCCACCTCATCTTAGTGTGTGCATGGCTTCCCAAGTTGCATTGAAACTGGACTAGCACATTTTGTTTTCCTTCCAAGACAAATATATAAGTTCAATATATATTCTCCACCATAATTTACAAAGGACTTGTCATTGCAGAAACCAAACACACAAAGTTTCTTTGATAAATACTCATGCTCTTCATTTCACAGATAATTACAATTTAATGTTACCATAATTTCAAATCTACTCTGTGGAATTTATATCCTGAAAAATACTACTATAATTCTCTCACATTAGGAAATTGCATAGATTGTCTACTAAATGAAGAACATATTTTTCTCAAAGCCATTTGTGGAGTCTCTGCCACCATTTCTTCCACTTGCTGCTTTGGTCTGGTATCTATGGCTCTGATCTGATCTTTTCATTTATTACACCTGCCTTTCTCTCCCTATTTTGCTGGGTGCATAAATACTCCACCTGAGTGGAGTAAATAATCCATCTGAATGCCCTGAGTTGGAAGGGACCCACAGGGATCATTGAGTCCAACTCTTAAGTGAATGGCCCATACCGGGATCAAACCCACAACCTTGGTATTATTAGCACCGTGCTCTTATGTGAACCCTTATTAGATCATATTTGCTCTGACACTGAATTGACAGGGAGAAATAATTATATTCTGAAAGGGAAAGGATTTTGATCAACAATAACTTTTTATCAGACTGTAACAAGCAACATTATGTAGTCAACAGTGAGGAAGGCAAAGGGACTGAGGCAGAAATGTTCGTGACAGTACTTTCTAGTTCAGACGTGAGCTGCTGCTGCACTGTCACTATCTGCTTCTGGTCTTCTGCCAGCTGGTCTGGTCCCTGGATGGCATGGCAGCTCCCCACCTGAGTCCCTGGGGACAGGCACATTTCCTGAGAAAAACACGGGCCCCGGAGGGTTTGTTCCTAAGGTACAAGGATAAGGCACACACAGGTATATTAGTGCCTAACCAGACACAGAAGTGAGGATAGTCAACTCCTGGTGAAGTCAACCTAGATCCGCCTTTCAGCACCCCAAATGCCTTTGTATATCTTATATGAATCAACATTGCTCCACTTCAGCTTGCACTAGAGAGCAGACCTGTTACTCTCCAGTTCTCTATGCAAGCAATGGATAAAAGTAAGATTTTACAATTTACCTAGGAGTGTTTATGGATTTCAGAAGCCTACAAAAAGTTCTTCAGCAGTTTGAACCTATATTTAACATACTGTTTAAATAAAGATCCTATAAATGCTGTTCCATTCCTTTCTTTATGTTTCTTCACCTAGAGCAGGATAACTTCAACGCTGTATGAGTAGAAGCTAATGAACTGAGTTCATAGTTTCTTTATTTCTTTTTTTTAACAGGAATGCAAACTTCAGCTAAATGACAAATTGATTGAGTGAATTATTGTTTTGCAGTCAGGTCTGGTTTGTCTGGCATGCTTATCTTTCAGCTGCTTCCAGTAGCTTGATAAAAAAAATGTAAATATTTAGCAGCCCTATTGCACAAACAGAAACCCTTCACTTGATTTATCACGCTTCATGTACCCAGATGTTTCCGTGTGGTTAAAAAAAGAATTAATGCTCAAGCAAACCAACTGATACAAGCACTGCACCAGCTTCAGTTGATTTTGCAGCTCTCTTGGTTTTGCATATCAGATTAGGAGCAAGATCCAAGCACTAACACCAGAACAGAGAAGTCTGGCTCACATTCCCAAATCCCCTCCTTTTGTTGTCTGCACACTGTCCAAGAGCAATCGGGGTAGCTATACAGTGCACTACCTCACCATACTTCCAGAACAGTTACTGGGTTTGTTTCAGATTAGGAGTAATGCCGACCCATCAGCACATGTCTCTTGAGATAATCAGCCACATTATTTGGCTCATTAACCAAAGTGCAACTACCTTACAGAGCTGCTATTATTCCTCTGAGACATAAACTAATACTTCCAAAGCTGCAGTGCAACAGAAGGGGGGACAGCATACAGACCTGTTCAGCTATCAAAATATAAACACAGCTGGCATATAACCTCCCTATTATCCTCTGAAGAATTATTAGCATAAGGATTGTAGCGATAAGGTGAAAGATTGTATATACTTAATGATGTCTAAAACCTGATTGGATGAAGCCAAGAACAACCTGCTGTATCTTTGATGGTAGCCCAGTCTTGATCCAGAGGCTAGTACCTTCTGAGATTCCTCCCAACCTAAGTTTTTTTTATGATAGTATGATTCCTGACACTTATCCCCACCACTTTACCACAGCAATTCCCAAATCCTTCCCATAAGCAAAATGCATTTTGTTTCTGTGCTGTAAATCAGATCAGACCAGATGTGTCATCTAACTTAAAAGCCCCCCAAGGATGTAGACCATCCCTACAAAACAGCTGTGCTAGTATATACTGTACAATGAACCAGGAGGCAGAGGAGGGATGAGGGAGCAGAACATAGGAACATCATAAGTTTGGAAAATCTTAAAGCTGATATTGTTGCCAGATATAACATATTGTCAAACTACAGCTGATGCTCTCCTAGGAGTTATCGTCATGATTTTAACTCAATCTAAAGTTGAATCTTCTGTAAAGTAGAGTACATGAAAAAGTCTCAGCTCATTTTTTTTAATTTGAAAAATGTTTTTCAAAAAGTAGTACCAATGGTGCTTAAGGTTTTTTGTTCAAATTTAAAACCAAATGTTTTAATATGGAATAAAAGGTGCAGACAAACACAAACTTAGATTGCCAATTACGGGTGAAGAGACCATTCTTTTTTTACTCAGCGAAGTCTCCATTCATGTCTGAGGCTATGAAGAGTCACAGCAACAAGAATAAGTAACACTAAAACTTTGGTAACACCAATAATAATTTTTATGATTTCTGTGTTTATTTGCAAAGATTCCCAGAACCAAATTCCCCAAAGCCAGACTGACTGCCTTAAGAACCACTCTTCTCTCTGTCCTGGTGGCATTTAGTGCTCTTATTCCATGACCCTACACAAGAATGGAAGCCTGTGGTGCATCAAACCTCTGTAGAATGAAGGTGCATAAGCACAGCATGGCTCCTCCCCTACTTCTGAGCAAGGAAAAATGGCATTTTTCCCGGCATTCATCACTACTGTAAGTGAGGGAAGGGGATGAGAAAGGGAGCATATCCTCAAAGAAGCAGTAGGGGAAGGTTTCTAATGCCAGAAATGGAAATTGGTCAGTTTCCTCCAATTTGTTTTAAATGAAAGGCAAACACATAATTGCCTCTTGTAATACCCTGCACATAACCAGCACCCTTTTCAAACAGATGCAATTAAACATGACTGCATGCACATGGCCTCTCTCAGGGGACAGAATGGAGGGTGGAAAAGTGGAGACAAGGGCCGAGAAGCATGATTTTTAATAATGGACCTAGTTATAGAGACACAGTTTGGTACCAAACTTCAAAAACAGGCAGGGTCATTCAGATCAGAACCACTGGGGTTTTTTTCATTTCCAAATGAGTATTTGTTAATTTAAGTATTTTTTTTCTCCACTAGAGATACAAAAGCACCGTTTTAAAATTAAAGATTTAAAATTAATTTAAAATTAAATCTTGTTCAGAGCTGAGCAGTCTGAAATATATTTTGAGAAATGTACCTATATACGTAGTCTTGAGTAAGTTTGTAAAGAAATAGCAATTGAAGAAAATGTTCTCCCCATATGCTTTATTACAAACAAAATCCTGCCCACTCAAAGAGATGGACTTTTGATTTCTCTTTCTCTGTCCTCTACTTTAGATTAGAGCATGGAAGGGCTGGACTGATGTATGCAGGATGATGGAAGGGCATGCACCCCCAGTGGCATTCTGTCAGCTCAAGTTATCCTTTGCCACTGACCTGCTATTTTATAGATGTTGATGGCTCTGTTGATGCTTGCAAGATGAATGGCTCTGTGTTTCTTAGTACATGTAATTGTGGCTACCATTCCCAGACATGAAACCCTTTAGCTTTCAGCATCCTGAATGGCCTTTTAATAAGTACAGTCTGCACACAGGCCTTTGGAAGCTCTTCAGGAGGCACGACTGGGCCTACAGTCATTAACAATGTGGAAAGTGGAAGGTGGAAAGTAGCTTCAGTCATTTCCATTGGCCAGGCAGGAAGAGTAAGAATCTTGGACGACAGCATGCAACAGATCTGAAGGAATTCAGATGGGAGAAAACAGCAGTGATATCTACAGGCAATCATTTATACATCAAAACTTACAGACCCTACAACCCCATGCTGCTCCAGGAGCTCATTTTAAATGTTCAAATTCCTCTTCCACCTCTCATCCTGCACCTCCCAGCACTGCCAGTCAACTGCACCGCCATTCAAGCCATAGGTACAAAAGCAGAAGGAACCAGGGGTGTGACATAACTGAGAAAGCTGGAGATACCAGAGAGCTTCTGGGTAGTAAGGAAGCTCAGAGCCAAGAAAGTCTTTAATGGTTTGAAAAGATGAAGGTTCTGGCAAGAACTCTAAAGGAATTGGAGCTAAGCCTGAAGAACAGGATAAAAACGGGCACAAAATTAGGGTGTTTGGGCAGACAAACTGACATGGCAAGAGAGGGTGGAGAAAGCAGAAGCATAAGTACCTTCCATGGGTGGGATGAGAAGCTCAAGGGAGAGAAAGAGATGAGGAGGTGAAAACTGGGAGCAGGCAGTGAATTTCTCTGGACAGCACCAAAGGGTCTTTCTAGGACTAGAACTTGGAGTATCAGAGAGCTGTGGGTCATTGAGTGCTACTCATCAGGAACCAGGGCACTGGAAGTGATGCTGCCACTGAATCTCTTATGAGGCCTCTGCCAGGTGTGTGATTCCTGATGTCTCCTGAAGATACAAATGTAGAAAATTTGCATACCCACATATGCTGAGTAAACACATTTTGGGAACAGATACCAATAAAACGTGTTCAATCTTGTAATGAGAAATCAAAACTTCAAAACAACAAACAGAAATTCAATAATGCAGTCACTTCTGGAAAACAGGATTTTTGTACCAAAAATATGTTGGATTTGGATTTTCCTATTGAAAAGATATATTTCAATTTTCATGTCTGTTATTTTATTTTCCAACTAGAATTTAGTAATGACAAAATTTACATGAAGACTGATATTTTCTACTGCTTTAGGAGTTGGCATTCTAGCTAACAACTGGCTGAGAAACAAATATTGCTTTGGTAATTAATCTTTTAATCCTTTTGGCAACAAATATATTTTGTAACTCTTGATCTAAATGGTGAACTGTAATACAGCATCGTATCATATAATATTTAAATTTATTACATTTTATAAGTATTGCTTCTTATCTAGTGTCTAAAATGTTATTTCCTTTTGGATTATTTCAATTTTTAAAAATACAGTATTTCAGATAGAAAACTTTGCACTAAAAATAGTCCATCTGCTTAAATTTTAACAGGTTTCCCACAACAGAAAGGGCACACAGCTGCTGAGGTAAAGCGAATGTCTTTTTTTGGCATCTTTTGCGGTAAGAGCATAGACATTCAGGAACAAGTGGAGCTGAAGGTGCTTTACACCTGTCCACACTTACACCTTACAAACTCTATTCCTGATATTCATTATCTTTGGAGTTAACATGAAAAGAGTAGAGATTTTTATTGTTTTTTTCAACAAACTTTTAAATGAAATAACAGTAAAGGTTATACAATACAGTTTTTACACAATCTCTTTTGCACCATTTTTAACTGTATTTCCAGGCAAAGGTATCCTAAGCTTATAGGATTTCAGATTTCTAACAGAAGTTTAGACATGGTAAAAATGTGTCCATTGTGAGCACTGTACAAATGTTTCTACCATATTTTCCCCAGAAAACTATCTTTTTGTGTTTTTTTTAGCTTTGTTTGAAGAATAGCCTGAGAGCTCTCATTTAAATCTACCTATTTTACCCTTTACTCTGCCAGAATATCAAATTGTACATTATCAGAATAAATGAAATATTTTATCTTAAATCTTAACTCAGAACCCATGTATATAGGAAGAAATAACTTACTTTTTTTTTTCTGCAAATTTAGGGAGATTTGAACAATTAATTATCACCAATGAGCTATTTTCAATATAGTGGTAACCAACGAATATTGAGATCTTGAAACATAGTCTTTATTTCTTTAACAAAACAAAAGCCTTCGATAAGGAGGAGAAATTTAAAGAAATAATAAGAGTAGCTGTCTTTTATCAATGGGACTTGTTTCATCTTCTCAAATGCCAGCTAGGTTTTTTTCTGCCTGTAAAATGAGAGATATTCATTTAAATGTTCATGTCTTACCCAGTTTCTAAGCCTCAGAGAGACTTCCCTGGTGATTCAGAAGCTAAGTTTTATTCTGTAATGAACTGCACAAAAGACTTTTGGGTAATCATTTCAATCCCTGCAGGAAAACCACAAATTAACAGGGGTCGTAACTTCAAAGCTAAAATGTACATATTTTCTGTAGTCTCTGTACACAAATGGGAGTGTGAAAGTCTTTATTCAATGAGGGCCTAATTCCTTTCAAAAAAGACTGAAGCAGATAGCTGCAAATCATCTTCTAATGCCCCCACAAGACCTGAGAGGAGATGCTCATAGAGACAGATGTTTGAGTGATACGTACCTAAGGAAGTAGCTGGTAGAATGAACTTCAGTCTTTATAAGTTAGTAAGGTTGAGCTATAAGCAAAAGACAAAGGGAAAGGTAATATCCATTCGTCAGGGGAGGATAGCAGCTGTGACCATTCAAAGTACCGGATTTGATAAAATTGTCTCCAGAAATAGAGTCCCTTCAAAAGACTCAGATTTTGCAGAACATGATCAGAGCTCCTCAGAAAAAGTAAACAGGCTTTTTTTTACATTTAAATATAAATTACTATTGTTATTTTAGCATTATGGTCTCAGAACTACATGGCAATTTCAAAAATTAATGACATTTCACAAATTTACGGTGGGCCCCATGAGACACGGGATATGCGCCCACAACTGCAGTAGATAGATTTACTGCTACATTTGCACTTCTTCCCTTTATAACTAATACAACAAATACTTCAGGAAAGGTGTCAGTTCTGTTTAATGTCTCGACTGAAAGGAATCTTCTGCCACAATCTCCAACCACAAGGCAAAGGCCAACACCACAGTTAATGCTGATATACGTGCCCATGATTTAAGAGAAATTTTTAACAGGACTTGGTAAAAGGACAACTCTGAAACACTAATTGTATGGTAAGCACTTTGTATTGGATTTGCATGACAAGGTTTTGGTAGCAGAGGGGGCTATAGAGGTGGCTTCTCTGAGAAGCTGCTAGAAACTTCCCCCATGTCTGATGGAGCCAACACCAGCTAGCTCCAAGATAGACCTGTCGCTGACCAAGTCTGAGCCCATCAGCAACGGTGGTAGTGCCTCGAGTATAATTGATTTAAGAAGAAAAAAATGTTATTTTGCAGAAGCAAATTGCATCCAGAGAAGAGAGAAATGAGAACATGTGAGAGAAACAGCCCTGCAGACACCAAGGTCAGTGCAAAAGGAAGGGTAGGAGATGCTCCAGGTGCTGGAGCAGAGATTCCCCTGCAGACCATGGTGAAGACCAAGACAAGAAAGGCTGTCCCCCTGCAGCCTGTGGAGATCCCTGATGGAGCAGATATTCACCTGCAACCCATGGAGGACCCTACACTGGATCCCCAAAGGAGGCTGTGACCCCATGGGAAATCCATGATGGAGAAGACTCCTGGCAGGACCTGTAGACCCTTACAGGGAGGAACCCATGCTGGAGCAGGTTTGCTGACACCATGCTAGGACAGTCTGTTCCTGAAGAACTGCACTGGCTGTGAAAAACTCCTGCTGGACACGTTTCTGGAGAACTGTCACCCGTGAGAAGGACCCCACTTTGGAGCAGGGGAAGAGTGTGAGGAGTTCTCTCCCTAAGGAGGAAGGAAAGGCATAAACAACGTGTGATGAACATGTGATAAGGCCTATTCCCTGTCACCCTGTGCTGCTCAGGATGAGAAGGTAGAGAATCAGGAAGAGAGTTCAGCCCATAAAGAAGAGAGGGGTGGGGGGAAGGTGTTAATTTGGTTTTACTTCTCATTTTACTGCTCTGATTTGATTGGTAATTCAATTAATTTCCCCAAGTCGAGTCTGTTTTGCCCATCACAGTAATTGGTGAGCAATCCCTGCCTGCCCTTACCTCAACCTAAGAGCCTTTTGTTATATTTTTTCTCCCTAGTCCAGTTGAGAAGGGGAGGATAGTGTGACTTTGGTGGGCACCTGGTATCCAGCCAAGGTCAAACCACCACACAGCTACTTGAGCCTACAACCAGTGCAATTCTAACTAACCACCGTAAAGACAGTGCTTTGGGTTTTATGAGTCCACTATTATTTTTTAATGAAAAAATGTGGTGGCTCTGTCTCCCTTCTACATTTATTCATAATTCCATCTAGATTTATGTAATATATGGAAGTTGGCAGTTAAAACAATTAATTAGTGGCCCCAGAGATCTACTGCACATTTTAGGAACATGCAGCAATACTCTACATATTCAACAGGTTCCTGTTCTGGCGGAAATTTTCCATGAGGGACTGAGTTAACAGCCAGCTACATACAATTCTGTTCTTTGCCTAATGCATTATAAAAGGCTGTCTTCCTCCTTGCTATGGGTAAATCCAAAACAATTAAAAATGAATTGACTTCTGTGTCTATTATCTATTCAATAGAGCCCATGGAATTTTTATATTGACTTTCATCCCTGAAAATCTTTGTTATGACCATCTAATTACTGTCTGACCACTCCCAAATACTCCATTAAGTAGTAACAGCTTGGGAAAACCTATGCAGTTTGTATTGCCAATGGCCAAAAACCATCCAAAGATAAGAATGGAAAATAACTGTAGCTAATAATACATAATGGCACAATATGTATCAGAATGGTGCAGAAGGAAAAAAGTAATTAAAATAGAAAGAAAACTGTCACTACGTAGCTAGTTCCAATAGCATAGAGCAATCAGCCTCCTTCCAAATGCAAACTAAAATACGGACAAATATTGCTACCCTCACCTATCCAGATTTAAGAAACATGTTCCTGTCATGCAGAAATATACAGAGCTAGAACAATCCCACTGGAGAACAGTCTGGAGGAAAGTTACCACATCTGGTTGTTACAAGTTCCATTTGACCTATTCTTTCAATGGCTTTCAAATTCCTGCCCTGCTCCTGGATAATTACCAATTCATTGAATCAGAGTAAAAAGGGTAATATATTATCTGGTAATTTATATTATGAATAGCAATTTGCATAATAGGCCCATAAAACACTAAATGGCCTTGTAATGGAAATTGAAGAGATCAAAATAAATCTCTAAAAACTATGTAGGATTATGTCTATTTTTGTATAATAGTAGATTTAGCATATCTATACATTGCAGTCACAGAGGTGATGGCCACATATCATAACAGTGGGCTCCTGTGGTATTCCAGCCATCACTGGTACCTCACACCTGTACAGTGGTGTATTGTGTGTGACCTGTATTGTGTCTGTATTGTGGGTACTCTGAAATAGCGTCTTTCCAGATTTTTCCCTCAAGGAAGCTTTACTCCAGTTAAAGTCAGGTAGGTAACAACAGAAAATTGTGTTTCATGTAACCGAAATGCTCCACTGAAAAATTTCTACTTTCAAAATACCTTTTTTTTCCCCCCTCAAAATATTGTGGTTTAGACCTCTTGCCATGCTGAGTGATGGGAGCTGCAGCTAGACAACCTTCATTCTCTACTGTCACTTCGGTTGCATACTTCTGCCACAGGCATTACACCTTCCTTTTTAGTGAAGACAGACAGTGTATCTTGGCACTCCCTTAGTCACTGAGCTAACAGCAGATGAAATACAGCCCTGGACCTCGACCACTGAAGAGAAGAGAAGAGAAAGAAAACAAATAAAACCACAGAGTTCAGTGAAATTAGAAGCTCTAAATATTTCCACTGGTTGACAATGTCTGGATTTCCTAGTTTTGACGCTCAAGTTCCCTAGTTTTTTCTCTATGTCATTGAAAAAAAATGTGTTTTTTCAATGGCCTATGCTGTATTCCAAATCTGTTTTCAAGTGGATGGTTTTGACAACACTTTTTAATGATTTACATGACTAACGACCCTGCACTGGGCAAGACACTATATGCCCAGAAGTGAAGCCTTTCACATTCAGTATGCCACAATGCTATTTTAAAACCTCAGTAATCCTTAATTCTAGGACAACACTGGGAATTCCTCTTAGGTGAGCCTACCTACCATAATTTCATTGTCTAAAACCTCACAAGCAGATAAACCTTACAGACTGCAGACATTGTTGCAGTTATGGAATTACTATTTGTGAGTATATTCTTCTTTGCTAGTTAGATATGGGAACCTTTGTCACCATGGTCTCAGAATATTTTATGTATCCTTATTTGTGCTCAGTCATGAAACACTGACTTTTTTGACAATTTAGAGGATGAGCACTCTGGATTATACACCATCAACACTGTAATCTACATATTTATTCCCCGAGAGATCACACTGTGTGTACATATCTACATATATACGCAATAACTGCCGGAATACAATCTGATACCATCACTGTGAGGAAGTTAAGTTAATGTTGGATCTGATGGGCTGATAAGACGATAAACATGATGAACATGGTGTGATGACCTCTGGTTTTCCAGTTCATGGTACGGAACACATAAAAAAGTGTTAATTTAATCAAATCACCTTAAGCAGTTTGCTAATTAGCTTCTTTTTTGTGCTATGATATTAATTCACTTAGTTTTATCTTGGTTTGCTACTTAGTTTATGTTGTTTACTCTTTGATTCTTGATAACAAAGTACACAAAATAGGAAAACCGCATATTAAGCTTTTCTGCCTCCATAACAAGGATTTAGATCTAAAGGATCACATGGATGAGGGATGTTCAAATTTCTGAGTTATTTAATGTAGTCCCTATAATATAATCCCTGTGCCCCGTAATACACTTTTGGGTTCAGATATAGCCAGAAAGTCATTTGACACTTCCTTACAATTTTTGAAGGTGACTACAACTACATCTCCAGAGAAATTTGCCTTTCCCATGATTTGCTCTCCTCTCAAAGCAGAGTTGAGGCAGCTGACTCGGGTGCTCCTCTCCAATTCGTCTTCGTTTGATCCCCTCACAAGCAACTTCCTGGCAACTCCACATCATGTACTCATACCAGAGCTACGGACACCTAGCCAGAGGCTCTGCATTTTCAGGCTTCCAAGACTTATTCAAAAAACCACTGTAACCAGCCAGAGCTCCTGAATGGCCTCTTTAT
Organism: Neopelma chrysocephalum; assembly: GCF_003984885.1. Taxonomy (NCBI): domain Eukaryota; kingdom Metazoa; phylum Chordata; class Aves; order Passeriformes; family Pipridae; genus Neopelma; species Neopelma chrysocephalum. The sequence goes on along the minus strand of NW_020897716.1, from coordinate 668,694 downwards.
TTTTGGCAGCTCCAATATCTTTCTACCTCTACAACGTGGTTATTGGGAGATGACTTACCAGAATATACTGCCTTGTTGTTCTGTTTGTCTGGTTTTTTGTTGGTTTTTTTTTTCCTGCAGCCCATATTCAACTCATTAAGTGCATTTAAACAAGATAGCACAGATAAAAAGTGACTATGCATGACATGGTTTATAAATAAAATTATTAAGCAGAACAACCACCAGAGACACTTAATAAATAAAAAGCAGCTATTCTGTGACTCTCCTTTGGTTTTATTAGTTCCTTTTCATGCTAGAGGAACATGAGATGACACAGGAGCTGCTGCAAGTCTGACCTATTTCCCCAATCCATTAGTCCCATGGTGATAAGAGCAAAGCAGAGGCAATGAATCCAATCCAGTTTGCCACTGCTGCAATTCCTCCCACTGAAGACCTCCATTTCATATCAGAAAATGCAAAGGTACAAGATGAGGGCAAGATATTGTGTGCCTTGTTTTTTAAAAGTCGAATGTCTAGGTATGTCTTTTTGTCCTAAAAAAAATTGCCAGGTTAGAAATTATGTAAATACAGCTGAGATTTACCATAACCGTCAAGGATCACATTAAGATAGCATGCTCTGTAGTTTAATTGTAGGCAAATTCCAGCCTCCTGCTAACGGGACTGTGCCCACTGACAGCTTCTAAGTCAGCAGAGAAAAGGAGACAGAACACTTATAAAAATGAGGCTGAAAGTGTTCCTTCATATCCTTCACTGGTTTCAATGTTAGCTCTCAGAGAGGGGACCCCTCAAGGACCCCTCAAGTCATTCAATTCCCTGGTCTTCACCAAGCCCTGAATAGTTTGTATGAAATAATTTAATGATTAGACTTCTGGTTAAATTTTTCAAAAAGTGATTATGTTAATTACTTATGGAAGTTAATTTCCCTACATAATCAATGTCCCATTGAAATCCGTAATGTTTAAGAAATATTGGACTATATCTGCCAAAATCTTCCAACCTCCTGTTTGGTTTCTTGCTTTCTAATCAAATAGAGTTTTAATTAGGTCTCAGTGAATCTATGTAATAGAAATAGGGAAAATTAATGCAAAGTTAGTCTTTTTTCTTTTTCACTATTGTAAATTATGAATGGGTGCTCATCGCAAATTCAGCCGCTCAGTCAGCTTGCAAGTAATTACAAACAATTCTCACCATGTAGCATGATAGCAAAGAACTACATCAAATAAATTATTTAAGAATCTTCTGAAAGTTTATTATTGTCAGTGAGAGTCAAGCAAGATATCTTCTTCCATTAGCAGCTCAGAAACAGAATTATTTCACTTAAGACTTCTCACCAGATGCTTCCCTTACTTTTGCAGAAATCCCAGGGAACTGCTTTATACTAAGATTTGGCTCTTTAAAAGAAAATATGCCCATTAATTTTATTTTGGTAAATGTGTCATATATACGAACTAAGCAAGAAGGTTGGCAAAATAAAGTCAACACATGTCCTCTGACAGGATTCTTCACTTATGGGATTTGAGAACTTAACTCAGAAGTCCGAGTACCTGATGGCTTTAATAGGCTTACATATTATAATGAACATGTAATGGAAAATGTGTAGGCTCCTTTCCCCTCTCCATGAGGATATCTGACAAAAATGTCGTTACAGCCTCAGGCGTTCCCAGCATGCAACACAATGTGTGTCACAGGGATTTTTCATCTCTGATTCACTACAGATATAACCTGCAGAAGACTCAGTGTTATCACCAACACAAAATCAGGTAAGCCAAAGCTTGGTCCAGCTGACTTTTGAAATCCTCCACCACCCACTTAAAAGGTTTTTTTATGACCCAGTCATTGAATCTTTACATCCAGAGTCTGTGGCTGTTGCTGCTTTGCCGTCTTTGCCATTCAGACAGGTACAGGCTACTCTCAGGTAGCTCCTTATCTTCATTTTCTTCACATGCAGCTCCCTTTTGTCTACTCACAGGTCATGAAATTGAGATCCCTGACATCCCGGTCCCTCTCTGGATACTCTGTCTGGAACTTTTCACATTTCTCAATGTCCCTTTTTAATTGGAGATCCATATTTGGACGTCTTCAAGTACAGCCTCAGCAGTGCCAGAGAAAAGCAAGCAGTAACTTTTCTTGTCTGCTGGCCATGCTTCTCCTTACACAGCCCTGCATGTTTTGTTTTATTTGCATTGAGAAAGCACTACTGACTTAAAAGGCTTTGACCCTTCATCAGCAATGACAGTGAAAGATTGTGATGAAAGTCTAGTTTGCTGCAAATCAGAAAATTTAATTATCTTGGGCTGCTGAATACTAGGTTGGAGGGTTCTGGTTCTTGGTAATTTATACACCTGTTTTATCAAATATTTATCAGCATCATTTTCTATTACTGCCCAGAATTATTTTTTTTTGTCTCAGGATTAATTTTATTCAATCTTGAAGATACTGCTAGCTATCTGCAGAAATTTGGGAAGAGATTGCTAGTTATTGATACTGTGATTCTTTTTACTTTCACTACTCTGATCCTTTAAATTTAAGAAGACAACTTCTACCCCGTTACATCAGGCAGAGCCATTACCTTATGTCACAGGGAAGACATAAACATTACTTTCACACTGTTTTTACACTGGCTCTTTGTTCATTTCCTTCTCCATCTCCCTCGTTTGTAATTTTCTAAAATGAGCATCACATTGTCCAAAATCACATTATCACTGTGTAGACAGAGAAATAAGACAACCATTTCTGAGCTCCATCCTGCAGCTGTTTCTACAGATCAAACACAGTCATTAATCAAGCTTGGGGATGGGTGTATTTAAAGAAAAAAAACATTCAAATGTTGCCAACTACAAATCTTTTTTCTTCATCTCTGAAACATATTTTGCTCCCTTTGTTATAGAAAATTTGTGTCATTTCTTGTTGTTTAAAGGAGTATTTTCTCCCATTTCTTCCCATAATTTGTTATATCAAAAATATTTCTGCATTTTTCTGTTCATCATTGTCTGACCACTTTGTAAGACCACAGCCTGATCAATGGTACTTCCTACTCTCCAGAGTGAGAGTACACAGAGCACAGGCTTTGAGGACTGTATTACAGATATTAAAACATCCAACTGTTTATAATGAGACTACTCAGACAACCTTTTTTTATATTTCCTGAAAAAATTGTAGCTTTTTGAGGTCTCCATAACTGAAATTTGGGTGGAGGAATATTCTCAAGCTTTCAAAATACACTCTCCACCAGGACCATTGATACCTCACAGAACCTCTCCTCCAGAGGTTGAAGACCTGCACACCTAAAGGCCACGGCACCAGAGATGAATTCTCCCCCTGCCAGTACATATGCTCTTATATGAGCAAGCAAACACCCTGTATGTGGGGTACAGCACGTGTGAGCATCTGTATATTACTGATATTTCTGTTGCTTCCACGACAGAAAATTATATACCTAGAGCAGAGCTCATTTTCTACTTCCATAAGCAGTACAATAGATCACCTTATTATTCTGCCACAAATTGAGTATAGTTTTCACTGTGATTCCTCAAAATGCAGACAACCTCTTTCACTCACAAATGAAACAGCACACAATGCCTGCCAGAGCCAATACTCCCACATACTAGTGTAATGCTTCAGTAAATTGAAGAAAGAAGCTTGCCAGCCTTTTGTGGTTGTCATTAAGCTAAATGAAAAGTACAGAAATACTTGTTTATCAGGCCATTGGTCTTTGAATATCAAATGTTTTCCCCTTCTAAAAGTCTCCTTTTCTTTCTTCTGACTAGAAGCATAGGTAGATGCTTGGCAGCTTCTCCTTTAAATGTGGTGCATTTCAAGTTTCTGCTCGCTCTGCATCAGTTGCCCCATGGCACAGAAAGACAGAAGCTTGGACCACAACTTCCTCAGCCACCCTGATGTTCTCCCGTGGTGCATCCCTACTGGGAAGTCCAACAGAGCGTATGAGCAGGAAAAAGCAAAGCTACCTGGCTGTTATGCAGCACATTTTTAGTGCTGGAGTAAGGCATGTGCTGGGGAGAGAGCTACGGTAGCGCTCTGGAACCAAACAACTGGCTGGTGCACATGCACTATGCACACCCAGATCTAGATGCTGTACCTTCAGGATTCGAGGATACTTCAAATTATGCCAGATGCTGAACTGGCATAATTTGGCTGGCTTCCAGAGTAGGAAGGTGAAAATGGCTTCTCTGCTTCATGTATTCACATATAGCACAGCAGAAAACATGGTCCTGATTTTGGGTTGTTTTCTAATACCATCCTTCCTGATTCAGCAACCTCCTGCTCCTACACTCAGCTCAAAGTATCCCGTTAACCATAACCACTCTCTGCTTTCAGTCCTTTAAACAGATGTTCGTCATCATCTGAAAAACCTTCTTTGTGGGAGGATTTCAAGGTTGTCCTGTACAGAAGGAGGAGATGGAGATGAACCAGTCAGCACAACAACCATTGGCAGCTGCAGGAAACCATCCAGCAGTCCTCCGAAAAGAGGGAGAAGAAAGGACAGTAACCAGGCCACATTTTAGTGCTGTGTATTAGATTTAACAGGGAGGTGGAGAGCAGCCAAAATAATCCTGTCCATGGGCTCAGGAAGACTCCCTTCACAGGGGCTGTGGAGGACAGCCCCAAGAGTGATGGTACTATGCACCTTTCCCTCATACAGCTTTTTAAAATTGGCTCCCCGGCAGCAGTGCCATACTCCTTTCCCCACTCATTGCCTGCCCAGTTCACTGCTGCCATCCCCATCCCAACACCTCAGTCCTGCACTTGCTTGCTGGCTACATCTTTATAGTCAAATAACATTGTGGCAAGTCCCTGGCATGCACTGACTGCTTCTCTAAGCCAGAATTTGTATTTGCACATTTGTTTTAATTGCTAACAATCCATATGCAAGTGCTGATGTTAGAAGGAAACAAAACTGTTCTTATTGCCAGCTTTGTGACTTCAATGTTTACAGTTTTACTTTCAAATGCAGATAAACTATGTCCAGCCTTTCAAGGGCTAAGTCATACTGCAAGAGATCTTGTTTTGTAGTAGTATTATTTCTGTGGATTAGGTGAGCAGAACTCAGGTCCTGGAGGTTAATGTTTTAGAAATGGCTACCCATGGCAAATTGCCTGTGTCCTGGAGAAAACTATACATTACAAAATACGATCTAGGTGTGACCATCTGAATTCTAACCACTGTTTTTTCTTCTTGTTTATCCACCGCTCAGATATTCTCTTTCAAGACCATTCCACCTCATTTTTGTAATATTCCATTTGCAAAAAAGTGGTCATGTTCCTTTTCTAATTAATTGAAGAAATACTTGGTACACCAATGCCTTACTTTTGTTGCAATCACATTTTCATACATAAAGCAATACATGTGTCTGTGGCTTTATATACAGGTACAGACAGAAAGAGAGATGCTTCACTCTCTTTCTCCAATTGTTTGTGTTTCAATTCTCATTCATATATGCTCAATGGGATACAGCACATTTCAAGGTACTGTAATATAGCTCTTCTATCTCTTTATAGCAGCACAGTCTTTTTATTTGGTATTAATACCTCTAGAGGTTTTAAATAAAATCCATTACGTGTAAGTCAGTAAAAGGACAGCAAAATGAAAATATGTAAATAAATCAGGAAAATATGTAAATAAAACAGGACAATTTATTTATTGGCAGAGCATGCCATGTTGAAAATAACCTGTTGCCCCTTCAAGCTAGCTGATTTGACAGTGATCTAGAAAAAAAATTCAAGTGCCAAGCAGTTTCCTGTGTGAGTGAATATTTATTACAATAGGCATATTATCACCTAAGACCTGAAAAATGTATTTGCCATGTGGCAGTGAGCAGTGCATAGACCAGGAAAGGTTTTTAAATTAAAACTAATGACTCTTAGGTAGATTTTTAAAAGGACAACAGCTAAGGTATTCCAGGCAGGAAGGTCCATTGTAAGCAGTATTTTTATTAATCCTGACGGCATGAGTAGTTCAATATTTCTCTGTGAGTTTCACAACAGTGTTATATAAAGGAATATTGATTAAGACTACTAAAACTCACCTACATAATTGTCTTTCTACTTCCTTTAAGGATACTTCAGACCTCAGCTAAAGATTCCCTCATTAAAAATGGATAACCTGTGGTAGGGTTTCTTATCTCTTCTTTTTTTCCATGTGGAATTTTTCAAGATTCTTTTACACCCATGTCATCTTCTGCCTTCTGAGTCCATTCCTCTATAGCTGTATGTTGAGCATTTATCCTTCAAGTCTCTTGAGTCTTGTTCTGTGAAGTATTTCAGTGCATTTTCACCACAGGCTGATCTGAGTAATGACTTCAGCTGTGCTGAAGCATACCAGAGGCACCTGCCACATTTTCTGAGCCTACTGAGGTGACCACAGTGGCTATGTATTGACTGTGGCCAAGAGAAAATTAAGAGGTCTAGACCAATTAGCAGCTCAGAACTTCAAAGCTACTGCCATCCACAACCTATGATGGAGGAAGGAGAAACCAGAGTCTACAAAAAGCTATCTGCTCACATAAGACCACTTTTCTTTAGTCTTAGGCTTCTCCAATGAAGTATTTTGACTCATTTGGATATGACAGTCTTTGATAAACATGTAAATTTCTTCAGACCATTCTGATTTAACTATCTGTCCTTCTTGTTTTTTCTTACATTATTACTACCTCAAGAAGACTCCCTTGGAGGCCATGCTGCGTAACACGGCTTTTCCAAGTCAAGAACTCATAAGTTCTTAAGTCAAGCACTTTGGTGAGCTAGCTAATATTAGTGTTCCGGGGTCTATAAAATCCCTTAAATTACCTCCTTTAAGGTCTCACTGCTGACTATCCAGCATTTCTTGAGCTACAGGATTGCCACTGAGGTGTTTGTAAAGTAATCAAGGAGTTTGATTGTAAGAACTGGTTTGTTTGCTCATGTTTATTCTCCCTCTTATACTCTTTCTAGTTCTGTCACATTTCACTCCATGTAGGAGAGTTTTATATGGCACATATCTGCTGAGTTGTTCTAAGAACAAGGCACTTTCCTTACATAAATTCCCATCTCAAAATGATGTGAACTTGCAGAAACAACTCCATATCTAGAGCAATGTTGAGTGAAGATGGCTCAGCATGCTACAAATTACACTTTCCATCTCTAGCATAGCTCTTTTGTGCTGCAGGGGAAAAAATTTCCTAGGAAGACAGGAGGTGTACCAGTATTGCCTTCTCTGAGGGTGATATACGGGAAACAAACACTGCTAGCTGCTGCTCTGAGATCTACATGCTGCTCTGGGAAAATATAGACTTCTGAGCTGCAGTTTAATAGGAACTAGCAGCATCTGAAATAAAAAAAGAAAATCTCTCATAATAATAACAATTATTAAAAAAAGAATTTTTTTCTGGGCTAACGATCTAAAAACGTTGGTCCCAGTTCCCAGCTGCAGTCATACCAAGGTGAGAAAAACAAATGTCCAAGAATAGAGCACAATAAGTAATCTTAGCCCTTGCAAGCTGATTAATAAGAGTATAAAATAGTGTGATCTTAAATAGAAACAACATAAGTACCACTTTTCTTGGTACCAGTCTTCAGATGCTTGGGCCCTAAGCAAGTTCCCATAGGAATACTTCCTAACCTCCTTTCTTATTTCTGTCCATCTAACCAACCTCCAAATTTATCAGCAAATTGAGTCCTCAGGTAGACAATCCAGATGGTTTTGTGCCTAACTTATGGGAGTTAGAGAGGTTTCCTTACTGCCCATGCTTTCTCCTTAACTTGACCTGGCATTTGCATACTCTCCTATCTTCACTTGGTTAGTTTAATTTGAAGTAAAAACACACTTTTTTTGCCCTGTAAAGAATCACCTTTACAGTTGCTTCCCTGTCTTCTTTTCATTTTGAAGTCTTTGCAATTACAGTATAAGTAACAGCTGCGTAACCGAGGTTAAAGAAAAACCAGCAAGTCTGGAAATTTAGAGCCTCCTGAAACTAATAGGCAAGGTAGAGGGAAGTGGTTCAACTGAAGTGAGAGCTCTGTCACTTTCTGTTCCCTTCTCAAAAGGAAGAAGAGTGGGAGGTCAGGCAGAAGAATGAATTTTAGGATGCCTGGTTTGCTACTTGGCTCTAACTGCAATTCTGCTGCTGAAAATTGTGAAGATAGAGATCATGAGGCTGAAAGATAAAAGAAGGAATGCTAAAGGGGGAAAATGAGAAGGAATGGGGCAAAAACATGAAAAACAGAAATTAGTTTTGTGGTTTACATTATGTACTTTTCATTACAAAGTTTATTCCTGGGTTATGTCTGCTGGCACCTTTGTGGTTAATACATTGTATAGAGAACTGTCATTTCTTTATAAAGATATTCAAACTATGGCTTATGAATCTGGTATTAATTCAAAATTATTCAAATTGGGCATTAAGAAACTGGTGCTAAAGTTTTCCGTTTCTACCAAAATGGTTCTACTTCTGCATGTAAAAGAATGAAAAGCAAAGAAGGGTATTCAAATGGGTTGAGAAGGCACATTCTGTTCAGCAGAGCCCCCTGTGTGGAGACTTTATGAGACAATCACACTGGCTGTTAAGCATTCTGCCATTGAATCTGTAATTATATCATTATCCAGTTGCTAAACAACACAGATTTTGAGGGCTTTCTTGATTTCCTGTCTGCTCTTATGTGAACTTGCTTCCTACCTGATAAAATATCTAAACATAGTATGGAACTGCCTGTTGACTTTGACATTGAAACTACAACTCTTCAAATCAAAGTAAGTCTTTTAAGCGGCACAGGTAAATAACAAACTAGATGCACTGTTAACCAAACCTAACACAACACTCCAGTGTTCCTTGCAATTGAAAAACCCTTCACTTCAGCGAGTCATAGTACTGCAGTCTCCAGGAAATTCTTTCACCTTTCCTTTCTTCATTACTTTCTGAACAGTATAGAAGGCAAATTCCTTTAGGTGCTGTGTTACCATTAGCTCTCTGCTAATGAAAAGTGGCAGTTGTCACAGTAACTGTACTCAGGTCCCACTTGGCAGCAAATTGTACAACAACTCTGAGCATTGCCTATGGCACCCTCCTGGCTTGAGCAGGGAATAAAACGTCTTCTCATGATAGCACCTATCTTTTGTCATTTGTGGTATTCTCTGTAAAGTTTGTGGACACCTGACCATAATATCTGTGACTGCAGCCCAAGGTGGCCCTGAAAGACAAGTAATGGCATTTTTCCTATTCACCAGGTAGAACTGTCATTCATTTTCTTTCAGTCACTCAGCACGTCATTGAATAAGAATTTATGTGGCCAAATAGTGTTTAAATGCAAGTTGAAAAGATGATTTTTGTGGAAATGACTGTTACCCATATCTGATGGCAAGCAGATCCATGCTGTGACGAAAGCAGCAGCATGACCTCAAGAAGACTTCTCCTTTTCAACAAATATAGAAAAACGTCCTTTTTTACTAGACTTCATAGGGCACTAAGCATACAGCAGACAACATTTTGCTAAATACTGTGATAATTCCAGTTATTTGCTTATCAACTGCACCTTTTATCATCTAATTAAAAAAAAAAAAGGTTTCCTTCTTTTTGTGGGTCTCTGTTCTTTTCTGAATCCTAGGAGACATAGATGTGCCATCTCTAGAGAGAGGCAACAGCAGTGGCAGTAAATAGGTGAATTGTAGCAGGAATGCTCGGAGTTGTCCAAGGTTGAAATGGCCAGTTAGTCCACCCTGCCTCCAGAATGATCCTGATCTAATATTCCACTACTGTAGATCTTGGTGAGACAGGGAAATTCACAGGTTGTAACCTTGCAAGGCAGACTTAATTTTACTGAGCAGAAACATCAGGAGGACAAAATGTGAAATCTGCCATATCTTTTCATTCTAAGGCTGCCATGACACAAGCAAATTGCTGACATTTTGTTCTTGTCTGCATGACACAGTTCCAAAGACAGGTTACAGCAGCACTTTGTAGCAAAGCTCTTAATGCAAGTAATTACTCTTAGATGGCAAAATCTCTATTCTTTCTCTACACCTTGAGAAATGCCCATTAAAATATATTTAATAGGAATGTAATTAAATACGTATTGCTTTTGTTGTTAAAACAAGCTAACTAGATGGCAAGGAAAAATCTCAGAAAGTGATATTTATATTTCATTGATATACAGATACTAGCTCATTAAAGTTAAGTTAAATGCTTATTTGAGACTAATAGTAACCTCTTTTTAATTATAGTTTCCATTTACTGTGGCTGACAGAGCAATAAATTACTGTTCTACAAGGTAGCAAACAAAATGTTTTCGATGTCTTGGTTTCAGCTGGGATAGAGTTAATTTTCTTCCTAGTAGCTGGTATAGTGCTGTGTTTTGAATTTAGGATGAGAGTAACATTGATAATACACTGATGTTTTAGTTACCGGTGAGCAGCACTTACACGGGGTCAAGACCTTTACTGCTGCTCAGCCCACCCTATGAGGGGACACAGCCAGGACAGCTGACCCCAACTAACCCAAGGGACATTCTATACCATATGGCATCATGCTCAGTATATAAATTAGGGGAAAGTTGGTCAGGCCTGCTGCTTGGGAACTGGTTGGGAATAGTTTGGCAGTTAGTGAGTGATTGCATCGTGCAACATTTGTTTTTGTACATTCTAATTCTTTTATCATTATTATTATCCCTTTCTTTTCTGTTCTATTAAACTACCTATGTCCCAACCCACGAATTTTGCTGGATTTGTTCTTCCGATCCTCTCTCCCATCCCACTGGGGGCAGGATGGTGATTTAGCGGCTGTGTGCTCTTCAGCTGTCTGTTAGGTTAAACCACAAAAAATGTTTATTGTCTCTGATCACCTTAGTGGTGAAGAAAATGAGAGTAATTGTGTGGTACTACTGCAAAGTAGCATAGTAAGCAAATTATTTAAACAAGAAGAAATCCCATCAGTGTCAAGTTAGGTGAGTACGGGAAGTAGCCAACATCTGCAACAGGAGTCCTCATGACTTGTAGGGCATCCCAGAAGCTTATTAACAAGGAAATGAGCTCAGCCTCTAAAGAAGCTTACAGTCCCATCCACCTTGACAGAAAGGTAGTGGGGAGAAAAAATCAAACTAGAGACACTGAGAGACTGGGACGTCAAGAGGAGCACAAAAAAGTGGGCAAATTCTTCAGTCTGTGCAGCTACCCATGAGGACTTCAGACACACATTTTTTCCCCTTCTCACCAGATTTTTTCTAGAGGGAATATTTATTTTAAAAATTTCCTAGAAGGATCCTCATAGATAGGTTTGTACCCTGCTCCCTTACTAAGGAAAGGAAAGACATAACTTGAAGTATAGAAGCCAACAAATTTTCCTGGAGAGAAGGGGTTTTAAATTTTTTAATTTGTGACTCTCTGTATTTTTCAGGGAGACTGGGTTCATGGGGACTGCTCCTTGCATTTAGGAACCTGATTTTCTCAAGAAAACACTGAAAGTAGCTCATATGCCCCTTAACTGAAAGACAGCGCTCTGCAATAAACTAATATGTAATGAAGATAGTATACATAGGAGAATGTTTAGTAAAAGGCTACTTTCTTCTTCGGCTCCACTCAACATAACATCTGCCAAGAGCAGCTGTGCCTAAAAGTTTGTAACTATAAGACCAGTTCTTCAGAAAAGTCTGTGCTATTTTGACCAGAATGTCCTTCTGATATTCCTAGAGCAGAGATTATTATGGAGCGTGTTTACTTTTCATTGTCATCTTCCCATTAGTATTACTAAATATTGCATTACGTAGACCTTTATTTTTACAGCTGTATTTTGAACAGCTTCTCTATCAATATCTGAGCTAAGAACAGATTAAAAAGTGGCTGGTGCCCGGCTCAGGTCAATATTTAGAAATTCTACCAGCAAAGTTGACCAAAAGCATAATTTATTTACATTTCTATATCAGAAATATAAATGTATTTACACTGGAATATAATATAGCTTTTGTTCATGGAATTATTATGGTTTATACTAGAAAAATCAATATCCTTTTTTGACATGTTTTATGTCTCTTATGGGAGTGTTCGCAGATGTAAGAATGCCAAACTTGGACAAGGTATGCATTTGCTACTTTGCTCTTGGTGATGTATATTTACCTCTTTTTGCATAGAAGCATTCAGACCTATTTTGATTATGTTAAGGATGTAGGAAGAACATTGGTGAGGTTATTATTTTGCACTTAATTTTTCTTTAAATGAACAACTTTTCAGATTATGAGCTCACACTAAAAGTAAACATAAAAAAATTCCAAGTCTGCTTCTTTTTTACACAAAAGTATGGGAAATGGTATGAACAGATGCATTTTGATGTGATTACCAAATAAATTTTGACACCAGTGTGCTTCAGACAGTATGTTTGGCTGATTGATTGAATCACTGCTGGCACGTTGTGCACCAACACAAAGTATGATAGATTTTGGCTGGTAGCATTTAATCATCATGAGTAGGGAAGGGAGGAGAGGGGGTGGCCAAATTCTGCGGGAGAAAGAGATGGAGAAAGAGCTAGCAGTGATATCCTGATGTGGTGATATCAAGAGACCCCAGGTGCCCCCAGTCACTCAGGCATTCATGCAAAATAAAGATTTGCACTATCAGCCAGAAGCTCACACCAACCTTCTACTCATAATTTGGAGGATAACCCTATACTCCCATGGAAGAGTTGGGCTTACCTAGACTCCAGACTGGCCTTGGTTTAAAAACCCTGGAGAAGTCCCTCTGTGCACCAGACCTACGTGCATTGACCAAGCAGCCTTGTTTCAGCCAGTAGCTGGATTAGCAGCCACGGAGATGACATGCTGTTTGCCCCTGCTGTTCTTGCAATTGGATCAAGCAGTCACTGCTGCTCCTTCCACAGAGATGCATTCTGTTTGCTGCAGATCACTGTTGCACCTTGTAAAAGAGCTACAGCAACAGACAGTGATACATATAGAGACATGAAGCTCTTCCACGATATAAAGCCCCAAAAACAGGATTTACCAGTATCACCATAACTCGTATTTTTGTAATTTACCAAGAACACACTGTTTCTTTGCTTTCACAATTCCACTGATTTCCTTGACAGCCACTTGAGAAGTACAAACCTGTGGTGGTTTGAAACTCCCAAGGATCCAATTTTTAAGTTCAAGCCCCCCTCCCACAGTCTGCCCCTGTGAGAGGGTTTAGTGATGGTATGGACTTGATATCTTTTTTACTTCATGAGGAGAGTTTTCAGACAAAACACAACCATTCGTTATTGGGGGAAGGGAAAAATATTTACAAAGGTTTATTTACTTACACCTATATATATATATATTTACATTGAATTAAATTCCTCTTTTCCTTCAAAAGTCCAAGAAGGAAAGAGAAAAGTCTTTTTGTCACTGCACAGGCCACAGTTCCTTAGTTTCAGTTTTTTGTGGCACTGGTTAGTGTCCTTCATTTTCCTAAGGCAGCAGATTTAAGTATGGCAGTCAGGATTTTGGTTCTTACTTTGTGGAAATTCCAACCCCGAGCCCGAGCCTTCGGGGGATTTCCTTGTAGATCTTCACTCCTCTTGGGGTAGAACATTGAAGGCAGCTTTCAGTTCAGTCTTACCAAAGCTCTTTTGCTCTGTCTCAGCTCGCTAGCACGATAGAAGCAGCAGCAGCAGCAGCAGAGGGCACGGTCACCTCCCCCGTGTTCCATCCTGGCTCAGCTCTCAGGAGACTCCGGGTTTCTCGGCTCTTCTGTCTCACTCTAGCTGCTGCTGCATTTTGGGACTCCCTAAAGGTTTGGAAGTCCACCCCTCCTCTTCAACAGGTCTCTGAGTTTTGGGAAATTAATACAGTCTTACCCCAAACCAGCTCTGTTGAGTTTTCCTCTGTTTCGTTGCCAGCTCTCCCTCCTGCAGGAACATCTCTGCATCTTTCAGCCGGCTTCATGTTATCTTGTTGTTATTGGCTATCTTTTTGGCTTTCAGCCACTGCTGTCTCTGTTCAGGACTGCTCCGCTGCCGCTTTCAATGTTTTCTACTGCTGCTGACAGTAAGGAAATTCTCCCACCTCTTGATTACGGGACCCGGTCCAGCTTTGACACTACACCAGGTCTCCCGTAGCCTCAGCTGGGGCTGGGGGCTCGTGGCCCCCAGAGGGGGCTCACTGGTCCCCTGCTTCCTCGTGGTTCAGATCATGGCTACCAACCTACTAAAAAACTACCTCACCACCTTCTCTTCCGTTGCTGTGGGTATGTAATTTCTGTAGGGCGCATGTGAACCTTTGATTGGTCTAGTATTATCAGTGGGGCAAACCATTACTGCCCCAGAGAAAAGGTTTTTCAAACCACCACACATGTATATGCACTCAATTTCCTTTCGAGCTGTCAGTAAAACACTGAGAACCCCGCAGGTATGTGGTAGCTGATGTAGCTCTGTGGAAATAACTCCTTTCTGAAAAAAAAAAAGGTATTATGGAAATTCTTAATTACATCTGCTGATGACATAATATCATTAGCAGCATGTTAGACCCTAAGTATGAGGTGAGAAAAAAAGCTTTCTCACCACCAAAAAAGAACCATCAAAATTTTTACATATTATATTATTGATTGTATGCTTGTATAGCATACACACCGTCGATAACCTCCCTAACTTTCCTTCATTCATTCAGGACCTCAGTGTTTCAATAAGGTAAAATCTTAGAATCCTTTTAAATTATTAAATCCAAATTAGATCTACTATCTTGGACCTTTTAAAATGTAGTATAAAAAATGCTGAAGGTTTTCTTTCAAAAGCTATTTTTAAAAAAAACCTTAAAACTACTTTCTAACCATTGTAATGATGTTCATCTAAAGCAATTACAGCTCAATTAACTGCAATTTCATTTGAGAAGTGTTCATGCTTAATAAAAAGGGAAAATTTCCTTTTATTTAAAAGAAATAAACACCTGAGTGTCTTGTAAACAAAAATAAATACTTGAGATTGTTACTTGAATGCTGAAAATGGAATAATTGAAATTTGACCCTTCCTCTACTATACATCACTGCTACTATAATGCAACTCAGATCTGTACATTTTTTTCTTATAAGAGTCTGAATAAATAGGATCTTCAAGATAAGTCTCCCATTCTCCATTAAGCTGACAGCATGGAGACTGAAGATATATTAATGGAATTAAATCTTGTATGTCCAAAGCAAAATAATTATCATTACAGCAGACCTCCACAACCTGAATTCAAAGACCACCACCTCTTCTTCTGCAGGTAACACACCTGCCAGGCAAACAAGTTAATCTATGTCAAGTATGAGCATCTTCACAATGAAGTTTTGTTATACTGTTTATGTAGAACATCTTTGATATAAGAGTCCAATATAATCATATTTATTTAAATCCAGGAATGGGAGCAAAAAGCAGTCTCTCAACTAATTTAGATTTTCCTAATATCCCTCATTCACCATGACCCTTGGCTCAGATTTGGAGGTCTTCCAAATTATCTCCTCTCCAGTGAATGAGGAGAACATTTTAGACTCCTGGATCAGATATGTTTCAATTACTGTGGCAAAGATCATTGCTATAGGCACTGCAGCAATGCAGGAAATACCTTGCTGGAGTAGCCTTGTATCTTGTCTTTGTCAGTAACATGTACTCGTAGTTCAGAGGAAGATAATTTTACTGTTAAAAAAAGTGAAAGAACAGCAAAACAAGAAGGAGATTTTTTTTTTTGTTGCCAGTCCAGCCCTTACAAAAACATTGGATCAAACAAACAGGTCCTTTATTAGATATCTGTGTGCAAATTAATGTAAAAGAGTTCCTGATGTAAGCCTACTGGCTAACACTTTGACATTCACACAAACGTGGCAACTGACAAAGCACTTAGATGGGTACATATCTTTATTTTTTTCAAGCATTCACTCCAGCTTTAGGTATTATACATTTTCTACCAAATTTATATTTTGCAGGCCTGATTCATATCTAGTGTAAATTAATGTGGCTTGAATTAGGTCAGCGTAGATGTGCTAATTTACACTGGTCTCCGAGCTGGAGCATTCATTCTGTACTAATATACTGATACGAATTCTAGAAATATAGTTTCCAGATTGACATTGTGACTGTATTTTAAATTATGGCTACTCTTTGCATTTCTTCAAGGAACAAACTTAACACATGATTCATATTTTTTCACTGATTTTCATATCAAGCTCCTATAAGTATTCATAATTTGCACAGGAATTCCTGCATATCTTCAAAAGAAATTGTCTTTTCCCATTTTTTAGCTGGTAGCATAGTAAGCTGGTAGCACCAGCACCAACGTGGTAGCAGCCAAAAAGACAGCTGACTAGAATCATCTGTAGAGAAGTTTGACACTGTGTGTTTATAAATATTGTTGCTCAATTTTAAAATCAAACAAACAACCCTAAGATTTCCCACAGAAGAAAACTGTTGTTCTTCCCTGGCCTTATTTTTCCTCTGCAATCATAGACTTCTTTGGGATCAGCCAGCTCCCCTGCCTTCTAATGATTTAGTATCCAAGTAGCCTAATCACAAGCTACAGGAGCAGACAGAAAGTCCCAAGTCCAACCAGCTGGCAAACTCACGAGCCTCTCCAGCCCTGGTAGAGACACTTTGAAAATTGAGGAGTCAGCCTGACCTAAGATACCAGGCCTGGCTCATAAGTCTTAAGAACCAGGGCAACTAGGTAGCTTATTTAATGAGTCATTTGGACATAAGGACATCCAAAGGAGCAGAGAAATCCAGATATATGGACATGGTAAGCCAGGAATATTAGATATAGTTGTCCAATGTCCCTGGTAGGCAAAGAGTCAGGCTGGCTAGAGAAAGAATAGGAAAATGGAGAACAAAACAACAAAAACCCTAGGTAGCATCATTATTGACAGCATCCCCCCTGAGCGTTGAAGGAAATGACGGGTCCTTGAAAAATGTTTCAATCCATCAAAACGCCATATTTGACAAAGAAATGTTCTGTGAGAAAATTGCCTTTGATCTCAAAACTTTCTGTTTGTGTTACAAATAGCAGAAAATTATATTCATACTTCTAGTGCACTGCTGAGGAACCTTCTAGGTGGATATAAATGTATGTATCAGCATGTCTTTAAAAATGGATAAAAGCAAAAAGACATGCAAATATTTTTCACAGGTTGATTAAAGAGTTATGAAATATGAGGCAGCTCAAAATGAAACTCAGGAGTTCCACAAATCAGCGGAAAAATCAGTTAAAAATCTTCCCATCCTCCTCAGTGTGCACATCCCTGCAATGAGGATGTACCTCACAGCTGATAGTTTACATGCTCTGTGGTGAAACTGCAGAGACTAGATACCAGAGACAGTGAATCCTAATCAATTCATGCCTTAAGATGCACAGAGAAAAACACCCAAATCAATATGGAATTTCACAGCAAAGCAGTACTAGGACTAAGTAGGACTGATTTGTATGAGTGGCTAAATTTGTACTATCAGTTCTTACCTAGAGAAGGAAGAATAATAGATGAGCTGCACTTTGGACTTGAGGTAATAAGGGAAGTCATAAATAAAGCACAGGGTCCTAACCAGTTAGTAAAGCAGGCATGCTGGAGAAGTTTCCCTGGTGCACTTGGGCTGTGTCTCAAGGAGTTCCAGTGCTGAGTTAAGGCATCTTTTTCAAGGTATTTCCTGTCTGAAAATGTAGAGTCTAAGTAGAACACAGTAAGCCAGGTTAAAGTCTCAGTAGGTCTATAATCACATTGCAGTATGTATACTTCCTCTACCCCCAAAGCTTCAAATTATCTGATTGGTCAGATAACCAGTGGCCAAAATTTTCAGAAACAACCAAAACTCAGTTCTGGATTTGCACTTGAAATAGTACAACAGGGCCTGATGTGGGACTTACTACAATTCAAGTTTATTTGAGTTTCTTGAGTATGAAAACCCAAAAAAACCTTCAGATTTGCAAAATTAAGTAATTAGTTATGGAAAAAACAGACCCTAAGACTGTGAAAACAAGAATTACCATCTATGTACCCTTACTAACTAAGGACCAGGTCTTCAGTATAGCTGCAGTTCATTTAGTGTCTTTGTCTCAGTGAAAAGCATCCCAGGCTTTTGTTAGTGCTCTATACAACAAGAGACAGCTGTGGCTGAGGCTGTGTAATCCATGTAGCTAAGAACATTAAAATAGGAATGTACCTGTATTTCCAGGACTGTAGATTTTAATGCATCGAGAGTTGTGCATGCCCAAACACTTCAGTCTCCCAATTTATTTCTGCACAGGAAAGCCAATTTCCAGAATGTTTTTACCTAAGGTCTTACTTAACAAAAAGGTGTCCTTTTAGTAAACTGACCTCAAGCTATAATCCTCACTTTAAACAGTGTATTTTTAATGTGGTACAGCCCTCATAACAATGAGAACAGATATGATCAACAATTTAGTATTTGGCTTGCAGCTTTGGTAATTTGGGCTATTTTCCTTGATAATGTTTTCAAAGTGAATAATTTTAGTTGCACTTCCTTTCGAGTCTTACTGATGACCTACATTATAAAAATACTTTCATTATGTAGATATAACAGTATAAAATAAATTACATAAATACTTCACAGAATGAGATTTCTGTTACCTTTTCTAAGGAACCACCCCTAGCTGGGACAAATGGGTGTATTAATGAACCTAGAAGTGGTGAGGCTCAATAGACTCAGTGACCAGCCTGCAAGGACGGTCCGAGGGATTTGCTTGCCCAACCCTCATTCTGATGCAACAACTTCTTTCAAAAATGTACCTCTCATGTCATGTTGGAATAGCACAAGGATCTCCTTAATTTCTACAGGACTGCAACAAACCCAACTGGTCAATGATAAAAACAAGAAACAACATCCCTGACCTTCCCTGCAAGCATTCCTCTTTGCCTAGGCTATCACCAACAGAGAGGTGAGCTCGGGAGGAAGGTTCTCTCCAGGCTATTCAAGCCACATCCAAGGACATTTAAGGTGATGGTACAAAGCAACTGTGCACTGGAAGGCTTCTTCCAGAAATCTGCTTGGTATAAGTTCTTATTTTTGACTTCTTTTTCCTCATATTATTCTGAGTGTGGTCCTTGATCACTGTAAACTGCCACATGTTTATAAAAATCAGTGAAACTACTCAAGTTCATACTTGCTGAAATTCTGTATTTGTGGGTTTGATTGTCTTTTTATTCTGAATTTGTAGAGCAGGTACAATAAAGGTCTACTCCATGGCCAAGGAGTAGATATAAATGAAAGGATTTCATTCAAACTCACTCTGTTATACAGAACTTAGTTAATATATTGAGATAATTGATCCAAAGATCAAAAAGAATAGCTATGATCATCTCACCTGTCCCCCTGCAGCTTACAGGACATAAATTTTTTATCTCTGCATCAGCCAGCTCTTTTGTAATAGACTTCATATTAAGAACATTAATTATGACATTCTTGTCATAATTTTTAAGTTATAAAAGATCACCTTCAGTTATTTTCAGACTGGCCCAAATAGCTATGGGATTTCTTGCAGTCTATGCTCAGAAGTAGTCACCAGACAACAAATATTTTTAAATTTTCTATTTTCTACAGTCTAATATCTTTGCCAAGCCTAGAACAGTGAACAGAAATTGCAGAATACTGGAACATAAAAGGGTTCATGCTAGGCCTAAGGAGTTGGTTTGGAGCTAAAGGTTCAGGAGCCCTTGTATATCTCACCAATAAAGAGCATAAACAAATAAGAAGTAACGTTAAGTTAACTCACAATGTCTCCACAGGTGGGAACCAGACAAATCTGTGACTGAACCTCAAAAGATGCGTGAACAGAGTCTTCGAGGCAGCATTTACCATGTTTTCAATGAATGACCTGTGTAAAGCCACAAAACCCTATTTTTTTAAATAGGGCCAGAGTATTCCTCACATCACTTTTTAGCCCCTTAACTGACTGCAATTACCATGTTTACATTCCTGATGTGTTTACACA
This sequence comes from Neopelma chrysocephalum, assembly GCF_003984885.1. Taxonomy (NCBI): domain Eukaryota; kingdom Metazoa; phylum Chordata; class Aves; order Passeriformes; family Pipridae; genus Neopelma; species Neopelma chrysocephalum. Next base: position 648,781 of record NW_020897716.1, on the reverse strand, counting down.
GATTTTACCTGTTATATTTTGAAGACAGTGGACGTGCACATATAAAACTGAAGGAACATTAATTCAGTGAAGAAAAATGGAGTCCAGTGACAGTTTAACTGCTGATGTGATAGCCAAAAAAAGAAACAATTCATCTGAAACACAACAGGAAAAAAGACAGACAAAAACAAAATAGAAAGGAAAATGAAATAGGAATGACACAATATTGTAGGTTGTTAAACTTTATACAGAGTAAACACAATATCTAGATTATTTCAGAAATTCTTCAAGAAATGCTGTCTCCCAAGGTGTTGTAACACCACCCCAGGCACTGACAATCAGTAGAGACCTGTGAAATGGCACATATCCCTTCCATTTTGCACAACACAGTCTTTTCTCTGACCTCAGGAAATCACCTTGATGCTGGACCCAGAAAATATGGTTTCATTCCAGTATAATTAAAAGCATTTTGGAAATGATAGATAGCTTACAGCAGACAAAATGGGATTTAACCTGGAATTTTACCCATATCTATGAAAAAGGGATGCAGATACACAGAAAAATACTTTAGCAACAAACTCATCAAAAATTAATATTTTATACCAGTCTAATGTCAAAACACTGATGAGGGTAATTTGCTAAGCAATTGCTTGGGTTTTAGTTGTGTGCTTTTAAGGGATTATTGTTAACTAATTATCTATCTCTGAACTATGGTATACCTAACTTTATTATTGTTGTTGTTGTTATTTCTGATCTTTTATAGACAATCTTTCTGACATCTTGCTCTTTTTGCATGATTTTTTTTTTTAAAAGGAGACTATTTTCCTTAGCTTTTTCTCTTCTCCTGATCATGAGACAAGTTGTCCACTTTGCCATTCAGTGGGAAGAAATGCACCATCACAACTCAAGTAAAAATAATAAAGATGTTTCATAAGAAGCAGCCACTGCTTGCATCACTGCAGCAATCTGCAGTTTGGACTCTAATTAGAATAATCCAGACTCAAATCTCTATGTACTGTAGAAACATGTGATAAAAAGTAGTTTCTTCAAACAGATTTATGCATGAAATTTGCAGAGTACCTGTGACCTACATTCATTAGTTGAGTAAAGTATAATAATTTTTGAAAGATGAAAGGGTTTTCTCTACTTTTTCACTTGAAGTCTTCACACTTCATATAAAACAACTAAAGATGAGGGAATGAGAAGGTAGGGAAGGGTTGCATAAGTGAGGTTCAGGCCTCTGCCTCTCAGGTGACTCACAAAGCTGAAGAATCATTCTGGTCTCTTAGAGAATATTTAATTCTGTTACTTGAAGTGCAAGGACTTAATCTTATAGCTTGACTTCAGAGACTTTCCCGAGAAGTGACCCTCCTCAAACAAATGAAAACATAAAGCTGACACTTCAAAACACTTCATAAGGTCCCTAACAATGGGATAGATAGATAAATAGATAGAGACCATCACTCAAGTTTTTCAGAAAATTACTGTAGGCACCTGCCTCCTTTGGTAGGCTCTGGGGAAGGAATTTGAGTAGATGGAGAATGGGATTTACGACAGATACTGGTCCTCAGTGTTTCACTGTCAGATGGAGCAGACACCTTCATGCTCAATCATCTAATTTCAGCAAGATCTCACTAAATGCACTGGTGGTATTCAAAGGCTTTTAACTTTCTGTATGCCCACTGCAGGTCTCCCTGCGAGGTATCCTAGCTTCTGCAGCCCAGCTGCAGAAAAAACAGAAACCCAGCTTCTGTTGTTCTCTGACACTCAACATTAATACATTTAAGCCCTTCTGCAGATCTCAGCTTTAGAGTTTAAATCACAGTTTTCAAGTAAATTTGGCATTATAAGGTTAATCCTCCCTGAAAGCAGCTTTTCAGAAAAGAACCTGAGGGTCTTGGTGGACAACAAGCTTACTATGTTCCAGTAATATGTGCCTTTGCAGGAAAGAACGCCAGCAGCATCCTAGACTGCATTAGGATAAGAATTGCCAGCAGAACAAGGGAGGTGGTCTTTCCGCTCTACTCATCTCTGATGAGACACATCTGGAGTGGTGGGTCCAGTTTTGTACATCTCGCCTTGTGAAAGGGTCTGTATAGGGCCCGTATAGCAATAGTTATCTGTTCAAAAGCAAGCTCCACTTTGTCAACAGGAAATGCAGCCTACATTTCTTTCAATTCTACATAGAAAATGTTAAAGGAGGATAAAAATGGATTATGCTGTTCTGCAAACAGAAATGTACTCTTCTCTGAGGCTAGACTTCATAATATTACGAAAAAGAAATGCTTTGCTCAAAAAAGAATGTGTAGATACATCCAAATCTCAAAACCATACCTCCTAAGGCAGAAAAAACTGAATTAACTTAATGATTTGCTAAGAAATCTGAAAATCTCTGCTGTATCACTTAAAAGGACACAGCTTTCCATGAAAATCTCCCCAGTTCCATCCTATATGAAATCTATCAGATAAAGCAAGTCCTTGTCCACAGTTCCAATTCCTTTTATTTAGGTTCAAAAGCATTCAGATATAAGTGGAAAGTAAAATTTGAATGAAAGTGAAGGGAAATTACTATTATACATTTATCTTGACTGCACTTACTATTTCTCATTTTACAGCATCCTAAATCTAATGTTTACATTTACATATGATTAGATGTTACAGATATTTATTTAGAAGCAAACAGTTGCAAAGCGTACTGTGAAATTTTAAGCAATGGAATTGCTGTTGACATAAATGAAGTTACTCAGGCACAAATGTTTGTAAGTTTAAAAGATATTTTGCACTTTATCTTCTACCTCTTTTTCACCTCCCTTGCCTAAGATGAATGTGCCAAGTCTCTGCAGGAGAGAGCAATAACCTCAAAATCTAATTATGATTTCATAGGTCAAGACATCTGTCTACTGAAACATCAAGTTTGTTATTCCCTGAGTCAGCTGATAAAGGACAAGAAAAGACATTACTTTCTTATAGGCAATATTTAGGAAGATATAAGAGACAGGGCTTGTCTACTTATATTTTGAATGAGATTTTAAAAATAGTAGTCCCAATTGTTTTCAGTCATTCACTATACCTGACAGAAGCAGATCCAAACATTCAGCATGCTTTATGCCTGCTTCTAAGCAGGTAATATGATTAACATTAAAAGTATCAAAACAGAAGGAATAGTAAAGATCTTTTTAGGTCACTTGCCTTTAGAACAGACAGATTCTGTAGTTCAGGATACCTAAAAGGTTATATAAGAAGACTGTAGACCAATTTTGTGTAATTTTTTACAAATAGCAAAAAGCAGTATCTGAGACACAGAAAACAAAATAATTTCCATTCACATGGTAGTCTTATGTAATAAAAAACAGAAATGTACAAGCCACAAGTAATCTCATTGATGACCTTCTGATTGTTACTAGCTAATTAGCAAGCAGTGTCCAAAGTTGTTTATAAAGAACAAGATGTTAAAAACAACCAGAAAGGAGACTCTTTTGGTGAAGTGCCTATATGGCATTTTAATAGTACTGTAATAATACCATACAGAAACTACTGGATTAATGTATTTTAAAACTCTTACAAGAGTTATGAAATATTCTTGTACATAATAATACTTTTATATAACAGTTACAACATATAAAATGCTGCCACTGCACCCTTCTTTACAGTAAACATGTTATCAGGAGAGCTAACAAGTTGTAAATGACATAAAACAGTGTAAATACTTTCTCATGTATAGAAAAAAGAAAAAGCCCAGTATATTTGAAAAAAATAAGAAGCCAAACACTTTTGTTTGCCTAAACAAATCTGAGTGTCCAAAGAAGGATCACTTATTTCAAGTACTAAACTCATTAGAAATGTCAGCAGAGGTCCATGAGTAAAGTGACAGAGGTTACAGAAGTAGCAGACACTGGAAGTTTATTTTATTTTCCTTCAACACTAATCGTTTCATGGATAAAAGAGCATGATCAGAATGTCACAGCCTGTGGTAGCAGCAGCTCCTATACTGGGCAGGTATAAAGTGATTGTAAAGAGTAAAATGGTCAGGTTTTTAACCCACGCTCACCTTCCAATCTTAAAAGCTCTCCACATGTTTCACACCAACTTGAACCAAATGACACTGGCCACAAACTAGGCTGATGTTGTGAAGACTTGTTTAGTAGCAAATCACCGAGATATAGTTCTACTGGACATGATAAATTGGGTAGTATTATTGTGCATATTCAGTGTTTCAATCTTCAATATTAGGGATCTTACAGACCCTAATATTCTTATGACAACACTTATAAAGCACTGAATGCACCAGTCACATACAATTTCCTCACTGAAGATTCTCTGAGCAATGCCAGTGACAACACTTTGGGACATCTTTTAGTTATATGGTTGTTTCGCACTGAGTTGGTCCCACTGTACTCCCACTGGAGTCCTCATAATAACACGATGAAGTACTAACCAAATAACAACAATAATAATAGAAATATTAAATAATAGCACCACTGGTTTAAATGCAAATGACCAAAACTTGTTATCAAATTAAGAAAACTTGAGTAGTTTACCCAGAATCCCAGACTGTCAGAATAAATTAGTGTAAAGCTTGAGGATACCAAGGCATTCTGTGTTTCACAGTAAGATACATGGACATACTGGAGAGTCCAGAGAAAGGCCACTAAAATGATGAAGGGACTAGAGCATCTGTCCTGTGAAGAAAGGTTGAGAGACCTGGGACTGTTCAGCCTGGAGAAGAGGAGGCTCAGGGGAGACCTCATCACTGTATACAAATACATGAAGAGAGGGTGTAAAGAAGATGGGGCCAGGCACTTTTCAGTGGTGCCCAGTGACAGGACCAGAGGCAGTGGAGACAAACTGAAACACGGAAGGCTTCATCTGAACTTCATTTTTTCACGGTGAAGATGACTGAGCACTGGCACAGGTTGCCTAAAGACATGGTGGAGTCTCCATCACTGGAAATGTTCAAAAGTTATCTGGACACAAACCTGGGCAATTGACTGTAGGTCATCCTGCTTGAGCAGGAGAGATGGACTTGATGACCTCCAGAGGTCACTTCCAACCTCAGCCATAATGCCTGACAAATTTGATGACCTTCTATGACAGGGCTACAGCACTGGTGAATAGAGGCAGAGCAACTGACATGATCTACCTGGACTTACACAAAGCATTAGACACTGTCCTACATGACATCCTTGTCTCCAAATTGGAGAGACATGGATTTGATGGATAGACCACTCAGTGAATAAGAACTGGCTGGGTGGCCACCCACAAAGAGTTGTAGTCAACAGTTCATTGTCTACATGGTGACCAGCGATGAGTGTGTCCCTCAGGGTCAGTACTGGGGCTGATACTGTTCAACATCTTTATTTGCAACAGGGACAGTAGAATTGAGTGCACCCTCTGCAAGTTTGCTGATGTCACCAAGCAGTGCAGCGCAGTCAACACTCTGGAGGGAAAGGACGCCTTCCAGACATGCTTGAGAGGTGAGCTGATGCAAACATCATGAAGTTCAACAAAGTGCAAGGTCCTATGCCCGGGTCATGGTAATCCCAGGCACACCTACAGGTTGGGTGGAGAAGTAGTTGAGATCAGCCCTGTGGACAAAGCCTTGGGGGTGTTGGTTGATGAAAAACTCAGCATGAGCTGGCACTGTGCACTCACAGCACAGAAAGCCAGTGGAATCCTGGGCTGCATTAAAAGGAGTATGGCTGGCAGGTTGAAGGAGGTGATTCTCTCCTTCTACTCTGCTCTTGTGAGACCCCACCTGGAGTAGTGCATGAAGCTCTGGTGCCCCCAACATAAGAAGGACATGGAACTGTTGGAGCAAGTCCAGAGGAGGGCCACAAAGTTCGCAAGAAGACTGGAGCACCTCCCCTACAAAGACAGGCTGAGGAAGTTGGGGCTGTTCAGCCTGGAAAACACAAAGTTGAGTGGAGACCTCATTGCAACCTTCCAGTGTTTGAAGGGGGCCTACAGGGAAGCCAGAGAGGGAGTCCTTGCCAGGAACTGTGGTGATAGGACAAGGAGTAATGGGTACAAACTGAAAGAGGGAAAATTTAGCCTAGATATGCAGAAAAAAATTATTTCTGTGAAAATGGTGAGATACTGGAACAGATTGACCAGGGGAGGTTGCGGATGCCCCAACCCTGGCAGTGTTCAAGGTCAGGTTGGACAAGGCCTTGAGCAACCTGGTCGGTTGGGACTAGACGATCTTTAAGGTCCCTCCCAACCCTTAACATTCTATGATTCTATGATGTTATGATCAAAATTTCTTAGCCTTGATCTGCCCATCTCTGAGGTCAAAATTGATGTTACACATGGTCATTTGAGGAATGATAGGACTGACACCTCTGAATCCCCTGCTTTCATCCGCGGTCAAAGGACTATTCGTAAACTGCAAAGGCAGAAGGGATCATTGCAGTTCTTTTAGAACAGTCACACAGAGAAATGCAGGGGAAAGTCCAGCACACCAATTGATAACAGCACTGACTCTACAAAAACAGAAGTCCTCTGGAAGCCTGTTCTAGGGGGAGAAAATATGGGGAGTGTCTCAAAAGATGTTGAAATAAATGACAAATGCTGTCCTGCATTTATGTAGCACCACTCCTTCTGGCAGCATTTCTTGTTTGTGACATTTCCTTTTCTCTTCTGCTTTTGTTATTAGCATCCAGTATACCCTCCACTGAGTCCAAGAGTAATAGGAAGACAAAACAACAGGTTTCTGCATGAGAGTAAATGGGGTTTGCAGGTCTGGAGGAGAGAGAAATGGGAATCCAAATATTTCTCCTGTCATTTTTATCAACTTTAACATGTCATGAGGAAAACTCCAAATCCAGTCATCTTCCCATTAGAATCTCACTGATCCCTGCTGTCCCTCAGCATAAACCCAACACTGGGTGGAACACATCTGCTGAGACAGAGGTACCAATGTTTCTAAGGTAGTGACTCCAGCTCCTCTTATAATAACTGGAGTGAAATGAGCATTTTTTGATTTAATTTCATCCTGAAAAGGATGTCTAAAAGCAGTCAGATGAATCTTATCCTAAAACTACCTATTTCTTTCCACAGTACTGGAAGAGAGATGATGCAGCAGACACCTACATGCAGATGAATGTCAGAGTGTGATGCTGACTAATGTACAAAGACAGTACTGATCTGACCCGATGCAAAGGTTGCGGGTGAAGTAGACTTTCACTACCATTTGAAATTCTACTGATGTTGACAGGCTTCTATGTTGACATCACTGAGAAACAGGCACTTTAGGAGGAACATACCTCTAGCCTTTAGCTCACAAATGGCCATCCAGAGAAGGCAGACTGGGGAAAGCAATGGTAACAGATGCTCCTGCCATGCTCAATCTGCTACAGGACAACTTAGGTCTACTAGGGAGAGACGCCTCCAGTTCTCCCATTGCTGCACTTTTAGTTCTGGGGAGCTCCTGCAATGCCAGACTCAGAAAATTCCTTACTAAACCATTAACTATGTTTCTTGCAGGTACTATGATGAGTAGCCTGTCACGCTCTTTCAACAGCTACCTCACACTTTCAGTAGATTTTCAGAACAGGAATTGGTGGGACAGTAGTCGGCACTCGTAATCCTGCTGCCCTGTAAGACCACAGACCACAGTGGGATAAAAGTATTACTGAAAGTCATGTGGATAAGGTTCAGGACCTGGAGGTTCATCATGCCACAGTAATTTACAGAGCTGCTTTAAAACTGGTAATAAAACAGCTCCTGTTGTTGTGTGGCAAGCTAATTTTTCCCCAAAACTGCTAATTTTCTTCTGGACTATGATCTCCACGGGGACAAGCGTCATAAGATGTGAGTTTGAGTACCTCTCTGAAGTACATGGATTTGAGGATGCTTCCTTTCTCCCCTTACTTGGCTTTTCAGACTTCCTGAGCGCTGATAATCTCAGAAAAAAAACAGAATGTTGGTTCAGAAGAGTTATTTCAGTGCCCTCCAGTGTCCAGTATAGTAAAAAAATACAAATGCCTTCACCACATCCCAGAGATACACAGCCCTTCCGAAGCACAGAGAGGACCAATCTGAAGTTTTACTTAAAGGCAGTCTGCTTACTCAGTCTGACTTGAAGGCAGACTGGTCACCAAAATCAAACTATCCTTCTGGGACAGCAGCAAAAAGAGAGAGACAGTAAAGCAGAAAACAGGGAAGCAGTCTTTTCAGCTCATCCTATTGGCCCCTGATAAGTAAATTCATTTTGAAAAAAGAAATCTTTTGGACAGCTTGTGTATCACTACATATTCAACATAAACATACTCTGAGATCTCTTTAGTTTTTTTCTCCTGTATTCAGAACAACTCCCCACTAGGAAAGTAATGTCTGCAATGCTCCAAAAGTCAGATTTGTATAATTATCTTCAATTCATATATGTTTGTCAGAGGCTCACAAAAACCTGTGACACTGAAAGACATTATAGAAAGACACTATTTCAATAATTTGAAGGATCATAGGAACAGTATTAAAATAATTTCAAAGGAACAGAGCACAAAATAGTAGTGTTGGGATGTGGGGGCAGGTAGCTTTTCATTCGCCCTTTCTCTTTGCACTGCAGTAACCAAGATAAGATCAAAAATACAAAATCCTCCCCTCCTCAACACATCAATAAACATCTCATGAATCATTTTTGCAATGTGTGCTGGTCATGTTTAGTTCTGTAATCAAATCAATTTTATTTTATTTTTTCAAAACAGGAAACATCTGTTTGTTTCACATATTGGAGTCTGTGCTTTAAGTTCCCAGGGAAATAAAATTCTAAGCCCCATCAAAGTTAACCAAAAAAAATTCATTGATTTCTGTGAAGGCCAGGACTTCACACCACATCTTTGGGTTTCAGATAAATCTTCAAGGTTGCAAACCTTTCCTGGTCTTGTGAACACCCAAAACCATAGTCTCCCTCATCCTTACCCATTGTCTTTCAAATTATTTATGCTAAAAATGCTCACAGTTGCCTCAATTCAATGTTTAAGTGTTCTTTGTACAGGTAAAGGCAACCTGAATCTAGAATCAAAGCAGAATCTGTGATCAGTGATAATTACAGATTTTCATAGTTTTTTTCAAGCACTGAAAAGCATATAAACTCTCTCTCCAAAATAAAAAATATCAACTAATGGCATGAAGAAAAAGACTGATTCTATGCATGGGACTTTCTTTGGTGCTAAGTGTTGGAGTTGTGTTACCTTCTGGTTGTTTGAGTTTGAAAGTCTGATGTACGGGTTCACCTTCTACCTTTGCTTGACTTAGCTCCACTTCTTCCCTCCCCCCTTTCCTTCCTCTTTATAGAAATATGTAAAAGCAACAGAGTCCTACTGATATAAAATGTGCTGGTTTACATGTTATGCCAGCAAGCCTCTGTGGCTTCATTTTCCCTCCAAATACGAGCAAGCGACCTTTTTTTATGTGCACATTTAAAAAAGTGATCATTCTGAAGAATAAAACATTCATTATTGCTTTGAGTTAAACATGTCACAGTATGTTTTAAAAGCTCATCTATATTGGAAAGTGCTTTCCCCATGGCATGCAGTAGGAAAATGTTAAAAAATTTAATTAAAAATCATTTACTCATTTGCCCATATTTTATATGTTGCTTTTAGTGTACAACAATTTCTTTCCCCATGAGAGTTCTTAATGCTCCCAAATGGTCAGGAAATAAAAATGATTTTGCCATCTGGTGCTCACAGATATCACACTTGTGATGCTGAAGTTTAGTTGCCAGACGAAATTTGTAGCAAGTGATTGAAAGTCTTTACTTTGGTCATCCAGGAGATGAGGAAAAAAGGCTCAGTGTGCAATGTGACAGATGTGAGCTCTTGGAAATGTGTGAACTTCAAAGCTTATTATGCAGGGAGATATGGTGAACGCTGTGACTCATAGAATATTCAGAAAATCTTTTGGATCAGTACTATAAACATTATCTGCAGAGAAAATCTCACTCTCCAGAGAAAAGTTGTTTATATTAGCTTCCTCTGGTACCAAACAAGAAGGCAAAGGATGAAAGAAACATCTCTGCTTAAAGCATGTACACAAAGCCAAAACCTGGAAATCTGACAAACTTGCACCTGCAATTTCCCAGGATTCCACAGAACAGATAGAAAGGTCTTATTAACCCAGAGAGTAGGACAATTATTTCCAAGGCTTTTCCATTTTTGTGTTTGATCTGTAATGTTTTGTCCTAGAGGATGAATATGCTGCTTTTTGAAATCTAGTCTGAAAGCCTGGTTCACTCCTTTCTTGCCCCAAGAGAATATACTGTGGATGCAGAACTAAAGCCAATGCTGCATTTGGATATGTCCCACCTTCCTGAATTAGGCATTCTCCACCTATCAGAGGTTTCTAATCCTCCTGGAGTCTTTGTGCTCTCCATGATTATCCTCTAATCACATAATCTAACATTCCCAAACTCTGGTGCATTTGTTATGGCAATATGATTAACCTTTGCATAAAGCTCGTAAGACCATTACCAATGGAACACACAAATATCTTTTTTCAAAAGAGAATCATCAGCTTCCCCATCAGCTTTGCTATAAAAAGTTTTTCCTACACAAACATTTTTTTTCCACTTGCTTATTCACATGAAACAGCAGAACAAACATAGTGGATGATATTTAAGCGACATTTACACCACTGGTGGGTACAGTGGGCTTTATAATTTCACATTTCAGTTGCTGTCTACATAAGTATCACTCTAGTGTCCTTATCATACCTGGTAAACTAATCTATATATAAACTAAAGCTGAGTAAATCACAACAGATTAATTTATTTGGCAAATCCTACCTCTTGTTTCATGTGTGGCAGGTTTATAACTTCCTATAATTTTATACTCACATTTAGTTGAGTAGGTTTTCCTTTGGTCTTTTTTCTCCCAAAATCTGTGAAATTTAATGTCAATATTCTATATATAGATGATACTGCCTAAAATTCAAGTTGTTTACTTACGCTTCAATTGATTACTATGATTCCTATTTCTTGGACATAGATCCATGTTTAAAGTAACTAAAGAACATAAAGTGTTTATCTGATGCACTAGAGATTTATAGACTAGCTAGAAAGTTAATGTTTTGATTTTAATTGTCCCAATATTTACATAAGAATATAAGAAACAGCAGCATCCCTCTTTCCTGAGAAGTACTAGTTCATAGAGAGTACATGACTGACAGCACATAGCAAACATTACCTTATCCTGTGCCTGTTGATGTGCATCTCCTCAAGCCCTTAGCATTACTGCACAACTGCAAACCGCAGGACTACAGTGAAAGTGAAAACGTCATTCTGAATTTCCCATAGTCAGTTAGCAAACTTTTACTCCTGCTTGAGTAGGAAATAACAGGCACTTGACACTTAGGAAGTGAAAGTAAGTAGTGACAAAAAAGCAAACTGTGATGAATGGACCTAGAAAGAGGGCTGTGTATCCATTTCTGATCTGAGGTCTGTTGCTCTCAGTAGCAGCTCCTATGCTGCATGAACATGAACAAAACATTTTCTGCGTTCATGTGTTTATGAAAAGATAAGCCAAACTTTACTAAAAGGAGTAACTTTAAACTATGGCACAGGCAGCTTCTGAATGCTGGCAAGCCTCCACCAGGCTCACTAATACTGTTCTCCTGTAAGACTGTGTCTCAAACAGCAATGATCTTACACTAGCAGGAAATTCCAGCTTAATATTGCCCTCAGACATACAGTCCTATCAGTCATCTCCCTCTGAACTTCTACACCGAGTCTACATGGGGTTCAGGTAGTGGAGAAGCCAAGTCTATTCTGCCCCATTGCATAGAGGTGTCCAAGGAGCTTGCATGACTCCTCAAAATGAGATGCTTAAAGACTGGAGCAGTTTAGGATATTTGTTATTCACAAGGGTCCTAAGAACTTTGATGTAAATATGCATTTGCTGGCAGTTAGACATTGCTGGGCAGTGTGATTCACACATCTGCTTCCAAGGGTAATTCAGGTATGGTGAGTTCATCTTACTTTAACACATAAGGAGAATTTCTACACTGCTGCATGCACACAGGCTTTGAGATCAAAGAACTTCAAGCTGCTAATGCAGCTTGTATTTTACCTTTCTACAATCCTTCCTGGCTAGATTTGACCATCTGTCATTTTTATTCAAAAAAACCCATTAAATTTACTTTATTAAACATATTTATCAAAAAATCCCTTTTTTTTCTGTTCTACTCTCCTGCCTAATTTCCTCTGTTGGTCCAGCTTTCCTTTGCACTATTCCTTTGACTCATGAGTTTTTTATTATAATTATATAGAGACTGTAATTTGAAAGGCCAGCAAATTCCCCTCATTCAGTGTATAATGTTTGCTGTCATGGAATTATGCATTATTAATATAATAAGAATAGGAAAACACGACACTGCAGGAAAATTGGCACACCTTCAGGTAAAATACACAATGAAAAGGTTGCCCTTTACAGAATACTTAGGCAAGTAAAGGGCACTGGCAGAGTTGAGCTGCCAGCCAAGCACCTGAGGCCTTAGTTTTCAGCCCAGCACATCCAGGAACTAAGTCCCTCTCCCTCATGTAGCCAATCTCTTGAGATGTTGTGACTGTCCAGTGGTTGTCACTGTCTCTCTCTCTGTCTTTTAACCACTCCTGGAAGTAATGTTTAAACTATAAGTGAGGAGCAAAACCTTTTTCCAGCCAATTGATAACCTTCTCTCCTCATAATTTCTATTAAAGCTTAAATGCCTCTTTTTCTGGCTACTTCTGTTTTTTTTCTGGAGTGTTCCCACTGGTGTCTTGCTACCAAAGAAACCAAGCAGGGATACGAGTATATATAAGTACCTCAATGAATTAAGGCTTTTCCACTCTGTTTTAATTAAATATAAAAATAAAAAAAAATTTAAAATTACATCAGGAGAAATTCAGAAAATTCTATAAAATTCACAGACTTCCCATGCCTACAAGGGTAGATCACAGAAAAAGGGGAAATTAGACTGGAAAGATTTTGTCTGATCTCTATGCCCAAGGTAAGCAATTCCCTCAAGATACCCTGGAGATACTCTATACACTTGATAAATCCCTGACTGTAAATGCTTTTGTGTGTTGCAATTAGGGTTAGTAGATCTGCAGTGTCACTATTCCACATGAGAGCTCTGATGACAAATAAATGATGGATCGTTAATCTATATAAATGAATATCTAGTTAATATGTGTAATATTATAAATATAAAATGTGTAAATAATTGTTCTCTTCGAGAACTGGCTCATTGTATGAATCCCTCCCTTTTCTTTGTTTCACACGTTCTCAACATCTTGTTACAGAGATGTTTGGGTGTACTTAACTTCAATGTCCCGAGAAGTTATCTTGAGAGTAAGTGCTGATTTGAGAACCTTGACAGGGGCCTGAATGACAAGGGAAGTTGATTTTTCTAGGAGAACGTGTTTACAAACTGTTTCTGTCTTGTTTTTACAGCATCCTTTAAGCTTATGATATTATAATGCAGTATCATGTAAGCTATGGAAGCAAAGATTTCATGTTATGGTAAACCCACACACCACTGGTTATGATGGGATTTTAACTCAAGTATTTTGCCTAGAAACAACTGGATTATGACAAAAATGATAATGCTGATAATGGCAAAGAGACAGTGACAATGTGACAGTTTCCACTGACCTTTACAGATAATGTATAACTACAAAAAGGCATTGTAAATGTTATGCCTTCAACATCTTTATCTACAGCTGAAACCAAGCAAATGGAGTATTCTTTTTTTTTTTAATTATGCAAATATAGAAGTCTTTCTAAAACTCATAGATAGAAAGCTAATTTCACCAGCTCCTGATGAGGTCAGGTAATTCGGGTTTAATCAAGATGGGAAATTTGTTCTATCAATGTGTATTTTAGTTGTAGACTGACTAATTAAAAAGCCATCATTGGCAAAAATACAAAACAGGTTTCTTAGAAAAGGTCCATCAGTTTTGCAGTTCATTTTTGCAGTCCTTTACTAGTTAGTTAGTTTGCTATTTAGATGGTTGGATGAAATTTTTTTGTTGAATTCTAACACATATTAATAAGTGTAAGGATTTTTATATGTTCCTTCTAGACATCTAATTAGAAAATCATTTATTGCCACTGAAGACCTTCAAAATTATAACCACAGTTGCTCTTAAACCACATATTGGTAAGCATGTTTTCAAGGAGAGGAAGAGTGAGGAAAGAGAAGAGTTGCAGTTCATAAAACTAGGATGGGTCATTCACACTTGAAGGGAATAAATTTTGCAGTGAAAAACAGAATGTGAGACATGATTTTGCAGGAAAATCGACTATTACAGATAGAATGGACATGGAATTCATTCATCATTTCTTCCCTGAAGAAGGTAATTCAGCTGGAAGCATCAAGTCCCCTCCAGTCATGCCTATCAGATGAATAACTTTAAGTGGATGGATAAAAAAGGAATGACATCTAAATCAATTGCATAAAAAATTCTTTTGACAAGAGAATGAGAAAATAACTGCTTTTCAGTGAACTGAAATAAAGATGGAGTTGATTATTTTTAATAATCTGTCCCAAAAGTTCTGCAAAACAAGATGGTTTCACTGAAATCTCTAATCTGCAATTAGCAAATTTTGCAGTAGTTTAAGGGATGGTATGGATCTGAAACGCCACTCTGGCCATGAAATATAGATGAGTGAATATTTCATCATGTATAGCACTGTTTCAGGCTCACATGTTACTCTTGTGAACATATTTTTCATTCAGGAATCTGGCATATCCACATTTTTTGAAAACCACAAGGTTAGAACCTCTCTGATCTACTAAATTTCAATGGATTAATAGAAGACCATGCTATGTATACTTAAAGTCGTTTAACCTGTTTGACAGTTAGTTAAACTAAGTGAATGTTTAATTTATTGAACAGCAAATGCTTTCTATGTAAGAGTTTATGTTGATACAGTATTGCCCTAATTTTTCATTTTACAACTTGTTGTCGAAGCTAAATATTTTAGATGTTTTCAAACCAGTTTCCCACTCCTGTAGGAATATATTATCCCGCTATAAATAAGTGTTCTAATCATGAATAGATCTAAGAAGCTGCTCCTCATATTAACAGGGCCAAAATAGGTATCACCCTGAAATACCATATTGTTTATTTTAGGAGAAGGAAATCAATGTATCTTACGTGGTTCAAGATGGAAAGAATCCAGGAAATTCCAGGGAAACATGACATCAGCACAGATAAAGTTAGTGGACACAACTTCAGAGGACAGGAGAAGCTACTCTGAAGAAATGTTAAGTGAGTTAGACAGAAAAACAGAAAAAGCTCCTTCAGAAGATAAATTTCAAAGAATTTCTAAGAGTGAATTGATAAAAGTGATGCGAGGTGGTTATACAGTATTGATACAGTTTTTAGTTTTAAGATGAGTGAAGTGCTATTGTTGAATGAATTCTGGTTAGTCTAATGCATAAACCAATATAACTGCAGATTTTTAATATTAGTGACAAAATTAATACCAATGTTAACAGACACAATAAAATTATGGTTCTTAGTCACAACAACTATTTAAAGCTCTCTAGATTCTTTCTTCTTAAGTGAGACATGGAGTACACCAAGTCTTCTGTCATTCAAATTCAGTGATGTTTTGGAGCATTTCCCCAAAATAAAGATCAGAACTAGTGAGCACTAGGCATTACCATCTTAGAGGACCTAGACAGACATAACAACATTGAGTATGTTAATAATTTTTCTGTTAATACTTCTTTGGTCTCAAGATTAGCAGTGGAAAGTTCCTCATCATGCTTAAAATGAGAAGATCCCACTAAGATTTCATCTGAAATTCCGTTCTTCCTGCCTAATCCTTTTGCCCTGCAATCTACCTGAAAAAAAAAAAAAGACTTGAATAAAGGTTTCTCATTAAGGATAACTCCAATTAATACTAGAATCCTTTGCAGAATGTGCAGATATATCAGGGGCTTATTTCTTGTAATGGAAACAAATGCCTTAACCACCTCCAAGGCAGACTATTGCAGTTCAGTTGAACGTAGAGATAGAAGAGTATGTCCTTTCTTAGATAACTACTTTCAGACTGTTCACAAGCAGAAGATTTTGGTGTCTGCTCAATAAAAGTATCCGCATCTGATGTATTTTTGGTTCTTTTACCTTCCTAACCTCTCTGAGCCCATTTGTCAGGATTTGATCTTGGAGAAGCACCAGACAACCTACATCTACCCTGTCTCCAAACTCCAAGCTTTTGCTAAGCCAGCTAAGACCATCTTCTCATGTCCATGCCTCACCAAGTACAAGCTGGGAGTCCCGTCCTAGCTGAGCACACTCTTCTGCTAGGTTAAGTGACCGGCTAGAAGCTATCCCACTATACAACAATTTCCTACTACTTGAAGGATAATACAGTAATAATGTTGCCAACAGTAAGGAAACTATATTAATCATTACATGTTTCCCTAGGTTTAGATTGCAGTGAAAAAAAAATTCATAAAAGCAAAAATTTCTTGGAGGGGTTATATAATAGGCAATGATACCACTGCCACATGAACATAATTTTAAGTAATTTCTTAACACACTTTTTGAAATATAAACAAAATTTTCTTTCTGAGTTCAGTGACTTTACCAATCTTTATAGCTACAGATTTGGTGGTTTACTTTGTTTTCTGGCTTTTATCCATTTAATTTCATTAATCTTCCATCCAGGACAAAAGTAAGGATTCATGATTCCCCCTTCCAAAAGCAAAACTATTAATTGACTTTCTCTAGATAGCATGGAATAGGTCATCTTAAACCCTTAAGGTTTAAAATAAATGCTCTTGTTTCATAGAAATAGAAAAAAGCTTAAGATGTCAAGATTTTGATAAAGAGTCAAAATATTACCTTCTAATATTTTAATAATATTTCCACAAATGATACCCACTTCTAAAACCATATTACAAAGCAAAAAAAATAATTATTCATAGAGGAATGTATTTGCCATATTAAGGAAAATTTTTGAACTTAGGAATAAATAACAAGTACTATTTTTCTGCTATAATAATGCCATTATAAGCACTGTTGCAAGTAGTGGTGGTGATGTTGGAAGAACATTTATGAAAATAAAAGGAGGAAGACCAGGCTGTTTTGATCCTTAGTACTAACAAACTTCATTTATTTCCTCAAGACCTGAGGACCTCTTGAAACACGTGCTTACTTGGAACAAAGAGAAATTACATTTACTAGGCAATGTTTTTATAAGACATGATTACTAAAAAAAATAGTGAATACACAAACCTTGAATCAGAAAAGGTGGTTTCAGGACAGAAGTTTTCTCTTTGAAGACAGTTGAAATGAGGTAAATGACAGTCTGGAAGACTTAAGCTGTCCACTAAAATCACGTGGAATTTTTTTATCCCCGACTTTTCCCCATCTCTTCCTTTTGTCCTACTACTTTCTTCATGCCTCTGTTTCTGAATGTGGTCTGCCACAAATTTGCACATTATATTTTGATAACTAACTACACTGAAATATCTTATGCTATCCAGATACCTTACATCAGAACATATCTCAGAACATATTGCAAATAGAAGCATGTGTTTAGATATAAAATCTGGGGTCTGTAGAGATTTGCAAGTGTCATCTAAGATCTCACAAGGACCCATTACTGAGTCAGGTGTAAAATCTTCATTCTCAGCCTCTTGTTGATGTGACAGGCCTCTGTCGCTTCAGTTATCGCACAAACTTCTACAGCCTGATGCAAATGAATCCTGGGATTCCTTTTTTAATTATAATGGCTGTAGCAAAAGGAACACAGAAATAGTCCCCAAGGCTTACATTACAGCGTGTTATAATGGGTATTCAACTATGCAACCTCCATTGATATTAATACAACTGTAGTGGCTGAAAATTTGCATTTGACTCCACAATTTCATTGGATCTCATTTTTCATTATTTAGTCAGCTGGTAGACAGACCACTGCTGACAGCAAAATAGTGCAGTGGTAACAAAGAGGAAAAGCTGAGAAATTCACTCTCATCTTGGTGAGTTTTGATTGATGTTATGGAAGCGACAGTGTACAATGCCATCTTACTGAAAAGCAGTTTATTTCCAGCCTGTACATTTAGCACCATTTTGCTCCACAGCACCAGGTTGATCAGATCATGTTAATCATTAGCCAGAATCTGATCGTTTTGAAATCAAAGGAATCTTTATTATTTGAATTAGTGGGGCCATCAGGGTAAGTTAATGGAAAAGGTGAAAGTAACAGAGTCATAGAAAAGTAAAAAACCGTGTCTCACAAAAAAGCTTTTCTGCAGGTGTCAATGAGTGAATGCTGCAGAGTTCAGTGATAGAGAACACATCACACGGGGATTTGAAAACAGTCTGCAGAAAACAGCTTTACTTCCTAGCCTCTCAACAAAGAAGAAGCACTACAGAGAGATGTAGGAAAGTATGTTAAAAATAATTCTTGAGGAAATTATGAATTTTTCTGTTTATTGGGGAATTAAAAATAAAATGAACTGTGAGGCAAAAATGGAGATTTTTGAAACTGCAGTTGAGTTGGTGAGTAAATATATATTACTTATGTGATAAAAATTAAATTTTTCATTTCAAGATCTTTTTCTTTATCATTTCAGCCATTTAAAATGTTTCTGAATCTATTAAAATTTGAGTTAGCTTTCAAAATGAAAACTTATTTTTAGTAAGAAAATATTAAAACATTCATTGCAAACTGAGGAAATAAAAAGAAGGGGAGGTTGTTTGTTTGTTTTGATTTCTTTAAGAGATCATTTTAGTAGGAAAATACAGTATTTTTTGATATAACATCTGATATATTTGCAAAGTTGAGCATTTGTTGGCCCAAAGTCCCTCCATCAGGTTTCAGATTTTTTAGGGTAAGGGGACCAGATTTTTACTAATGTGAAAAAATTGTTAAAAGAGAAGAATTTCAAATTTATTTCAATGTCATAAAAGCTACATTTCTTTTGTCAAAGTGGAGGGAGTTTATCAGAATTCTCTATTCAATAGCAGATTTTTTATTTCTGGTTCCTTTCCTTTTTTCTGTTTCCTGATTCTTTTTCATGAAAAAAGGCAATTCTTGTACAAATGATCCTTTATTTACAAACTTGAGCCAGATGTCTCAGGAGGCCATTTTGTGGCATATAAAATACCTATTCCTACATAGAGTGCACTACAGTCTGGAGATCAGAAGATGATAAAAAAGAAACTACAGAGTGTATCTTCTACCACATATGTGCAGTCCCTAGCACTGTGGCTGAGTCCCAGAGTCTCATTAGAAGTATCAGACAGAAAGAAACACCTTCAAGATCTTCTTCCTTCCAGATGTTAATCTAATTTTTACCTGTTTGTAAGGGATGATGAGAATTCACTGACCTGAAAGAGTGAGTAGTTACAAGGGAAAAAGATAAAAGTCACAGTCTGTGTCTCATCTCAACTGTATTTCTTCCTATGCATTTCATTCCTCATTTTAAACCACATTTTTCTGGACCAATATACCAAATTGTCTTGAATTTCCACATGGGATATAATGTTCTTTGAGTTAACAATACTTATAATCTTTTCCTCACCTCAGTATAGATCCGTGCAATGAGGAATTTTCTGAATGTTAGTTTCTGAGCAATTGCCATGACACAGTTTGGGAATCTTCTGCATTTTTTTATTCTGTACTACATAGACCATGTTGGACTACATAAATGCCTGAAAAGTTGTAGTCTTATATCTTGCCTACAAAGGACCTAATTTAAATTTCTCTTACATAGATTTAACTGTGCTGGAATCAATAGAATTCCTCTTGATTTTCATTAGTGTACTGTAAGAGACAGGAATCAGACTCAGTATGTTGAGTGCAGAAACTTTTGTTGTTGTTTAAAAGGCCTGCAAGTAAAGTCCAGTGAAAAGAATGTAATTAGTGTCATTCCAGGCTGACATTCTCTTTTGTTCTTCTCTGCATTTTTTTGTTTCATAGCAGCCCATAGCTGAGGGCTATGGATCAGATTGTTCTGTAGTACTGAACAGCCAAAGAGAGGAAAACAAGCAAGTCTGTGCTCAATGCACAATGACTAGTCCTTTTTGCTTCTGCAAAATTGGTAGAGGTATTTTGAAAATGTCTCCAAGACTTCTGGCCAGCGGCAGTCTCCCTTAGAATACTTCTTGCATTAACCTGGGTGAAATCCCAGTTTAGCACTATTCCAACACTGGTTTTTTTGGCTTTGCACCTTCAAATTCTCTGTCTGCCTTCATGCAACACCCAAAGGCATGCAGCATAATTTCAGATTTCTGCTATAAAACCATTTTTCTGAAAGGCTGCTACATAATTACCACGCTATTTCAAATCCTTTAAACTGAAAGGAAACACAAACAAAATAACAGTTTTACATGGGGTCCAGCAGAGGCAGAAGATAAGTGCCTTGGAGTTTGGACATAGCTTGTGTCATTTAGCCTGACAGCCAAAAATGGCCTAATGTTACTCAGCAGCACAGATGTAGCCAGTGGGGCCAGAATTTAATTCCAATTTATGGTAATCAGAAACAGAAGCATTTCTGAGACTCTCTGAAAACCTCATGAAAGATCTGCTTTAGGACAAGACAGAAGCAAGGAAGACAGGAGCTGTATGGTAACATCTTAGATACTATTATTTAAATAAACATGCAACACGTTTGCCTAAGAATACAAAGCATGCACACCAGAGAGGTACAAAGCAGAGCTGTTCAGTAAATATCAGGATTTGTTCTGTTTGGTGAAGGGGGTCCAAAGAAGTCCAAGCTTTTGTTGCCTGGGATTTTGAAATCTGTATTGCAATCCTCTCACAAAACAGTATGCAAAACAAAACCATAGAAAAGAAACATAAGGATTTGGAAAAATGTGGCGGGGTGGAAATTTTGGTACTTTATAGACTGAAAAGGAGTGTTCATAAGAGTAAGCTGCATCTGACACTTTGGCTGCAGTAAATCTAACATGAATCTTCAGTAAGAAGGGCATAATCAACAATTGCCATCTATACACTAACCAATAAAAAATGACAAAGCTAAAACTTATAATCACAATTTTTTACCTTTGTGGTGCAATGTGGTGCTGTGAGAAGCTGTGGACCAGCTCCTGTGTATTGTGACTCTGGGTCACACAGAGAAATAAGTATGTAGAGGAAAGCTGCTTTTCACTGTTCATTGCAAATATGAAAAAGTCCTTAGTGGCCTCTTCTAGGCACTTGGGGTCAGAGCAAAATTTGGAGGCAAGTCAACTCTTCTGAGCAAGCAGTTTACAGGTATCTCAAACACTGTAACCTCGGTTGAGCCTATAAAGTATTATTTTGAGTTGCAAAGGTATTTCACCTTAGAGCACCAGGAGTTGTTCTGTCTCCACTATACCATAGACTCTGCAAATCTGGGTCCTGAAAAAAAAAAAAAGACCCTGAAGCTCATTCAGAGCTCACTTTTGTAAAGATTTTGACACTATCAACACCTATTCACTGAAAGGGAGGTAGCAATCCTCTGAAAGTAAAGGCTCCAGGAACATAATAGGATGAAGGAGGCAATCTTTCTTTTGAAATCTGTTTCAAAAATCCTAACTTGTACAGCTAAAAAACTTTAATTTGAAGCTCATCTTCAAAAAAATTGGTGAATTGTGTTGTGTTCAGACAAGAAAGAAATTTTTCTCAGTGCTCATTACAAGGTAGGAAAGGACTTAATAAATTCTGTGAGTTTTAAAATGACTGTAAGAACTAAGATTTGAAGATAAACCATTAGACTACTAATACTTCTGAAACAAGTGCAGATGCTGTCCTCAGTCTCTTAGTAAACAATAATTCTTACCAAAGAGCACCATATCCAGCGTGTTGATAATTTAAAATGCTTGCAATTTCCTGAAAAGTCAACATTTTTCAAAGCAAGTGTCTGAATCAAGTAAAGCTAATCTTCTTCAGTTAAAGAAAAATCATGAGGTCAAGTCACTGAAGCTGATGTATACCACTGAGAAACCTATTTCCACCTTTTCTGCATCGACATGATATCTTTTTAAGTAGACAAGGATTAACTTTTATGGATTTTTCATCAATTTTTTATTGTAACTGATCCTTCAATGAATGTATTATGTAATAAATTTCAGGTCATAGAAAATCAGACTATTGTAATTTCAAGGCTGTACCACAAAGTAGATTATGGAAGTATAACTAGTCTTCAGGCACTAAAAGTGACTGTCCATCATCCCCATCTTTTTTATCTTTGAAGAACTTAAAAATTACCACCAGAAGTTTCCCACGCAATATATAAATGTCACAAGTTGTGGGAAAACCAAAGCTGTAATTTTTTCCCTGCTATAATATATTTGTGACAATATACGAACTTTCTGAACTAGTAGGATACTTTATTTTACTTAATGGAAAATCTTGGAACAAATTACGATTCAGTTTGCTGATATAATCAAGTAATCTATTTCACTGACTACAGATGATAAAATCCAGTTATTTAATTCAGGAGCACCTTTACTGCATTGTTGCTGGTCCTACAACAGTCACCTTGTCATTTTCTGTATTTGGGCATTTGTTATAGACTAAAAAGTTTTGAGAGTTTTGTTCTTAGGAGTTGAACTAAAATTATTTTTACACATTCAGATGTCTTCCACCTGACAGTCCAACATAAGCAATTGGAAAACCTATGCATAAATTACTGTAAACCCTTTGGCAACTGTTGCTACCTTTACTGGTCCATGTAAAATCACTTTTCCACTCCTGAAAGAAAATGCAAAGCTTTTCTTCTCTTGAGGGCATGTACCTAACTTGTTGATAGACTGTAACCATCACAGTCACTGTCATGCTCATAGTCCCTTCGGGGATGCAATCTGAGACACTAAGAAGACATTAATAGTTAAATTCAACTTGAAACCATGATAATTCTGTTTCACAGCCTATGCTGCTGGCCAATAAATTCTAGATATCAAACAGAACACAATCAGTGTGTAGCCAACTATAAATTTGTGTAGCCAACTGTAAATTTATGGGATATTATCATCATTAAATACACAGATCATTGACTGTGTACAGTAATACTTGCTGCATTTCTTTTACGTACAGAAAAGCTTCACTGAAAATACACTTCCGATATGGTTTGGGCTATTTTAAGTGGTAATTAAAAGTCACCCTATATGCAGTTTTCAAATAAATGTAGGGTCCTTTGCTTTAGAAAGCACTGCACAAGCATATCACACTTATTTACGTACACATCACTCAATTTTAGACAGAAAGGTGGTGAAAAATGAAATAGATTTCTGTAAAAATATTTCCAGGTTCATTACGCAGAAGTCTCTCCTTGGAAGGTGAATGCACACAAGACTGTTCACAGTATCTGGCTTTAAGCTGGGTTCTTCTGTCTGTATGCACTAGTATAGGGATCTTTTTGAGGAAGACAGACAAAATTTTGACCTCTTATCTCCTTGCTTTTAGATATCTCTTCACCATATAACTTCTCTGAAACCCTCACCTTTTCATAACCTAACTGAAAACCTATCTTATTCCTTTTAGGTCCATCACACAGCTCTAAGCTTCCTTGGTACAATCTGCTTAGCAGTTTGGAGCTCACGGTACACCAAAGCTTCCTCACCACCAACATGCCCTACTATTTATAGGTTGCTGAGCCTGGATGAAATTTCCGGAGAGTGTGTAGGTCATCCCAGAACAAATGCCTCAGTCCAACCAGGAGGAGCTGTTTTCCTACCATGCTTTGAGCTATATTGTGAACACAGTTCTCATTCAGCCTTTGTAAAAAAAAACATATAGTGTCTCTAAACTAGAAGCATTTCTAAACTGAAAGAGGGTAGGTTTAGATCGGACATGAGGAAGAAACTTTTTACGAGTATGATGAGATACTAGAACAGGTTTCCCAGAGAAGTGGTGGATGTCCCATCCCTGGAAATGTTCATGGTCAAGCTGGATGGGGCTTTGAGTAACCTGATCTAGTGGAAGCTGTTCTTGCCTGTGGCAGGGTGGCTGGAACTATGTGATCTTTAAAATTCCCTTTCAATACATACCATTCCGTGATTCTGTGATTTGCTGTTTAAATCAGAGTCTTCCCAAAATTTTCCTTACCTGTGTTAAAAATACAATAAGTAGAAATGTGGTATAACTTCAGGTTTTAATAAGTGTAGACATAACCCTGCAGACACAGCCACAACTTCTATTTCATGTGTGATGTGCAGCGCAGAAGGTTAACTTTTCTTTCCTCAGCTTTGGGTTTACCCTTTGTGGCTAAGCTTCCCCAGCTTGAATTCTGATGCAAGTTTAATTAGCAGTAGCATTTCTTTGGATTGCTCTGCAAAGGTCTTGACTGAGCTTTCCACTTATTCATGTGAATGAAATAAAGGAAAACCATTTAAATAAATGATGACTTATCAATCAAAGATATGAGGGACAGCCCACTAAAATAATGCACAGTCTGCTCAGTGCTTTTAGCCATTAAATGGAGGAATGATGGCCTTGGTTAAAAAAAATGAAATTAAAAGGGAGGATGACAGCAGCAGCATATCTTTTCCTTCCATCCTCTCCTCATGCGCACACAGGTGAATCTCTGCATTTCAATAAATATACATATCTATCATAACTCCTGGCAGATGAGAGACACAACTCTGAGGAGGATAACATATGCCCATTTTTCTCCTCTACTCTGCCTCTTGAAAAGGACTCTAACCAAGACCTTGGTAGGTATAAGGGGAAGGACAAAGAAGGAAAAGGGAAGAGGATAGTTACTGGGGATGGAGCTGGGGTTTCAGACACCATTCCCTGAGATGTGCATGCATTTGAGACCATCACTGGGTTAGAAATAAAACACAAAAATGAGAACATTGTGTCACCTTCCTCCCAGAAAAACACCCTAATCATTAAGCTAGAATCAGTTTGCCTCACTTCATCCTCTTCCCATGCCTGCATTTGACAGTGCTACCTCAGGCACCAAAACAGACTCAGAAAACTGTGTCTGGAGCCTGCATTTCCCTGGGGGATGCAGAGAAGCTCACTGGCACAGGGCAGGCTTCCAGGAAGACTTTGATCCTCCCTTTGTCTCTGCTGTGGACAGCAGCACCTGTCCACAGCAGAGAAAATAGGAGAAGAGACTGGCATATTCCCTTCAATTTATTCCTGCCTTGAGGACATCCAGCATATCCAACAATTTCTTATGGGAATAAGAAACCCGTAAGAAGCACCTTTTCGTGCCCTGTGCACATTTTGTTCCAGTTTTGAAAAAGCCAGTGGACATGACATGACAAACAACTGTACAATTTTCAAGTTATATGTACAGTAAAGAGATAAAGGTCTAAAATCTTTGAAAAAATAGCAGAGTAGCCAATGGAGGCAGTGAGATTCCAGGAAAGGCTAACTGTTTCCTTGTGACAGACATGGCATTATACTTGATATGTGAACACACCTGTTTTGAGCTGGAAGCACTTAGTCTTCCTATGAGTACAGACATTGTCATGGCCAGACTCAGGCTTGTATCAGGTTCCTGGAGAGGAGAAGACAAACCTCATGAGTAGTCATGAACATCTGCTATCAAGCACAGAGCATGGACTGGCCTATAAATCACCTCTCTGCAAAAAGCTGGGAATTGGAGAATGGACTCTGGTTGTATATAAAATTAATGAGAGTCCTGGGAAGAGCATAATTTTAGTCATTCTGATGTAAAATCTAAAAGAGCACAAGAGATACAGCCAAAACACACTGGGTGAACCAGTCTGGATTTACTGAGTGTTTTTCCAAGTTAAATCATCTTCTCTTTCAGATTTTAAAAGAGAACACTTCTAAGCTAGGTTATTTTTCAGAAGTTATTGAAGCTTTAATGATGGTAAGAGATTGACACACAAAAAAAGATGTTTTATGCCTTTTCTCTTTGAAAGTCAACAGCTATTAGTAAATACACTGTACAGGCCTGATTAGAAGGATTTGGAAAAACAAAGGTTATTCTGCAAGAAAGGCCCTTGTTGACAGTATTTTTGCTGTTTTGCTGTGTTCCTGTGGAAGACAGGAACAAAGTGAGATTGTGTAAAAATTTGAAAATATTGCCTGATGATTGATTGATTATGCTTAATTTATAATACCTCAAGGTGATTCGGCAAACCAGAAAATCCTGTGCTGGTCCCACACTGACCGATTACTGGGGTGTGTGAGGTAGACAAATTGCTTGTCTGTGTTTACAGACTAATAGTAGCAACCCACCATTCAAATAAAAATGTCAAGGAGTGGAAAAACAAACATATGTCCCTGGTAAAGTATATTGCTAAGGTGTGTATTCCAGGAATTGAAATTTATGGTTTTGTGTAAGACTAAAGATTAAATTGAGCACAAAATGTTAAAAATATATTTATAATCTTTAGTATGCTTTAGGTAAAAGTTATTATCGGTTTATTTTCTATTGTTATTGGTGAAGGTGGTGCTACTGCTCTTTTGTTTTTATTGTTATCACCATTCTGGAACTTCTTTTCTCCTTGGGTCAAAAGAACTTTGAGTCACTGGTGCAGTTATTAAATTCTATAAAATGCATTTGTTTGCTGTAGTCAAATATGATATATACTTATTTAACTAAATAAAAAGGGACATATTCACTCTTCCAAGGAGAGACCTTAGAAAAGGGCTTTTTTGCTTCTTGTTATCATGGCTCAAAGTGTATTGGAAAATGTTTTTAAAATATATAGATTTCATATAAGGATTAAGACTCAATAACATGGACAGTCCAGCTCCAGTGGCCTCAAAAGATTGTTAGAGCAGTAGGTTTTGCAGTAGATTACGATGCTGTGATGCTCCTGGGACTGCTGTGTGCAGACCAATCTCTGTGCAAGGCGCAGCCAGCTCAAAATGTGAGTTGACCAGCATTGAAAAGCCTTCGTGTAACTCTGGCAGAGCACTGAGGTCAGCTCAAAACTCTGACGCAAGCCCAATCCACTGGCTGCAGACTGTCCTTTCCCTCACCATCACCCAAACAACCATGCACTCAATTCCTCCTGCCAGACCCAGCTTTGAAGCTGCATAGCTGCATAGTGATTTTGTTTGATGACTCGATGTACATCGAAAACTTCACCTAAGTGAAATCTAGGGATGTCTTGAAAATCATTAGAGGCTCAGCTCTCAAGGTTTGTGAGCACTTGGAGCACTTTGTAACATGAGAGGCAATAAAGGAAGACCAAAAGTGTCTTTCACAGCATGAATAGATTCTTGCTAGGAAAAAAAAAGGCACTATTTTTACAGACTAGATTGGTAAATATGATGAAGCAGCACATCTGGTTAACTGTTATGGCAGGAAGACATTCAAAAGTAGGATATAATGAAGACAGATTTAGTCTTACAGTCCATTTAATTGTCAGGTAGAAAGGTTCAAACATGACTTTCAAACACCAATATGAAAGGTCTCCTGGTTACCTCAAAAGAAACAATTAAAGATGTGTGAAGTTCAGTAAGTGGTTTCAGCCAGCAGGGAGATGGTTTTCAAGAAATAATGTCCCAGGAGCTGCTTTCTTTATTCCAGTTTTCCCTCTTGGAAACTTAAAATTTAGGTAGATATTCTTCAGGAAAAATCCCATTAATTATAGTAAGCACACTGCCTCCCTTTATAGCATCATCAGTGCAAGCGTACACTGTCATTTGAAGGCAGAGAGGTGGGGTTTCCTGAAAACTATTTCAACCTAATAACAAAATGGCAACAATGAGCTCTAGTTGTTGTACTGATATAATTTGATTCTTATATGTTTGTCTCAGAGTCAATCTTAAAAGCCCATATGGGGATTACATGAGAATTCAGTTATCAGAGCTTGATTTCTTGGTCCACTGGACTGTCACTTGAGAATTAAGCCTGCCAGGAACCGAATACTCTGGAGTGCATATCACACAACAATATCCAATCCTGGGCATTTTGTTGATTCTTTGAAATGGCGTATTCCATCACTGTGTTTTCAAATAGCTGTTAGTTTCCTTTTTCCTTTCTTTCTTCCTCCCTCTTATGTCATAAAATGGAAAAGAAAGGTGAACTTAGATAATAATAAAACATTTTATGTATCTCGTGGAATAAAAACAAACCATCTGTTTGGAAAGAAGCTTTCCCATTATTTTCTGGTTTTCAGAGTGACTTTGTTTACTTGCTTTCATTACTCTATAGTTTCTTACCATATAAAAAGAATATAACTTATTCTCTTTCTCCTTACACACTCCTTTCCTCTTGTTGTAGGTTAAAAAAAAGCTTTCCCCCTGGACTTGGAAAGTAGTTAACTCTAGGGGGTGGTGTTCTTGGTGTTGAGGCAATCAGGCTGCCCCTGCAAAATTAACATATTACACAAACCGGAAAAGGAGACCTGGTACATAGCTGGAAGGAGAGGCAGCCATGGCTTGAGGCACCACATGTTAGAGCTGAGGGGCCAGGGAGCCCCACTGGGGGTCAAGGCCCCCAGCCACCGGCCAGGACTACGGGAGACCCGGTGTAGTGATAAAACTGGACCGGGTGCCGTGGCCGAAGGCTGGGGGAGTTTCTCCACTGTGAGTGGGCAGCAGAAGATGCTGAGATGGCGGCAGAGGCAGCTCTGAGTGGAGAGCTGTGGCTGAAAGCCAAGAAGGTAGCCGGCAAGCAGCAAAGTGGCATAGAGCCAGCCTGAAAGACGCAGAGATGTCCTGCAGATTGAGAGAAAGCAAGCAACAGAGCAAAGAAAACTCAGCAGAGACTGTTTTGGGGTAAGACTGAATTACTTTCACAAAACCCTGAGACCTCCTTGGAAAGGGGGGGTGGGCTTCCAAACTTTTAAGGAGTCCTGAAATGCAGCAACAGCTAGAGAGAGAGAGGAGCTGAGAGCTTGGAGACATCCTGTGAGCTGGACCAGGACAGTCAGACCAAGCAATGTGGCAGAAGTGGCCCTCCCCTGCCACGTTTGCAGCTGAACCAGAGCAGAGGAGCTCTGCTAGAACCATTGGGGAAGAACTGAACTGAGATCCCCTAAACCATTCTGACTCAGGGGAACTTGACCCCCCGAGGAAAGGGACTTTCACGGAATGTCTTGCACTTCACCATATGACTGTGGTGAAGCGAGCTTTGTCCCTGCTTTTGCAGTCCATGGGAGAGAGACCTTTGATTGGAGCCAAAGGGCTGACACAGGTGAGAGAAAAAAACCCTGCGTTGTAATGAAGAGAGAGAGAGAGATAAATTTTCCAGCTACGACAAATCAAAACTGCTGCCTCGAAGATAATGGAGAGACTGCGTTGCCCTGAAAGTGGAAAAGACTTTTTCTTCTTTCCTTCTGGACATTTATAGAGGGAGGGAAGGATGATCTATGTATATATATTGTTTTACCATAGGAGAGATAGTTAGGATTGGTGTATATATATATGTATTTATTGTGTTAGTAATAAATTTTGATGTAATTTCCCCATATTGGTAGTTGTGTATGCCTGACAACTTCTCTCACATTGAGGCAAATTGTGGGGAGTTTGGAAACTGGATTTTTGGGGAGTTCAAACCACGACGCCTTTGCTCCCTGAAAAGGATTTTTCATACCTACCAAAATTTCTCTTCCAGACGCATCTTTTGCAACTGTGAACAGAAAATTTTAAGGTTCAAAATCCCTTTTGAAGGTCAGAAAAAGCAGCCTGCTCAGCCCTAAAAGTAACGAGGTTCTTAAAGGTTCATAGAACCAGTAGGATGAAGAAATGAAGCAGAGACCTGGAGCACATGTGGTATTACTAATGAAATACGATGCTTTTCACCTCTTCATTACCGATTCAAAATGAAAGTTGCTACCCTTTGATAATTATTCAGTGACCCATATGAAACGTGCAGATGACCTCCACCTAGTTCCTAGTAGGTATTTTCCTGTCTTTCAAACACAAAGGTTAGTGCTCCAGTTAGAATTTTCAAAAGAGAGGTTGATAACTGCTCTTGCCACTGTTACTGAAAATTTTTACTGTAAACTACCGTAAACTTCATAATTTCGCTTTCTTGCTTTGTTGTTCTAAAACTACATGGGAACAGGAGATTGATTTTAAAAACAACAAAATGTTGTGAAGCCACATGCTAACTTGAATGGCATAAGGAAATCTGCTTCTGTGGAAGCAAATCTTCTGTGATATGATTTTTTCTTGCTTTAGTCTCATGTTCTTATCCCTCACAACACCTGTTTCAGTAACTTTGAAGGATTTTAGAAGCCTCTCGTTACACAGTCAACAGCTCAACTGGGATTAGTACTTCAGTTCCTTTGATATAATCAGTAAATTGCAGTATGCAGACCATGATAGAACTATCAACATTTGTGAAAATTGGAGGAACAAACCCCCGAGACCTTATGAATTTTCTGTGTTTGGCTGAGTAAAGAACCTAAAATCACATCCAAGATTCTCTGGTGTTAGAGTCTGAAGGAAACTTCTGCCAGAATGTCTTTAGGGGATGGATATTTATGAGCACCTACATACACCCATTACATTCAAAAGCATGCGGAAAAATGTGTTGAAAATATGACTGAAGTCTTGGGCTTCAAGGCAGAGTAAGAGATACAGAACAGAATCACTATAATTCCCTTTTACATGAATGGTTTATATGGTCCCAGACAGATGAGACTTGCAGTGGCAGGTAAGGAGAGAGCCAGTCTGCTGGGAAAGCCACTTACGTATGGCGTAGTAAATTAATTATTCTTGTTCCTGTGATGTTAGGATAATTTTTTGTTTTCTTTTTGGAAAACAGCACAGTAAATCTCCACAAAAAAAAAAATGTTTGGTGATAAAAGGGTATTTGCTTCTTTTTTTACCGAATGCAAAAAGAAAAAAAGCAGTGATGAGACTACAGGTCTGATCAATAACTATATTTATTTTTCCCAACAAAAACAGGATCATCCTGCTACAGGAGTATTCATATCAGCTCACTACTACTAACACTCTTGGACACACCATATTAACTCAAGATTGGACCTTGACATTCACCTCGCCTATAGTCACAGGCAATTTGCATCCCTATTGGAATGCAAATCCTTAAACCAGCATTTAGACCCCTCCCATTTAGTCTCAAGCCAGTTACCCAGAAGCTGAACAGTAAGTTATAGTGACAACAAACGAAAGAAAAACAGCAGTCACAAAAGTAAAACATTAACAGGATTTTAGATTGGATATCAGAGTACAGAAATAGCCGAGAAATCGAAGAACTGCAAGAGCTATAGAAACACAGTTTGGAAACAAAATATTCACCAAATTTCATAACTAATTAAACCTTATGACATCTGTTAAGAGTGACTTTTCTTCTATGATAAGAGATTATTTCTCAGATCTCATCAAGATTATAGTGATTTTACCCTGTTATTTGAGGAATAATTCTTCAGTCTATTTCATATCTGAACTTACCAAAAATTTGTGAGACCCACTAAATCCATTTTAAAGCTGATTTAGCACTTCAGGTTTTCAAGCCCAGAAAACTCAAACTCGTATTAGCAAATAGACAAAAAAAGGTCCTCCAACAAGATTGCTTTGCATGCACTCAACTTTGCTTTGGCTCACCCAGCACCATGAGCTTTCTACAGAGTTGGGTTTTTCCCTTGGCCTTCAATGGGGATCTATCTGCACATGGGATCCAAAAGCAAATAAGTTAATGAGAATGAAAAATCCACTGGTTTTGAACTAATGACAACTAGATAGCAAGCTGTAAAGAGACATGTTCCCCTGAATACCATGCTAAAGCCTTTTTGCTTTTATATCCTGTATCACTAACCATATAAAAACAGAGAGAAGATATAGGCAGGAAAACAAGCACAAGAAAGAATGAATTACCTCAGTAAATTCCACTCCAGTTTTGAGTCCATTGACTATTTCCAAATATTCAGCATGTCCCAAACTGAAATTTTTGCTCATGGATGCTATAACCATTAATTTTGATTGCCTGTGGACACACTCTCTGGACAAATTAATATTTAGTTACAATGATTTCAGCAAGAGGGAAGGTGAATTTCCTCCACTCAAAAAAAAAAAAAAAAGGACATCAGGCAGAGAGTGCAACAAATATTAGATTTACTGTAGACTGAACACTACAGTTAAAGAGCAAGCATCTTCTGTTATTACCACCTTCTACAAACATGTTTTGAAAGACAAGGATTGCAAGGAGAAGGATTTAAAACACTGTACATTTTAGGTAAAGTCTTCTCCAATAATTATTGGAAGCTCAATAGGGAGATGGCCATAGCGTCAGTGACATTGAAAATACTGATGTGGTGTGCCTGTCCTTCTGAGGTGAAGACCCAAATGTTTCCAGAGACATAATGGCACTATTGTGCAAAGATTTTCTATTTCCTCATTTCTCATACTACAAATCATGAATGTCTTGTCAGGACTGCAGATGTGTCACTGTTTACAGGAATAGGTTACAATTATTATTTTGAAGCTGGCTGAAGAAATACACATCTGTGAAGGAAAGCTAAAGGAAAAATCTACTATGGTTGCAGAGTAAAATAATAAATACAATCCTGACAAGCTGTTCAATTTATGTATTATCATGATTAACAGACACTATATTTGCAGCTATTTGTTCTTTGCCCAGAAAGGTAATCCAGTCCTGGAAAAGAGAGATAATACGTTTCCTTGAACTACAAATTCATTTCTGATAATCATGGTAATTGATGTATTCCAAAATGTTATCTTGAAAATGGGACTGAGCATATTTCTTTACAAAAACATTTAGCAGGACAGTCTGAGTAGAAAATGCCATACAGAAACTTTTGTTGTAAACACTGTGTAATATCCTAATTGTATCAACAAGACTTTTCCTTCTTTCCTCAATGTTTCCTAAATGGGTCATTGAAGCTCCATCATGATATCTGGTCAACCAAAATTCAACAGCAACATTTGCTGACAATGCACCTGTGAGGGACTGGACTTTTTTTAATTGCATCAAAACATTGTTACTACAGTGAGCTATGCAAGCATCCTGCCCGGAGAGCAAAGATAAAGGCTAAGGGGAGGAGGCCACAGCCCACAAACTCTTAACTTTGGAGATTCGTGAGGTGATTCTTTGGATGTGTGATGCTTCTTGAGGTATGTGATGCCTATTTATAGAAGACCAGCCATGACTCTCTGTGTGTGTGATGTTTGTGCTCTATGGGCCGGGTTATGCCAAAGAACGCCTCCAAGTGCACACACCCACAACTGCCCTGGAGAAGGCCTCAGCTCTTAGCAGGGGTGCCCCTGAAACACACCTCCCCTCCAAAGCCTAAAATGACTTTGCAAAAATCAGCACCTTCAGCTCTCTGCAAGACCAGCATAACTGTGCAAAACAGCCCACACACACACACAAGGGGGAGGCACCAGGAGGGTTTCTGAGGGTATATAAACCCACTGAATTTTATGCTTCATGGGCTTCGCTCCGCACCACTCTTGATGAACCAAGACACCAGCGACGACAATGGCAACCAAGTTTGCCAGAGACCTTTGAGTGGTGACTATGAACTCTTTTTCTCTCTCTTCCCTTCTCTCTTTTCCTTTAACTCTTATTCTTCTCTCTCTCTCTTTCTTCCTCTCTTTTCCCTTACACATTTTCTTGGGTGATATACATTGCTATATTACAAACAAAACGGCTGGACACTTGTTTTCCTTTGCAATACCTCTGTTTTTATATTGCCATGTTACTATAGATAATAACAATCAAAATAGCTACATACCTGTTTTCCTTTGCAACCAAAGTGTTCTAAAATAAACCCTGTAGATATACATATATATGCATCATATATAGTGATCATCTATCCACTCCTATGGATTTATTAATAAAACGAAAGTTACTCCTGCCTAGCAGGGCGGATAGTAACACAGGTCAGGTACAGAGGGCATGAGCACCAGAGGATGACCATGACAAACCAATTTCTGTTTAACAAGAAGCTGTGTTTTGAACTAGATAAGGAAAGAGGCTGATAAGAAGCAGATCCTTCAAGGTGGAATAGTGCTTTTTATCATGCCAACGTTCTCCCTTATGCAGCTGGGTCAGCTGTAAAACTCCCAGCCCCACCCTGTGGGGAGTTATTGGGGCAATCAACATAGACCTGAAGGTCTTCATCCTTTCTGATGGGGGATAATGGGCTCCACAATGCTAACGAAAGGCAGAAGTCATGACTTAGAAGGTGTCATAAACCAACAGAGAACCCCAAAGTACCCCCAGACTCACTTCTGGGGCCTTCCAACAGAGGACTACATGTGATCTCCAATGTTAGCTCATACAGCATAAAACTCCCCACCCAGGGTAGGTACTGGGGTGTTCCCACCTAGTCTGACTGTGTATTAGCCTATTGAACTTTGTGTTTTGTATGCTTCCCCCACACCTGGTCAAGACTGTGACCATCACTTCGACCAATGGACATCTAAATTGCAACAATAAAGTCTCATCACTGGATCCATGAATCGTAATATCTTTCTACTCTTATCCTTTTTTTCCTCTTTCTTTCTCTCTCTATTTCTTCTCCTAACTACTTCTCGAAGCATACTGTAAGCTAGACTAAGTAATTTCAGTTGACGTTTTAGTAAGTGCTTTGTTGTGTCTAGATGAGTTGAAGCTAAAGTTTGTCTGGATATTGTTTAAAATTTGCCAAGTTCCTTATTTTGCCTTAATGTTTTGAAGTTTGCTAGTAAAAGTTTGTTATTGAACCTTCTGAGAATTTTGCTGTTTCTCCCAAGCACTGCTCAAAGTGAATCAAACAACCTTCCCCTAAACCTGCCAAGCAGACCAGGGCATAACACCATAACATGGAAAGATGATTCAAGGATAGGGCAGATGCACTGGGAGAATAAAATGGATGAGAGAATTGGCAAGATGTATGCCAGAAAGGCTGTCTGAAGGTAACAATAATTCTTTAACTAAGTTCCTGTATGAAAACAACATTGCTGACTCTCAAGATGTAAGATTGAGATGGCAGGATTCCTGTGGTATGTTGGGATGTTAAAAGCAACCCAAAAATGGCCTATTTGTATTCTTATTTGAAATTAAAAAAAAAAAACCAACAAAACAAAACAAAACAATTGCTGACTTTAGAGAAAGAATTCCAAAAACTAAATGTGTTTGATAAAAACTGAAATCATGGATTGAGTAAAAAAAAAATAATTTTTTATTCAGGCAAGCTTTCTCCGGCTTTAATGAGTTCTAGACTTAGGTAATAACTGAGAAAAGACCCAAGCCCACCTATTTTCCTTCAATGTCCACACAATGTCCACAATGTCTTCTGTCTAAGCTATTGATAAGATTGAAGATGTACACAAACATTATTGAAGAATGGAGCTACATTCGATTTTTGTCACTTTCTGAAACAAATGTTCTTGTTTTCATGTCATCTCTTTATATATGTTGGTTGAACAGTACAGAATGTTTTCAACTTTCCCTTTTTTTTCTGTTTCACTGTTTTCTAGTGTAAATGACCATTAACATAGTTATGCAATAATTGTCCAGCTCCTCTTCTTTATACCTATTAAATCAACTTTTTCAAAAGTTATAAGCAACTCTTTTGTCTCCCATGAATTTGAAAAATATAATTTCTGAAATGTCAGACTTATCTTCATTATTTTCATATTCTCTATGTATACTGTTTGGTGAGAATGTTACAAAACAAATTATAAACATGCAGATTCATACATCACTTTGTTTACTCTTTGTTTTTTCTCATTTAATTCTTGTTGCTAGTTATTTTTTTGCTTCCAGCATAACTCCTCCGATTTCATTTCTATGCCCTCATTAGACATCTTTATTGAAAATGAACACATGCAGCTGATTAGAACTTCTTCTACCATTTGGAATATTCATTTGCTTTCTCCTTGTCACTTTTCTTTCTCCTTTTGGAGTGCTCAGATTTTTTGCTTTTTTCTGCAAGCATCTACAGAGCACACATATTACCTCTTACTTTTCTTCTTTCCTCTCTTTTAAATGCTTGATAGTTTAAATTTTCATCTCAAATCTCTTCTAAACCCACAATGACAGAATATTCAGCTTCTTCTATTAAATCTTCTTTAAACTGTGTGGTTTTTAAACACTATCCTGGTAATTTTAATTTCATTCTATATCTCCCATTCTTTATCACAGAGTTCATGCCTGAGAAATCCTGCTTGAAAAAATAATGTAAATATTTCTAAAATATTCTTCCTTTCCTTAACCCTTTACATTATATCAACCAGGCATTATGGTTGTGAAAAATAAAGAGACTAAATCTGTCTACATCTTGTATTAACAATGGTGTAAGCCTCTGGAACCAAAAATTTTTCAGTCTGTTTCCTGATAATAAAATTAGGCCCTTTTTCCCCTTCAGAATAAAAGTGATTCATTACAAAGACCCTCACACCAAAGAAAACTGGACCACTAACTCTTCCCCTGCCAGAAATGCACCTTGGGGCTTTTTGGAGAGAAAGCAATTTTGAAAGCTTTGGGACTCAAATATTTAACCATAAGAAGAGTGTGGTCAACATGACTGAAATGTATTCATGACCCATTGATACAGAACTTTCTGTTATACACATCATGTACACAGATAGATACCTTAATTCACTAAATGCTATGTTTCTGCATATTCCAAAGAATTATAGAAAGCTAGCAACTCACAAAACCACAGAATGATAATGGACTTATTCTCATTTAATTCAATCTGTACTGAGGGAAATTTCAGCATTTTCCAGAAGATGTTTATCAAATATTTCCATAATAGTAATAGTGGAAATTCCACAGTTAACTGCCTAGTGGTATGACATAAAGAAGACAGAGCCAGAAGCATAGGACACAAGTTGCAAATGGGAAATTCCAGTCAGATACAAGGAAAAAGAATTCCACCGTACTGGTGGTAAAACACCTGAACAGGTTCCCAGAGAGGCTCTGGTATCTCCATCACTGGAAATAATCAGAACTTCACTGGACATCATCTTGAGCAACCTGTTCTTATTGGATCTGATTTGAGTGGTGAGTTGGAACAAATGGACTCCTAAGGGCCTTTCTCACCTGAATTGTTCTGTGACTCCATGAATCTCTGACCATTACCATATATCTCATCCCAATAATTCACGCTCCATAACATTCTGAAACATTTTCTTAATATCCAAAGTAAATCTGATTTGATATAAATTAATATACTTTTTTTGTTTTCTGTCATTAATTAGCAATGCAAAATACTGTTTAACTTCCTTAGTGTAACATCTGCCTATACAGTCCAATTTCTAGATTTTTCTTTAACTTTTCCTTCTAAATTTTGCATCATCCGTGATGGTCTGTTATGCTGTTTATCTGCTGCTTCCCTAAAAAGTTCTGTCTCAGGTGAAGTCCAGTACTTCACATTAATTAAAGTAGGAAAATTTGGATCCATGTTGTACATCCTCTTTACAGTGATTAAACCTAGACCATATTTCTCTATATCTTGCTTATGAGAATGTCACGTGGAACAGTGTCATAAAAATAATACCAAAATACAGATTTCCTACTTTTATTTTTTTCTGTTCTCTATATTATGCTGGTTACCTTGTCAAGGAAGGAAATTAAATTGGTTTGAAAGAATCTTTTTTTTAAAAAGCTATAATGGCACTTTTTCTCATTTTTTTTTCTCCTGTTTTTTTAAAATGCAGATTGATTAGTTATTTGTTTCTAAATGTTCCCAGGGGCCCTATTTTTTGAGTTTTATCCCTTTTGTCTTTTTAAAGATGACATTATCCTCACTCACCTGTCAGAGTATTCACAGGTTTCCAACGGTTTTTGAAAAATATGATCAGTGACTCAGAAATCCCAGCTATTTCTCCTACTGACAGTGTTCTCTATAAAGCTAGCTATCCTCTGAAAAGTAGCCATAAGCACATTCAGGATGTAATGCAGTCAGGATGGTATCCTGCGTTCCAAACTATGATTTCTTAATGAGTTAAGTGCTGCTGTACTTGCCACAGGATTCATGTATAATTAATTCCAATTCATTTTGCCAATTAACCACTTTCCAAATGTTTGCATAGGGTTACTGGAAAGAGACTTACTATCTTCCATTATAAATTCTTTCTTTAGGTGCTTGCTTTAGCCTCATTGCTTACCACATCATTTTGTATGAGATAGATATACTATGTTTATTCTAGGTTGTAAGTCATTATAACATTACAACCATGCTGCATTATTAATGTGCACAAAACTGCAATGTAATGCTGTGTTGAACAAAAACGAAAGCGCAGTCATCATCTGTATTTGAAGAAAAGGGTGGCCTTGATTGTTAATATCTTCAAGGTAGTGAAAGTATTTTAGATCACTGGAGTTCTGAATATATGTGGGTTTTTTCTATTGGGCATACAAGTGTTTGAACACCAATTCAATTTTTTTATATACTCAACTCTCTTTTTGACATCCACTAATGGGGACTAATCTTGATTGCTTGGTAATTTCTCTATTATTTAGAAGTACTCAAGGCTTAATCTAGAAAAGCATACATTTAACTTCAAGAATATCAGTGATCCCACTACCATTTCTTATTTTAGGACAGAATTAAGTCCTTTGCTGGCCTGTGACATGCCTAAAATTATGTGAATTTTACTCATTTTAGCCAGAAATTGCATTCTCTGACATTCAGTACTTTGAATTGTGTTCTAGTGCTGTGGGCTTGGTTATCTAAGTCATGAGGTTTTACTTCCATTCCCTGAATGAATAACTACATCTAGGTCAAAACTGTGGGTTTGCATAGTAGTTAGGGAGTGATTTGTGATTTCATTTAGTCTTGTCTGAGGAACCTGATGAAAACTGGCCTTCAGTAAGTGGTAAAACTCCCACTTGGCATCACTGTAGTTAGGGTTTTACCTCCAGCTCCCCAGTGAGACTCAATTCTTTAAAAAGCTTTAAAAATTCAGTTTGGTGTAGTTTTGTAGTAGGAAATAGATTTAGTGGAAACTAAAAACATTTTCAGCACAGGACTTTAATTTCTGTTTCTTTCTAATCAATGACTTTAAACTGAGTTGCAACAGAACTGGGATATTTAATGTGTCCATTCTGTAAGAAAAAAAAAACAACCGTAAACCTCTATACAGAATGCTAATTGGCAAGAATACTCTTTGACTATTGATACATCATTTAATAAACTGGCATGCTAGACACATGTACTTTAAAGTTCAGGTTTAATTAAAAGATAAGACCAAGCAGCAGCTTGGCAAGAGGATAAGGGAAAGCATTGAATTATTTGTTTCTAATGGCAAAGCAGCTGCTTTTATTTTTTAACTAATCTCAACTTAATGTCAAATCAAGAGACTACTTTCATATTTTTGGTGCATTTAATGAGTTACTCAAGTTTGCACTCAGGTAATTATCCTTTCATCTGATACTTTTATAAAGTGAAATATTTGCAGGTCCCAGTCTGTTTGGATATTTAAAAAGCTGTTTTCCCTATATATATCACAATAGAAAAACCTTATCTTCCAGACTTAAACTATCTTCATCAGTTAGAAAGAAAAGGTTAAAAGCTAAATTGTGGGAAGCTGAGCAAGTGATTAGCTGCTTAGAGGGTAATACTTGGAAACATTATCTTTCTACAGCAAGGATTAGAATGCAGGAAAATGTTTTCAAATATATAAGTTCAGAGGGCAAAAACATTTATGGCATGCCACAAGACTGTAAAACTGGGTATAACTCTACAAGTGACAATTAAGCTCTGTATTTTCATTGGAAAAGCTGGCTCTGGTTATTTCTTGTGTATCCCTTTATAAAACAAGTGTCAAGGGCAAAGAGAACAGATTCTCTTTATTACTTGAATGCAGTAGCATGTACAAACTCAATGAAAGATGAAAATCCCATTGTTATTGGTACTGAAAAGGTGACAGAGAAAAAAGATATTCTTGGGGAAAACAGCTGTAACAACTGAATGTGAACTTACACTTAACAAATAAATGAAGAGACGGAAACATGAGGCTGCACTGGAGAACACAGAAATGAATAAACACATCAAAGCTGCTGTCTTGCTGTGTTGATCACTAAAAAATCAGAACGGTCATTCATGTGTCAGGCAGAAGTTATGAAGTCTGTCAACCTAGTATTCATACAGCATAAGCCAATATCAGTTCCTTTCCAGCTTTACTAATCTCTAACATATGTCATGGCTACAGCGATGGCTACAGATGCTCAGGAAGCAAGACATTTCACTAAAAATGGGAAGAGCAGAAGGAGATAGAGAAGTCAAGCTGTTACAGGGTGTGTGTCTTTTTTCAGTGTGTGTGTCTTGTTTCAGTGTGAAATGCAAAATGCATTTTCTTTATGAAAAAGTATGAGCTTTTACAGCAAAGGGCAAGACCTCCCTCCGAGGCAAAAGAGACATGGGCAACATCCCTACTTCACATCAATGAAAGCATTGACTTGAACTTAAACTATCTGCATACCAAGTAGTGACTGGAGTACAAAGTAATTTTGAAGTGTTCTGTTCACATATGTGATCAGAAATCTCTCTTGGACCCGACAACACCTTATAAAAAATCATTCTCAAAAATTATGCTTTGTATTAAAAAAAAAAAATATTTGCAGTTTTTCCAACTAGCTCAAAGTGAGACTTGCACATTATTTGAGGTTCAAGAACCACTGCTACCCACAAGTGCCAGCAAGGTGAGCACATGCAGTTGTTTTGGGGACTGTTTCCTACAGTGTTGCATCAGAACAGAAGAACCAAACATACTTTAAATTTTGATTCTTCTCTTTCCTTTTCTCTTTATAGAGTCTTGTCTTTACATCAGGCTTCTAATGTAGCTGTGTGGGAGGGAGATCATGTGTATCAGTTTCATCTATGGAGATGGGACTTAGTTCCCTTCTCTAATTAATTACACTTGAGTAACTCCTAGTACCTGCACAAAACAGTGACTTTGGTAAAAGCAAAGCTGTCCCACTATTCAGTTGTGATATGCAGAGCCAAAGAGGGGAAAGATTAACATTTGCAGTAGCAGTAGTAGATGTTTTAAAAATCTAAGAACAATGAAACTGAATTTTCCTTTTTACAATAATGGTTATAAGCAGATACTTTGGAACAGGTAAGAACAGAGGAAATTTGCACTAAATTGCTTTCCTTGAATACATGTCTGGGTTCCAAGTATTTTCACTTCAGGAACATACTGGTCTAGAATTTACTGAATAACTCCAGGGACACCTCTTCCGTATCTGACCTTCACTGGGAAATATGTTCATTTTTTGCTAATAAGTGCTCAAATTAGCAGGAATAAGATATTAAAGTTACACCCTGTTCCTGAAGTTGACCAAAACATTAAGGACTATCTTCATATTTGTACTGCTAAAGCTGCAATTTAAAAATCAGTAGTGTGTTTGATAAAGCTACTTGGCAACACTATCAATATGTAGGTCCTCACATGGGTCATTCCGCTGAGGCTAAAAGTAATTATGTTATACAAATGACTTCAGTCTTCCAATTCTTCACTGGAAGTCTCCATGTCTAAAAGAAGCCTTGATGATTCACTATCAACTTTAATGAACAAAACATCACAAACTATGTCCAGACTGGAAGTATCTAAAAGGAAAAAATATCTTAGACACAGTAAAGCCAGCTTATTTCTTTCAAAGTTAGTCAAGTAGCAGCACTAATATACTCCCTTGAGCACCTGGCCTGAAATGCCAAATGTGATAAGTTACCTCTTTATGGACTCCTTTCCCTTCTCTTTGGTTTTCCCTAATTGCTGAAGATGTACCAGTTGCCCTACAAGAGGGACAGCTGTCAGACTATATTCTCCTCCCTCCTCTCAACTGATGACAGCCTGCCAGAAAAACCACATTCATGGGGAAACCATAAACTAGAAGCAGCTAAGGGATAGTATCCCTGGTAGTAAGGCACTTAGCGAAAAGAGCAAGAGTGCAACAATCAGAACACATTTCCTATAACATTTATCAAGTAGGCAACTTTGTAGCCCTAGGCCATACTATGCCACACCTTGTTCAACAGATATCCCCACTGACTTCAAAATGGAGTTGTTCTTGAAAACTGGCAGCAAGACAGATCCCCTGATACACTTGTGCTAAGTTTTAATGTGGAAACTTTTTTTAAAACTTGAAGAAAACACCCTATCACACTGCAGCATCTCAAAGAACTTAACTCTGAAGGAAAAGACAATAAATATAGAAGCAACTTTTTAAATAGCAGCATAAAGTTTTACTAGAAAAAAAAGTCTTTAAACTTGAAGTCTACTTACTACTATTTTGTGTTCTACTTCTGGGTTTGTGCAACAATTTAATTGTGGGAAATTTTACGGACAAACATACTGGGAGGGGAAACTTGTCCCCTGAGGCCAAAACATCTTGTGACCCTTCTGAAAAGCTTAGGTGATTAGCAAGCTGTCCATTTTCACTGTGGAAGATGAGACAGACAGATACATATTACACACATCATATATATACACACCCTTATATATTACAAAAATATATTATTTACATACAGGCATTGGCAACATGAAAGGAAACTGCAACTGCATTAACTTAATGACAGTTATTCACAAGTCAATAGAGCACTCAAACATTTCATGTCACTTTCAAGAAGAAGAAGAAAATATTAAGTGATCACAACTACCACTACAGTGTGTTTGCTTTTATGAAGGGCATAATGTTTTCACAGTAACTATAAACATCTTCTTATCACGGTGAACAAAGAGGTAAAATTGGCTAATTACCTACTGCTAATTTTTCTTGCTGCTGCTACTTGGCTTATTTTCAGTATTATCTATGTAATCCCTGTAATCTCCCTGTAA
The DNA here is from genome assembly GCF_003984885.1 of Neopelma chrysocephalum. Lineage (NCBI taxonomy): Eukaryota > Metazoa > Chordata > Aves > Passeriformes > Pipridae > Neopelma > Neopelma chrysocephalum. The sequence continues at coordinate 606,161 of NW_020897716.1, read as the reverse complement.
TCCAGGGAGACTGAACACAGAACCACAACCTGTCAGTGACATTTCTCACAAGATGAAATGTAGGCCTGGATGTGGTTTCCTCCACCTGCGTCCACACAATATGAAACTGTCCTTTTCCTTTCATGTAGATATTTCCCTACCATCTTGCTTCACTGTAAAAACAAAGACTCTGCCCTGTTTCTGAAAAGCACTCTAAGATAACCTGTTACCCTTTTCCTCTTTGGGCTCATGCATGCCCTGTGAAGTGTTTGAGCTCACTGCATTTATTACACCAGATTCAAAATGGAGAAACACTGAAATTTAAAATGCTTCATGCTGCCACCAAAAGTGCTGGGCAGACATGGTAGGGCTTCCCCAGACATTCCAGAGCAATGGGCAGCTGACTACTAGTCTCCTCTCTGCCAAGGGACCTCAGCCCTGATCCTGGGGTCTGAGGGGCTGATACTCCCACTACCCACAAAAGTCTCTGCAGCACCCTGCACCTCTGCAGTGCCCAGGTTCATGGCAGTTGGAAAGAGAACATCTCCTTTGATTTCAAGCATTTACAAATAGTATCTCAAAAGGGATTAGAAAGAAAACCCACCAACTTTGCTTATCCACGTTTCCTTTGTTTTCTGAGAGCATTGAAATCACACTCGGGGTTTTTTTTCTTTGGCAGTAAGGGATTTGGATAAAAAAATTTTGCATCTTTTCTGTCATGCCTGGTACAACATCTTTAACACAAGTACTACAATCCCTCCTTATCCCTTCAGTTTCCAAGGTCACAAGAAGGAAGCAGAACCCATGACAAAAACAGCTATGCTGCCTTTGCAGACTTCACTACCTCCTCCTGCCTGGATGACTTGTACAAGTGTCACCAATGCTGCAGCTCCTGTAAACTCCTCCACCAGCTGGACTCTGCCTGCCCTGCTCTGCCCTCTTCCCTCAGGGACAGGCACTGCTCTTCTTCAGCAAAATCCTGTGTCCCACCAATCTTTCTACCAGCACACATCCTCCAGCATCCAGCCTACAAACAAGAACCAGCACTGAGCTGCTTTGTGGAGGTAGACAAATAATAAATTATGAAAATGTACATTAACAGGAAAAAAACCACAACAGCAAAACACCTCCATAAAGTAAATACTTCATTCCTTAGTCCTTTTTATCTAGCTGGAATATTCTAGAGCTGTTAGACTTCAGCTTTTTAAGCAGCCTGAGTTCTGTCGCGGCCTTTAATTGTGCAGAAGAGACATATCCAGTGAAAAGGATCTATGAGAAGCCCCAGTAAAGATCAAGTTGACAAGAGGAAGCCTGCCATGATTCTAGAGAGGATCAGTGCAGGCACTATGTTGATGGTGTCAGCAGGGCCACTGAAGTGAGAAGCACAAAATTTTTCTTTGATGACAAGCACCATTAAAATTTTCCCTTGCAGGCCTCCCCCTGCTCTGACACATAAGGGGCTGTGACAGCTCAATAAATCAGCTCCTGCAGATCCCAAGGAAACCAGCCATCCCCTCATGATATCCACCATGATACTGACCTCAGGGGTTGTGTCAGACAGCTAATACTCCCCTTCTTGATGCATAAAGCCCAATATATGGAGTTTTTTTCAGATTCCTCCTCCCAAATGCCAAAATTGCCAAGCAAAATCTCTGATGCCACTTTCACCCTCTTTGTTGTTTACAAGGCAAATTATTAATCTTCTGTCAAGCATAATTCCTGACTCTAAGTTTAATTCTATCTCAGCAACCAGTACCTTGATCGGCCCTGCTGCACTTGAGTTGTGCTGCTTTTTTAGCTACGTCCTGCCCATGGACTGGCAGAGAAAGTTTGGAGCTGCTTGCAGTCCACTTTGACTTCAAACAGTATTCATTGTGGCTAGATGCTCCAAGACAAAAGAAGTGGAGCAGCTCACCTGACTCGAAGAGATGTGACAACACATGCCCTGGGTCTGATAGGACCAGCAAGCAGGAAAGTCAAAGTTTTCCTGGTTCCAGGTAATGCTTTTAGAAAAACGCAAGGGAACATAATTTCACCTTCAAAAATAAAATGCAGCTGACTTGACCTGAAATAACATCTCTCCTGTGTAGAATGGTCCTGTAATATCACCAAAATATGGTATAAATTAATTTATCTAAGCAAAGGATTTTTTTGTAATGATTGATATAACAGCTCCTATGCAAGGCTCAGAGAATCCATATATAAATATACATTACACTGGGATTAAGTCAGAACTTATTAATATGCCCTCATTTGGCAGGGAAAGCACAAATATATGGATTGCAATGTTTTGCTTTTGTCAACACTTTACAGTTGTCATTTTTAGCTCTATTGTCTGTGTATAAACAATGAATATACTCTCATACTTGGTGCTACAGGAATAAAACTTGTTATCTTTATGGGTAAACCCCGTAACATTTTTTAAATCTCTAAAGCATTGCTCACGGAAACAAGAAAATGTACAGAAAGGACATAATTTTTTACGTGCGACAATACTAATCTCAAAAAAGTATTACCACAAGACATCATTATGTCAGCAAGTCTAGGAGAGCTATATAAAGCATTCAACATGCACAATAAAATAACTATATCCACTTTTACTTAGAAAAAAATATAAAATTTTTGTCCTAGAGACAAGTGATAGAAAAACTGAATAAACTATTGTCATGGCTCAAGTGGGAAGTACTATCGAGAAGCAGAAGGTTAGGGGTGATATAGTTGGGGTTTAATTTGTTTTCTTCAAGGTTTAGTGAAATTTTTCATCCAAATAACTTATCCATATAGAGCGTATTTTACCTGATCTGACCTCATCAGTTGATGTAAATAGATATTCATAAATTCAAGTGTGACTGGGTGAAATATCCAGTTGGAAAAAAATTGTGTTTTTTAAAAAGGTTAAAACATATCTATCTCACAATTTCAAAATGCCTCTTTGTTTGAAAGTGTTAAAAACCCACCATTTTTTCTCTGAATTTGATCTGATTTTAGGGATAAATTCTAAAAAATAATTCTATTTTTTTAGATTTGTAAGGCAATCAAAAATCAGTTACTTAAGTACAGTTAGTTTTAATACTATTTCACTTTGAAGAACTGATACTGATCAGGGTAGTATTACACTAAACACATTTAATGTGGCAATGCCCACGTTGCTCCGGGAATGAGGGCACTTGAGCAAGTTTTATTAACTAGTCATCCCAATCATAACTATTACAGACAAGAAACATGAATGAGTGCAATCATCTCCTCACATTTATGTTTCATTACATTGTAATTTTAAAGAGAATGGGACATACCACTGTTTGCCACTGCCTTTGTGCACAAATACAATCACGCGTGGACATGTATGCAAACAAAAAAAATTTTCCTGCTTTGTTTTTTCAGAGGTCATAACAAGTCTAATATACTCAGTGCACAGTACGGAAGAGCATTACTCCGAGTAAGAGCAGAGCAGAGCTGTTGGGTACTCAGAAGTGCTGCTGTAGCATCAGCACTCCTGTTATCTATGGCTCCCAGAAAGCCCTGTAATTCACCCATCTTCCTCTACTCCACTGTCTGACCACACAGAGACTATGTTTTGTGGGGGAATCTGTGTTTCTTCAGTGATCTCGTGTTTGCAAAATGACAGGCCATGGTATCTCCAATGGCCGTGTTGCGTTTCACACTCTATTTGTAGACTGAAGAATAATACGAACAGGAAACACAGAATCCTTAACAGATTGGTACTTAAAATTATTTGTGTTTCAGCCTTCCTTTGACGGCAAAGGGAATTTGATGACTTTGTGCTTTTGAGGTTCCAGGCTTTCATGGTGCTCGAGTATTTTATTTCCACACAAAATAAGTACCAGTTCTCCACTAGCAAGAGCTTAGTGGTTTTAGTCCTGTCTTTTTAAGGGTACACCTTAACACATGAATTTCATGGAAGTGAGCATGGAAATATCTTGTCCTGCTTGGATTTTCAAAAACCTTTGAAAAGGGATAGGAATACATATTCAAACACACAGCCATACACACACACCTCCCAAATGCATGTATTTTGAGTAGACATCCACAGATTATCATTGTAATTCCTATACTTTCTGTAAAGAGATTCAGAGGAAAAAGTGCTCCTGCAATAACAAAAAATAAGGGAAAAATTATTTGGTTTTCTTTCTCATGGCTCATTCAGCAACAAAATTCCATTTGTTGGTGTGCTGAAGTAAAGGTAGCAACCCTCTGCAGCCTGGCATGTGGAGAAGAATCATACTCCCCAGTCTTGAAAAGTATTTTCTGTACACTAGTCCAGTTCTGCCTGGTCCAGTTCTGTCTAACAAAGCATGCAGCTTTATAACCAGATTCTAGTCCTGGAACAGTGGAATATGTGCCCTAATTTGATCCTGTAACAAAAATCTACTAATGCAAAAATCTTTTACAAAGAACTCAGTTCCTCAAGGCGAATCAGGCAGCATAGGAGTTAACGACTAGCTTTTAAAATACCAGTCGGGGGAGGAAATTCATCATTAAAATAATAAAATTAAGTAATAAGAGGAATATATAGAACACAAATTAAATTCTGCAACTGACATCCCCCATGAGTGGCCACTTAATGAGGGCAGAGGGTGCAGTTCTGCACTAAAACAGTGGGATAGGCTTTAGCAGAGGAACACATTTCCCTCTTCTCCAGATCACAGTAAATCCTGGGTGCCTTCAGCCAAGTAATTCCATTTCTCTGCTGTCCCTTTCTCTGGACCATTGCCCATGATTTCTTTAACCTGGCAAATCTCTGGGACTAGGGCTGTCTATTATGACATGTTTGGATGGTAGCGAGTCCAGTAGGACCGAATGAGATCTCTACACACTAACAAGTAAAAATGAAAAACAACAGAACAAGAACACTGACTTTTCTTAAGGAATCTTAAATCCCTTTTTCTATTCCTGGGCACTTCAGAGTGCTTAATGAGCATATGAGAAAAAGCCACAAAAGGAACATTGCTTTGAAAGCAAATGCTTGTTTGCAATTTTGTATGGGTAAGTGAACCATTTTTTCATGCTCAAGTTCAGTATGACTTGGCTACTTCATATTTGAGAGCAAGTCTTTCTGAACATGCACAAAGCCTGTCAGCCTGAAAAATTGCAACAAACTGGCTGGAGGAAAACAAAAAGCCCACAGACAATTGTTGAAGGAGACTGGTAGAAAACACATGCAAAAGTCTTTGACAGAAGCATTGGGATCAAAGACTGGGGAATACAGATAACTTCAGACAGGTGGTTAAGAATCTGCATGGCAATAAGACAAGCTAACAATATTCTCATAAAACACTGCAAGGTTTAGGAAGCTGTGCCAACTTACATAATAAGATTCTTTCTTTTTAGGTTATGATATCACCTCAGCTTCTCTGGCACTGCTGTTTTCTAGTCGACTTACTGAGAGTAAAAGCAGAGCTGAATTTTTTTTGTCTCTTCCTCTGATATGCTGTTGCAATGCCCATGAAAAGCTGATATCAACACCGTCATACAGGAGGCATAAAACCAGAGTCAAAATGTCCAGTGCTTGTGCTGCCTGGTGATGCAAATCTAACATCTGAAGGAAGCAGAAAGACAGTTCACTAAAGAAAGGAGATAGATGACTATGTGACATGGGACACGGTTTACTAGATCTGATGCTCATCTGGAGGCTTTCTTTCTCTGTAAATCAAACCAGATGACAGTTCTTGCTTCCTTTTTATTAATACATAAACAATGCAAAGAAAAAAACAAGGTTTCCAGCTCATATGGAGGCAAATAGAAACCGATGTTAACAGAGCAAAGGAAAATAAACATTTCTAGAGGGCCTGATGCCTGGATTCAATTTTCAACACTGATTCCCAAAAGAAACTGTAGATTTGCATCAATTCTGTCCTCAGACACATGATGCTGAATTGCAAGAAGATAATTCAGTGTACTGCTTCTTATTAATCAAGATTAAACATCCTACAGAATTCCCCAATTCTGCACTCTCCTAATTGCACATGCAATTCCTCCTGAAGCCAGATGGAGAAAAATATCTATACTCATCCTTTAAGCAGAATTTCATTTATGTCTTTCTGTCTTTTACACCGCACTGTAACAATTGAAAAGTCAGGAGCCCAGAAAGCAGTTTGGACTTTTTTATTACCCTACTCAATTCTATCTACGTTTTCACACATGCTCACACTCGGTGGGAGTTACAGATCTAGCTGCTCTTTGCTCCTTTGAATATTTCCCCAGAGCTGATAGCCGAAAGCTTCATTTTGAACATCTGGAACAGTAAAAATAAAAACAGCAGCAGCATCACCAAATTCTGTGTATCAGTGATGAATGCTTTCTTTCTCTCAGCAGCATTTTCTGCTGTGCAGCACTAAACACTTCAAATGAGAGTATTATAGTCATGTGAATGTGTTGACATGACTGCTGTGAAAATTCCCAAAAGTCCCATTTACCAGAAATAATACCTGAAGCAGAAAGTATCTCCATCCAAGCTTTGTGCCCGGTTACCTAATCAAACTAGAAATATCGGATCATTGAGAAGAAAGCTGCTGTCAATGTTCTATTTCTTCTAATTAGCTATCCTTATTATAACTACCAACCATGTTTCAGAGGAAAGATATTAAAAGTTGGATTGATATCCTAGGGACCTTATCATCCAAATTAGAGAAGCCACATCAGCAGATGGCAGGCACACAAAGATGTGGAAAATGGGAAAAGAAGCTTTGCGCATGACAGCACTAGCTCCTTACAATGTGTTTGGCAATCAAAGGAATTTGCTTAAATATGGTAGTTAGCATGTCTTCCTGCACCTGTGCTTTCAAGCCAGGCAGTGGAAAGGTTTATGAAACGATGGTTTATTTTAAAGCAAACAAATCCACTGAAGAATGTGCTCAAAGGTGAATTGGGGGCTGCTGTGTCACCCCTCTGTGGGAGGAGCCTGGTGTCCTAAAGGTGACAAGCATGGCAAGAGGCTTAGAGCAAAACCCAATGATCCTCACAGTTTTGGTTTTGCTTTGAATGGGCTGTCCATGAACATCCACTCAGACTGACAGAGTCAAGTCAGTCGTACACTCTGCATGAGCCAGGAATTGATCCCTTTACGCACAAACACAGATGATGAATGGAGCCAAGCATGAACATTTCTGTTCACTTTCCAGGATGGACAGGCAAGAGCCAACTCAGATTTGGAAACTCTGCCAAAGAGGCAGTAGATAAATGCTTGGGCAAAGTATCTCACGAATGCATGTCCACAACTTCCAGAGCAGAGCTGGCTTGCTTTTTACTGGCTCACAAGAGTGGACAGAGAAGCTCACAGCTGTCTGTGCCCATCTGTTCAGACATGCCTTAAGAGCCCTACTGAAGCTCTGCCCATCAGCACCAGTTGAGGAGCCTGTCCTAAATTTAGAGTATTAAAACAATTTGTTAGAATAAATACAACTATTAGGCGCCAACACAGAGTCTGTACCAGAATTTGGAAGCACCTCCAGTTTTTGACATGTTAAATTATAGGCTAACTTCTCAAATTAGTTTTAGAGTCTCAGGGGAACAAATTCTGACAAGAAAAATAAACAAACAGAAAAACAGATTGCCAGACTTAAAGAAACCTTCAGCACCAAGCATTCAATAGTCATGGGAAAGCAGTGTTACTATGACTACTGACAGCCAAGTAATAATACCTCACCCTCAAAAAAATAACAAAAAAAATCTAGGCTATTCAGGAGTAAGGAGACAACACCTGAACATCCTCAGGGTCTAGGTATTCATTGCCCTAAGACATGAACTGCAACAGGAGAACAATCTGTGTAAAAATATTGTTCTACACATGGAAATCAAGTGTCTACTCATTCCTTGATTTTTTCCTAATTTTTTTTTTTTTTTTTGCTTATCTCCCACTGTATAAGTAACCTGAACAAGTAACCAGAATGTCTTTAACAGAGATGATTTTATGCCTTCATCTTGCTACTGAGTTGCACTCACTGGAAAGGTCTGGAAGGAGCAATGAGAACTGTGTGTTGTGCTGTGCAGGAGCTTGTGTCATGGAATGCTGAGCAGTTAGAGGAGAAGCCAGGCCACCTGCTGCCCACTGGATGCTGAACAGCATGGCTCTAGCCACCCACATGTACGACCAGCCAAGATCCAGACCTTAGTACAGACTTGGCAAGTTTTGTGACAGCTGAGTGATAGCTGAAGCAAAACTTCAGATTGCCTAACAACAGCACAATCAACCATATGGAGGACTTAATATGTAAATATTATTCATGTGCATGCTACAGTGAAGTCAGCAGAACTAATTTGCAGGAGCAAATGTGCTCTTCAGTGACTTCAGGCTCAAATCTAAACTGTGATGGTTCAGGATCCTGCACTTCTACCTTCTAGTTGCAGCCTTTCTCCCTTACTTTCTGTGCCTAGAAACTAAGGGCTGCTTGTTTATCTCCAGGGATAGTAATGAAAATCCAGAGTAAATGAAATTACTCATACCCACATATGTAATCCACACCCTATATATTTTAGCATCATGGACATATTGCAAGTATAGCAGGATTGCACCAGTTAAATCACTATTGCAATAGTTTGAACAAGCAATCAATAGGGAAAAGAAAATAACAGAAGAAAACAAATCTCTCTCCACCTCTAAGACTGGAGATGGATCAGAAGTCATCATGTTAACTAAAATTCCTCACACATTCCTTTGACCTTGTATTAACTTCCGCAGAGCTTTTAATGTGAAATGCCTGGCTTTGCACCGTCCTTGCTCCTTGGGAAAGAAAGAAGACTAAATCAGCTTTACTACTGATACATTGAGACAAATGTTTACCACTACTCCCTTCTTATTTCCAAAGTGAATCGTAAACAGTTTAAAACTAAGCTTGTCCAGTGATCAGCAGAAGTGAAAATTGTATGAACCAAGTGCCATGAGGAAGCCCCAGCTCCAAGACAAGGAATGGTACACTATTTGGGGTGTGATGTTTCTTCCCTAGGGCGGACAGCCAGTGCCACACGAGGTGGCGAGACAATGGCCACATATTGGCTGGATTATTCCCCACTCCACAGTATCAAAGCAGACAAGCAACCCTTCTAGAGACATCCAGCCAAGTCTGCCTCCCCCTGGTGAATAAAGAGACTCCTGCAATGAGTGGGTTCCTACTCTAATTACTTTGATTAAGTGAATATTTAAATAAAGTTAGTTAGGCAATATGAACACAGGCTAAGAACTGCTTTTAGAATTACATTTTCTGAGCAAAAACATGAGTCTCAGGCCCTCTTCCATGTGGTTACTTACAAAGCATGAACTACCCGTATATTTAATATTTGAGTGCCAAAGAGCTAGGGTTTTTTTCCCAGAGAAAACATTTATCCCTGAGTTATAAGGAGTAAAAATGAGAAACATGGAATTAAAGCAAAGGTAGTCAGGATCAACCTTCTCTTCTGAAGTCCAACTAAAATCTCTGTTGCCAAATGGCAGGGTTTGACTCTCCACATGCTTGCACAACTGCCATTTAAATTGATCTCAATAAAGTGCATAGAAATGAAATAACTTAGGATAATTGTGTGTAAATGGAAATATAAAGTGAAAAGGCATAGGTCTCTTTGTCCTGTCTGAGGATCTGCAAGTAGATCTTTCAGAGAGTACCATAGCAATTCAGGTAAATATATTGTCAGAAGTGTAATTCGGAGATGATGCAGCAAATGAAAAACCTAAAGCAAAATAAGGACAGCAGTCTTGTTTATGCAAGTCTACTTTCATTCATTAAGTTCATTTTTCTATCCAAAAATAAGTTAGACCCGGCAAAGCAAAAGTTTGAAAATACTGCATTTTGCCTATTAACATGAGTAATTTTGACAATAGCCTTCAGTTCAGCAACAGCAACAGAATTATTTTTTCTATATGTGTTCTTAATGATTTGAATCTTTCCTGTAGAAAAATTCCCATTAAAGTCAGAGTTCTGTGAATTGAATTTCAGATGCGGAACTGAAACTTATTATAACATTGCTATGAAAGAATTTGGAGTCTTGCAAAATGCACTTAATAAGAATCAGAGTCTGAAAAAAACCATGTTCTTTAGAATTAAAGAGCAAACATTTTTTGAAGCTAATGTCAACACATTTTCCACATAGTTCACTACCATTTCAAATCAGGTAGTGGACTGTGTGCAAATGCCAGTAAAAATTTTCATAAATGTGTACTAACAACACAGCTGATGGCTAGTGTGCCTTTACAAAGATTCTTGTTTCAAAAATTATTTTTAACTGAAAAAGGAAGATTTGTTAAAACCTAAATTTTTTGTGAAAAGGGAAACATGGGAGAAGTAGAAGTAATGATGGTAGAATCAGAAAATTCTCAAATCATTTGACCACCATTCATCAAATCATCTAGCATTTCAATGTATTTGCAATTATTTGGTTTAGAAATGCTATTAATTCAGACAAATGGGTGATTAAAAAATAAATAGCCTCAACATAAAACTGGAGCATTCTGAAATAATTTTAAAAATCAAAGCTGTCCTGATGAAATATGCATTTCTTGGTGATCCACCACAGTAGATGCTTTAGCAAAGAGCATTACGCCATATGACGGAAATTTGTACTAGGAGTTTCAAAGGTGTATGAAACAAATGAATTTCCACTCCCTTAAGTTTGTAGTGCTGTGTATTCAAACTGTAATATTTCTCTCCCTTGTTAAAACTTGTACAGTTGTCTGCTTGGGAATTTTGAAAGTTTGCATCATCTGGAGACTTTTAAACTTCAATTTCCTAAAATATGCTTCTTTTCACAGAAAGAAATTAATTGCTCAAGCCCCTATTTTTCCATTCAAAACAGGCAAAATGAAAGCCTGCTGAGCTGGGAAAGCATGGATCTCAAGGGTGGGGTGCGATGTGTACATGGGCTAACATATATACTAAAAGTACTTTTACAGAAAATATGTAGATTATGTCATCGTGCATTTTTGCTCTCTTGAACAACTACATGATATTTTGTGAAATGCAATAAATAAAACCAGTACGAAACACTACTTTAGTATAATGGATAATTCTTTGGTTAAAATTTCTGGCTCATTATCACCTACATAAACACTCATTTATTATACTCACTCAAGTTACAAATTAATTATGATCTCTTCTTTTTGCCATCTGGGATCCAGTCAACTCCTACTCACAAATGTTTCTTTTTAGCATAAAAATATGAATAAAATATTGCATATGTCATCAAACTTGAAAATAGTAATATTTCATTAAAATCTCAGTTTTCACCCCTTCAGATTTTTTTATGTAACATCTAACATGCGTAAATTTAAATACCTAGGTACATCTCTACCAAACTTTCTAGACATATGATGTTCACAATAAATTTTGAATACTTCTACTTAAAGGACACTTTACACTGCAGGTAGTCTAAGTACTCTACTGTAATATTCACAGTATGTATAAAGGTAACAGCTGAATCTCAGTTCTCTGACAACACATTGTTTCAAATAAGAAATCCAGACTTTCCATACAAAATCTGCCACTGAACAAATAAAACACTTCCCCAAGTTATTACACTTTTTTCACTGATACGAAAGCATCCAGGGCTTATAAATCAAACATTCTTCAGTTTGTGAAAAATTCAGTACTGGTTAAAAAAAAAATATTTTATCTGACATTGTAACGGTAATAGAGACTACAAGAACTATCAAATTCCTCATCATATTTATATAAGTTGATAATATGAAAATATTATTATATATTATGCCTTCATCACTTCTTTTTCACTTGATTAAAGAAAGCATTGTAAGTACATCCATGATTCATAAGGAGACTAAATCAGAAGGAAATACTTTAAATATGGCCTTTGTGAACAACCTACTCTTGTTGGTATAGTGGGCTTGCTGTACCATAAATGCTAAACTGGATGTTACTCCCAGTGTTTTGCTGCCAGGATAGTGTCTGCTCAATGAAAAAAGACAGCAATTATACTTGGACAGTTTCCATTCTAGTGGAAGCAGATTGTGACAACAGATTTTCCTGAAGCCATCAGAAACCAGCCTAGACATGTTTTTCTGTAAGGGCTCAGGGTTGAAAGATGCTGACTTCCTTTTCCTAGTCCACGTGCTGCAAGTTTTACCCTTTTCCACAGTGGAGAGCAGCCCAGCACATCTAAACCACAGCTAGTCAGGTACTTATTTGCAACTTGTTGCCAAGTTGTATCTCCTTCTTTCACAGGTCTCTGCCTGCAGCAAAGAAAGGAATATTTCTTTGAGACGGTGCTGAAGGGGGTTTTTGATAATAGCAGCAGGTAAATGTCTGTTATACACAGCAAGCCTCAAACTCACAAAATATCCTATAATTTGGAATGACTGGTGGCATCAGTTCTCAAGTGACTTGAGCACAAAGCAGTGTATAAGGTGTGAGGGAAGGAAATGTCAGAACTTCTTTCTGTGCAGTTTGAGTATTGAACTACCACAGTACCTCAGCCACCTACACAAGCACTAACATTTCCCACCCTGACACCATACTCTTTCCCCCACCACTACCAAAATCAAACCATTACTTGACAGCTCAGCAGTTTGAGGAAGAATTTACTTACCTTGTTTCACCCCTGAACATCTACTCACCCTTCTTGTTTAATTTTACAATTTTTTTTTCCTCACAGTTGTGGTAAAACCCACAGAAGGAAAACACAGTCAAGCATAATACATTGAAGATTTTCAATCCTAAGATTTCATTCTTACATAAATACATGGTTCAATATATATAGTTATACGAAGATTAATCTACTAATTGATGCCAGATCTGGGGTATTCTTAGTACGACATATGTTCTGGTGGTGTTATTTAAGGCTCTCGTGCACAGCTTTAGTATTTATATTAGACTTTCTGAAAATATTTAGGTTCTTTCTTCATGACTCAATGATCTCTGCTTATTTTTGCCTGAACCATCTTTCTTCTCTGAGTCATCACCTCTCTTATCAGCTTCCAGGCTCCTTTCTTTTATTAGAATTTAGTACTGTGTTGATGCTTACAGGTTTTTTTTTAAATTTATCAATGGCTTTTAAAGTTATAGCTGGGTAACTGCTTTATCAACTGACATATAAAACAATTTAATATGCAATCATATGTTGCAATAAACAACATTATCGAAATATTTCAGTGGTTTCCTGATGTTTAATGAGATACACTGTCAAGAATAGCACAATACAGAGTTGGTGACGTTGGTAGACTTTGCTTTATATTATTTGTAAAAAATGTATAGATTTATTTAAAGAAGCTTCTGATTCATTATGCTCTTCTGTGCACCCAGATAGTCAATTCTGAATGTCTAGAGGCTGTGTGTGGATATGTTACAAAGGTGAAGAAAATGGTGAGAGCATTGGGGATTTTAAGCTTGAACCTGCTAGGGTTTTTAGCTTAAAGGAGCTCTGGGACACGCCCAGAGAGAGCACTGTTTTTTTCTTACCTGTGATCACTGGGACCAGAGTAAGTATGCTTGAGAGGCATGTGGAAAAATGTGATGGTGGGGGAAATTATGAAAGGGGGAAAAAAGCATGACCACTGAAAGAAAAATGAGACTTGAGAGTAGAGACTGTGATAAATTCAGTTTGAAATATATAGATAACCAACCAAGAAACTTCACCCATGTGGTTCTGGAAAGAGACTCCCAGACTGAATTCTGGAAACAACAAAAGTATCTCCATCAGTAGAATCAGTAATAAAGCTGTGGGGCTAGACAATAAACAAAATAACACACCTGGGCCACAATAACCACGTGTGCAGCAAAGGATGAGGATTAATGTTTCTACAGCTAGCTCTGTATGCCTGTTCTCCACAGGTAGTTGAACCTGTTCTCAAGAGCTTCCAGGCTAAGCAAAGGTTGAGGAAGATTCAAGACACTTTCCTCCAGGAATATGTGATCATATAATTCTGGAAAGCAGATAGTTAGACATTCTGCACCCATCTTAATATATAATCACAACATTTGTCTAGGAACTTATAAGTTCCTTTTATTTTCAATTGATATCTATTCTCTTTGAATAGAAGTTTCTATGAGAAGACTTGAAATTTCTTTCCATGAATTCATTTACTGATTACAATGCACAAAATAAACCCAAACATTTTTTAAAATTTTACACCTTAGTAGCTCTAAATTTGGTCTGCCCTGGGGGAAAAAATGCCTTTGGTTATAGCTTGAGAATTTACTAATATATTTTTTGACATGTATTGATGTGTTTCAAATCCAGATTTCTGTATCCCCTGTCCTGCTGCATCATCCACTGTCAAGAGGTACTTTCTAATTTTGCTATTGCTCCTTAAAGCAATAGGCAAGTGATTTTTGAAAACTTTCCACCCACAAGGACAGGTTAACTGTTCATTTAAAATGTACATGTACACACACATAAACAGGGGAAGAGGAAAAAAGAGAAGGAAGGAAAGGGAAGGAAAGCAAGAATATCGTTTTTTAGGAACTCTATAGAAACATTTCTCTAAAGCACTTAAAAGCATTAAAGGAATAAAGATTCCTATGCAATTATCACATACCAATGCAATAGTACCTTGATCCACCCCACTGCGTATGCTGTAATTAACCAAGCCAGTCAGTGAAAAAGGATATTAAAAGGCCATAACTGAGTGTTCCAGAAATTATGTTCTTAGCAGCTTTTGAGAGATACTAGGAGGCTTAGCCCCTTGCAAATGTTAATAATAGCATAGACAGTAATGGATTAATATTTTATTTGTATTAGAAATTATAGCCTATGCCTTCTTAGACACATCTTCTGAGACTAAGTTAAACATTAAAAAATAATATTTGGCTATTCAGTGTTCAAAGTCCACCAGATATATTAAGGAGAACTGGAGACTTATCGGGCTAAAATTTATATGAAATGCTCAGTCAGATGGCTACAAACGCAAGCACTGCACTTAACACAGTAGCTACATAAAGTTACCCCCCAGAAGGGTATACTTTTGCTTGAAAACTAAGTCACTTAATGGGAAACTTGCTCCCTCTCTGCCTCTCTTGATGTTTCACTGTGTAATGCTACATCAGGTCATGATGGCTGTTATCCACCACCTATCATCTACGTGGTTTTACATGAAGTTAAAACTGTGTCCTTTCTACGGAGTGCAAAATAGCAAGGAGAAATGAAGGCCAAGAGATAATAAACACTCCAGCTTGTAGTTCCTGCACAGCATCCTGTACAAGAGCACTCTGCTCATATTCTATGGCCTCAGTGTAACTACTGTGCTAATGGCCAGAGTTTGTTGCCATGAACCTGGTTTGCCATTTTGGGCCTCTTCACAATAGTCTCAGTTCAACATATCACACTCCCTTATCAAACACTACTACATCATTCTCTTGGGGAAACCTTCAAATGCTGTGGCAATATCTGATAGGAAAATGACTCCCTGGTAGTCCCTCCCTGGCCTGGGAGCCACAGAGGGAGTGGTGTTATATATCACAAAGTTGCTGCACAAGTGTCAGGGAACAGTTTCCCTCTAATCTTCTGTGTCTTTTGAACCCCTTTTCATTTGTGTTTGATCTACAAAAAAAAAAGTTAGAATTCGAAAGGATGTAGGCGCAGTCATTTAATAAAATAAATGCCATTCTGGTTGAAAGCAAATTGGAATGGACATTTGCAAAACCTGTTATTGATCTGTGAGGTAAGCGAGGGACAGGAACAGTATTAAATTGAATGCAGCCATACGCAGCAGTGTCAAATGTGCCTTCAACAGTCACTGCTGTGAAAACAAGGCAGAATTTACTGGGTGAAGGTTGTGTTAAGGTGATGAGGGGTTTTTCTTTATGTCTTGTCATCTCTTACGAAGAACTTATCAAGTACCTATTAACTTTTATAACCTCTGTGAAATGAGCAACCTCTGACAAGCTCCTGAGGGACAGCTGCCCATTTTGTAGCAAACTCTAACACAAGCCCATGTGTTGGTATGGTGACAAACATCTAGAAGAATGGACTACTATGATCTGCTGTGTGATCCCATCAAGCAGAGGCAGAAAGCGACAAAGAGGGTGGAGTTAAGGACTTTTAGCAGCTGATGACATTCATGTTCTGGATTACACTGAAGAGCACCAAACAGTGACAGACTGTGCTGAAGCAATTGTCTGCCACACCACTCATACCATTTGTTTTAGGGCCATGTGTGGAATTAAATAGGCCAAAAAATTCTGATGCTACCAGAGACGGAGAGTGACTGTGCAATGCAAATCTAAGATGATTTGATTAAGGCCTTCCCAAGACACAGCCCAGATGTAAACAATCTGCTTATGTATTTCTCAGTGTCTTAGAGCACATTTTTGCATGCAACACTTGTGCTTAGTGCCTGGTTTCATTTATGTCACTCACAGGAATGCCAAAAATACTGGTTTTGTTTCTCTCCAAGGGCCACTGTAAATTCTGATACACATTTTTATTGTCTTTAAATCCTATCAGAGCTCTACAATTTCCCTACAACACAATTAAAAATGGAGAGATGAACAAGGGTGAGGAAAATAACCATTCTCAGTCTCCTGGATTTTTTGATTTCTTCTCAGCTAAATAATTAATAATCCAAAAGCCAGACACAAGCCATGGTATGTCTTCAGGCTGACTGATCAACTTTCATAGAACATTTATCTTCATTAGTATATTTATTATATCAGTAGTTCTTGCCTTATATTACCTCCTTCTTTACTATACTCATTTCATAAATATTAATGCTAAATACATTAGTATCAGCATGAACTTCTAGATTAAATTCTTGAAGTTTAACTTGAATACCGTCTCTTTCTTAGTATGCAGATCTAGCAACTGATAACATTATTCTCACCAGAGCTGAAAATGTGCTCAGAATACATGTAATCAGAAGGATCTGCAGTATATGACAGCAGTTATAACCAAGGCTAATCCCATTCCCCTTCGAAAAACTGACCCCCATTATTTTTAGCGTTTCTGTGATAATATAAAAGAACATTTCTAACTCAAATCTGTACATTAATAATGGCCTGTATTTGAAATTAATCCTTTGCATGCTTCATACAATAGAAACACCTTAGTTGCTATGAAACTGTTGAAGCCAAGGAAAGGGAACAAACCTTCAAAAGTTCTGTGTCTTGGGAACACTATCTCTATGGAGCCCATTATTCAGACTTTAGAAGATATGTTAAGATCATGCTTCTCATAATAGAACACTGGATTTGCACTGTTATGCACACAACAGCTACATCAAATGATGTACGCTCCTTCTGCTCTGTCTCTGGAGCAGGATTTATCCCTTGGTTGTACAGGTGGACCACTTACCAAATGTTACGTGTTGCATGACATTATTCACTGTCCTTTTTCAGTATGTCTACACATCTTGGTATGCTTGTCATACACAGATCTATACTTTGTCTCAGACTTGAAGACAAAGGGTCTCAAGTATCCAATAGCTTGTCGGGGTTTGTTTGTTTCTTTTCCCAGAGATGACACTTGAGCAACTTCAAATAAGTAGTGGCAGCAAGTTCTGATAGAAATTAAGGGAAAATGGGGACTTGTCAAAATCCTTTGTCACTTTAGCACTTCAGAAATGTGATATCCTAGCCACATGAGCAATCCTAATTGTTCAGAGCAACCCAAATTTGCAGGAGATATGTGCCTAAAATCCATTCAATAACTGTGACAGCAGTGCCTTTGTAGTCGTGATGGCTAAAGGCTATGAACAAGGCAGGAGGTTTGTGAAGGTACTACTTCCTATTATTCCAAAATAGAAGGAGGTCATTCAAACAGTTTCTTTTTACTTTCCTGACAGTCTGACCATAGTCGAGGAAAATGGCCTTATCTGAATACATTAAGTCCTTACTTCAGTAACAAGGTGGTACAGCAGCTTCAGTACAATGTAGAAATTTGCTCACTCATTTAACCAATAGCAACCAATACTGTACACTTCCAGTAGAAATCAGTTCTTATATCTCATCTGATGCATTTTTGTAATTAGCCAATTACAATGACATGGAGCTTAAATGAAATTTTAATGACAGTATATTACCATTTTTTTGTCTTCTCTGCATGTTCAAATAAGGATGATAATTATAAAAATTTACAGAGATTTAAGTGATGTGAAGGTGCTAAAAATAGTTGATGACTGTAAGCTTGAAACAGTGAAAATAGGTGCTTATGTCAGCTCTTTAAAATTCTGCCAAGAAAAACACACTGTTTGAGGACACAGAATAACATATGCACCTTAAGACTTTCCTCAAATTCATAAAATTAAAAAAAAAAGAAATATATCTAATTTTGAATGTTATGGAGTAAAGCTAAGCCAGATAAGTTACCTCAAAGGAAAGAATTACGAGAGAAAAAACAAAATGAACTATTATTTTAGCTGTTCAATGGTAGATGGCAACTGCTTTCCCATCATAGCAATATACAGAAACACCTGCTTCTGAATTGGAGATATAAAGCAATGAAAGACCAGATATATTAAGCTGGCTATAATTGCTCTGAAACTTTATTTTCTCCAACCTGAAAGTAATAATTTTGTGCCCACTGTTTTAATTCCTAAATGTGATTTATAAAGATTTCATATTATCCTAATCTGTCCCTGCAGTGTTGCAGCAACAGCAAGCATACACAGAAATCTTAATGAAGCACTCACTACAAACTGTAAACACAGAGGATGCCAAGGTGTCATGTACAGTGCTGATAGAGGTTAATACCTTCCACAGTCATTAGGTTTGGATTTGGGGATGTTTGCACAGTAGTCAATTCAGATAAAATTCAATTGTATACTAGCGGTCCATGAAAATCTTATGCATCATTGAATCTCTCAGGTACACCTAGGTCTTAATGGGATAAAATTCATCTTTGGGTACAACATCCTTCAGTCACATGTTGTCCCACTATCCTGGCTTGCGTGGGGACACAGAATGGTATATATTCCTGTACACAATTGCTGCAGAGTGAATTATCTCTCTTAAGACATACTAAGAAAGTGTACATTTGAAGTCCTGAAGCAGAAGAAAGCTGAGGTCATATCTGTATTTCAAGGACACCTGGTGACTTCTGCATAAGCAAAGGCTTGGAGTAGGGTGCTTTGAAAGCATGATGGTCTCAGCAATAAAGCCCATCAGCAACAGACACACTGATACACGCACACCTACATGGAGTTGCAAGAACCACACCAGAACCAGGTAAACATTTTAACTACAAAAATAAAATTATAGCCTTTTAAAAGAAAATTGGTATGCTATATATTTGAAAAGAAAAAAATGTGGAATCAGTGAGTAGTTTTCAGGTCACTCTCCAGGTCACAGTGATGAAAAATGCAAAAAGTACCAAGAGGAGCAGTGTCAAATTCCCATGCAGTAGTGCCTTTTATTATTACCAAAGAAGTTAGATCTTACAAGTGCACTGTGACAAAGTTTATGTGATGCTTAATTATATTTCCTTTCTTTGTGTCATCTAGCATATCAACTCACTTTATATTCCCATAAGATAAATGGCATATGTTCCTCTTTTAGCAATTGCTACACCGGTAACAGTTTATGGACTTTATTTAGAATTGTACCATCAGGTAGAATTACAAGAATGATATTGACTACCCTGAAAAACAGAACTCAAAATGAGAACACCTGCACATTTCAGTTTTCTTATTTTTAATAATATTTTTTTAAAAATAGATGTCCATTTTTCAGGATATTTCCACAGGTCCTGCCTGCAAAATTGTCAGTTGTTTCAAGAAGGACAGATTATAGCCTGTCAAAAAGCCTGAAATTGAGCCAGTGACAGCCTGAAAGCTATTCCAGATTCTGAAAACATATTACAATGTCTATACATTTTTCTTTGGCAGCTGGTTACTGGAATTTTAGTTGCAGTGCAGGTATGAAAATGCTATAATGATTGAATCAGAAAGATGTTTAGAGGAAGCACTAATTTCATGGGATTGGGTGCCTGACTGAGGAAGAAGGCTTTTGTTTTATCCTTTGGACAGTGTTGATTTTGCATACAGACAGGTAAGTTTTATATTCATATATATCACATCATTCCACTCCTCTCCTTTCCCTTTGTCACCTGCAGCTAGCAATCATACTGCTTTGATAGTTAAAGTAAATGGCTAAAAATGTGTAATGGATTTCTGTAAGCCAACCACCTACTGAAACCTGCTGGGCCCTTACAAAAGATAAAATCAGATCAATGCTGAAAATGGCAACAATGTGAACAAAAGATACAATTTAGTAAGGAATTAACTATAAGTATTACTTGACCAAGAGACTCCTCCAAAGTAACCCAATGTGCATGAAAGAACTTAAGAAATAAGTGCTTAGAATATTTTCTGAGGTTACTTTCAGGAGACTACAGCTTGGATTTGAGCATGCAGCAAGTTGGCTCCTGCCTTGAGTTGAGAGACTTTTGTGTGCATCTTGTTGTTGAGATGTGAGTGACTGCAAATGGTAGAAAGCAGTGACTTAATGGACCCTGAATACTAAAAAATACCACTGTTGTTCCACACTTCTCAAATCTGTAGTCTATCCCAGTACGGCTATATCACTTTCTCCTCTCTCTACAAGCTCCTGTTTATAGCACAATCACCTGCTCCATTTGAGTGCAGTACAAGTCCTTGGCTTAGTGTCTTGAAAATACTGTCCTTTCATGATGAGATACGCTTTTATACAGCTTTACATGTTGTCTCCTTTATCTGTCTGGCCTCGGACAATTGGTCACAGTGCCAAAATTACAAACAAGTTTACAGGGTGGCCTCTAAAACTTTATGACTCAGTTATTTGCAGCAGTTTCCAATAGGTACATATCATCCTTCCCAAAGCTAACAGGTGGCACTGGTTTCTTCTGTTTTTCTGATCACAAGGCAAGATGTGAACCTGTTACAGCAGGTTAAAGGGTGAAAAGCATTGGATTTTTTTAGATAGGTTTATAGAGGTGATTGATCAAGTTAATTTAAACAGCTGGCAACAAGCCCGTTGCAGCTTAAGTCATGATGAAATCTCAGATTATTATAGGACCAGATGGGCTTTGTCCTGTAAGTAATTGTATATTCTCTGGAGTGGACAGAGGGCCACTGAACCATCTGTTTTGTTGTTGCTCCAAAGACTGTGTTATTGCTGTCTGTATCTGCTGTTTCACTACTTGATTCCCCTAGGTCTACTCTACATCAACTTGCTTAGACATAAGATGTCCTCTTGTTTTAAGTAAGAAAGAGAATTGTATTTGGATCCCAGCTTGCCATGCTATGCAGGTAGTTTTCCTGTCTTTGCAATCTGCTGCTTTTTGTTGCTTGTTTTAGCCCCTGAAAATGTATTGGAACAGACAACAGATTTACAGGTCTTATAGCATTCTGGTCATACCACTCAGTGCTGCCAGAAGTTAAATTTGTAAATAATAATGCCTTGATCTCACAAGGCATTTTTCAACAGAAAAATACAAAGATTTTCATGCAGAGGTAAGCATCACTAGTCCTATCTTACAACTGATGAAATTCATGTATACAAGAACTAAAACCAGGAAATTCAGAGGTACTCAAAAGGAGCAAAAGAGGCAGAAGGGAAAAGGTACACACAAATCTATATGGACCTTCACTACAAGCCTATGCATGAATGAAAGAAATACAGGAAATACACAGGACCTAAAATTTCTTGCATGTGGCCAAAACCAGGCTTTAGTTGCTGTATAAGAGAGTCAGTGGGACAACTCATGTGTCTGACCTATAAATAGTTTTTATTAATATAGAAAGATATACATCTTCACCAGGAAGGACAAACTGCAAAACAGAGGACAAGCATGTTAACCATACACTTACTATATGTGGGATGAGACTTGCTGAATTCTCTGGGTTATGTTTAAAGGTCTTTGTAAGAGTTAAAGTCTGTCACTGAAGTCTTTAACACTGAATCAGTACCAAGTCATCTAATGGCACCTCTTTCAGTGTCCTGTGAACATTTTACTTCATAGGGTCCCCTCCTATCCTTTATGGATTTCCATGAATACATGTATATAATTGCAAACAGGACCTAATCAAGGAGAATAACTGTAACCATGACTTTATGCATGACCTTGTATCTGTCAAAGAATTCCTCAAAAGTATAGAACCAATTGCAAAGGATCAAATGACAAATCAGCCACTCTTGACCAGTGAGACACTCCAAATGAGTCAAAGACTTAGTCAGTATGATCGACATAACATATACTATTTTTAACATATACTGTTATCCCTGAACAGGTTTACAAAAGATTTACAAAGCTAGTTGTTCTTCCTTCTGAAAAAGCAATTTTGGACCTTTTGGACCTCCTCAATTAATCAAAGATGAGGATCTTTTTCATTATCTGGAGAATTATATCCTTCATTGCTCTCATCACCATTGAGATACATCAGCACAGATCTCTATAGCATTATGAAAAAGCTACATGTTCCTGAAAGACTCACAAATGCAGAGTCAATTTTTCTTTATTAAAATCTGTGAAATTAACTAATTTAAATTCCATATGGGCCAGTGATTCAGATAACAGGAATAGAGTTTTTTTAATGTAAAAACACCTTTCTTGAACATCAGTTCAATTAATAATAAGATCTATGTTAAAAGTATTTTTCTAAAGGATTTGGGGCTTGAAAGTCTTTTTGAAACTAACTTGAGATTTGTAAGTAGTTTTGTCACTTTTGTCATTAAACCCTTTAATAGAAATCTTAAGGAAATACAGTGCTATTTCTCGGCCTTTCCTTTTTGTCTTGATGTGATTAGATCACTCTCTGTACAAATATTCTTGCTTATGTTAGCCTACAGTCTATTCATTTTCCTCAGAGAAAATAAAATCAAGCAGCCAGTTGGCTCACACAACACATCACAATGCCCCCGGAACAGCAGAGGCACATCCATGACAGCAGACGAGGACCTAAGCTGAGTCTCAGTGTTGTACACGAGTCCTAGGCCATAACTGACATGAGTTTTATGTTCGCTATGATTTCAACCATAATCATATAGCATGTTATTCACAATTCTGTTCATTGCCCTGTCCCAGTCTATGGGGAACAGGGGTCATTAAGGTTCAAATTCTAAATTAAATCTCAGTATCTTTTAGGGAAGCACCTTTTAATTTTGTGACTGAAAAATCTTGTAATTCCTTTTTCCAAAGTATACTCCAGAGGCTTTTCTCACTCACTAACAGTAATCAATTTGCCAGAACCTAGAAATTTCACTGGTGCCTTATGAAATTCTAAATTGCTCTAAGGTCAGCATTTCATTTTACTAACCTTATGAAGACTTGCTTCTCTTTCTTTCCTCATATATCAGGTGCATTTATATTGCTAGTGGTTTACACTTTATTCAGGTTAAGTGTTCTTCAGCTTTTCAAATGTTACTGAATAATTTGGTGCACTAAAAGCATGAGAGAAAAAGCTAAATACAAAAAAAAAAAAAACAAAAAAAAAAACCCCAACAACAACAACAACAAAAATTCATACTTTTTTCTTCCTGGTACAATACAGAAATATTCTCTACTTTTTCCAGCTGCATTAGACATTTGCTACCATAAATATACTGCAGAAAATTATTCAAAGCACCTTTTTCTTAAAATTAGGCTTGTTTTAAGATTGCTAGGTTTTTCATTATATTAGTCTTATTCAGTTCATCTTTCTCTCCAGCTATTCTCAGAACAACAGAATTCACTTCAAGATTGACACCTTGTTGGATATATGCAACAGGCAGTAGATTGCCACGGACTGAAAAACTGGTTTTACACAAGCACGGAAAATATTAGGGCCAAGTCCCATTGGGAACTGGATTTACTGATGCATGGCAAAAACGCAACAAATTCTTCAAAGATGTGATTACTATGACAGATAAGAAGAAAGAAGTCTTCAGCCAGCATGTGACAGTCAAGTGAACCTCAATAAACCTGTGGATAACACTTGCTTTGTCATAGGCGGGCCAAAGCAACAGGAAAGACCTAACAGCACAGTTCTCAATAGCACCCCTTAATGTTGACCAGAACAGGAATGAACATGCAGCCTCAATGGATGGCAGTCCTCCAGACACTGATATGTGAGACACAAGGTCTGAGGTGACTCAAATTCCCCAAGGCTGCAGAGACAGCTCTAGAAGTAAAGTTAAGATGTGGGTGTCCTCAATTGCAGACTAAGCAGGTTGTGGTACCAGCAATATGGCCCACACGGAGGCCACCAGAACTTGGGTGAACATGCACAGTTCTACTTCATGTAATATTCTCAGGAAAAGGAGAACCGCAGGAAAACTGTACACACATTTCTCAAGCATAGTATGAGAATATTTCCCAACAAAAGACAGAAAAACAGATTTAGCCCAGAAGCAGTGGCACATCTTGTTTACATATAAGGCAAAGAGGCTACCTCAGGACACACTGACATAGCAGGTAGCGTTGCTTCACGTTATCTGTTGTAGCCATGTGAGTTTGAACACAACACCAGACTCAAACCAACAGCATCCCAACAAATGGGAGGTGTTACATGATCTCGTTTCTGAAGGTCAGAGGCTGTAGTATTGGTTTCTGGCAGTAATGCTTCATATATTCCTTAAGCGTGATGCTGCGAGGTAGATACATAGAGGTAGAAAAGAAAAAGGGAATAAAAGAAAGCATGCTGACAATGATAGTGATGAATTGCATACAGAAGGCACTAAAAATGGTAGATCCTGAAATGACTGTGGGATATGCATAGTTAATAAATTTCCTGAATGTTTTTTAAGTCTGGAACTGTTCTAACACCCATCAGCTTTGATTTTCTATCCATTTGATGCCAGATAACAACACACATTTTGTTTTCCTCTCATCATAACTTATAATGCCCATTAATTTATTGCTCATTCTCATTCATACTGGCATCAGCAGACATCTTAGCACAGTCTTAAGATACTGAACTGCTGGTCATTCTAGAGAGAGCTTTTAATAATCTGCTTGTCATACTCTTAAACTCACATAGAACTTTCTTTGTTAATTTGATGCCTCTATACATAATGCCAATATGTATCACTTCATCAGTTAAGCAACTATCCAAAAATTATATTCTAGGTAAACAGAAAAAATCAGTGGTGAAAAGGCTAACCAGGATTTTATGACTAACTTAAATGGCTTGAGGGCTACACAATATAATATGTAGACATTCAAAACATAAATAAACAAGAATAATGTGGTTCAGAAAGGGTTATTTACTTTAAAAAGTCTTGTTTCATACAATAATACAACACATAGTGGAAAATAGGGAGCAAAAATATTTGGGGGTCATTTTAATTTTCCAATTAAAATAACTCTGAATATACAAGTCATTTGACTGAATTCTGAGTCTGCACATGTTTGACTGTTTCTATTCTGGGGTTTTGATTTAATTAAAACTAGTGGTAGACAGAATATTTTCTCTAAATCTTTCTGCCAATTTTTTGTAGTTCTGTAATAACATTTTCCCAATTTGAAAAAGCTTTTCCTTTTCTGGTTTCAAAACATCCACACAATAAACACAGAGTTCACTATAGAGAAGAAACAAAAACTCCAAGATAAACTAAAGGCTGTCAAAGAAAGAAATAAGCACAACTTAAATAAACAAAAGAAAAATTTCCCTCAGTTTCTCTTACTCAGTAGTAGGAGTTACTTGTAGTAAAAATAATCAGAAGTCCTAGCTAAAAACATGATTTTTAAGTCTCTTTAAGAAAAAATTCAGTTACTCTGTTTTAGATCTATTTTAGTCCCGTGTTGCTGTTTACTGAATATCTTATTAGTAACAAGACTTCAATAACTCAGAGAACAAGCTACTGAGGATATGGGTATATTTTCCATTTCTTGGTGTTGCCATATTAAAGCTTGTTTCTGGAAGACACTGCGGAGTTATAGCTAGGTCTCAACACACAATTGACACTGCTCTGACTTGCACATATTGTCACTTCCAGGTACCTCAGTTGGGGCAGACAAACCCTCTCTAAATATGTGATCCTTAGAATCAAAATATGTAATTTGGAGAAAGTGGTAGCTAAACTGTTTCTGCGTTACCTAGCAAGTGACAAGGTTGTTTTGAAGGGCCTGATTTCACCAGTGAATCACTACTGTACTTTGTCTTATTCTCTAACACACTTTGCATGTGACAAAGTCACAAACCAACCTGATGTGTTAACACAGAGATTCCCAGTTAGAGATCTAATCTCTCATCCTCAGTTTCAAGATGTCTTGCTGCTGTTGTTGCTACTGTTGTTATTAACCCAATTAAGAGAGCTCATTTCAGAACCTTTATTCCCAGATCTGTCACTTACACACTACACAGCCTTGGATACAGTTATAATTTCACAATGATTCAGTTTCACCAGCCATAACCCAGGGATTAAAATAATAATCCTGCTTTGAAGAGCATAGGATGCATTGATGAAAATTACTTTTATAGGAGCAAGATGTTGTCACTAGTGAAAATGATACTATTTGCTCCAGAATACAAGAAAAATATCCATCAGGTTCCTTTTTCTTGTTAAAAAATGTCATTTACTAAAAGTATATTTCAAGGCATACAGAGGAGGAAGAAAAGGTTAGGCTGTATAACAGATTAGTCATATTTCTTAGTCATATTTCTAAGACACAAAGTTTTGTGCAGCCCATGTACAATACGGACTAGACAGTATGCCGACTTCAGCTCCAGTGAAAACTAAGATGAACTCCAATTTTGTAAGCCAATTTCAATAAACCATACAAATCTCATTTCCTTTGTTCTTCTCTTCCTTCAATAATCTTTAATAGCTCTTATTTGCTATTTTATGGTCTCTATTTCTATACTTTTTGAGTCTGTTTTAGGTACCTAGTTATGTTCATTTTTAAACCATAGATAACAAAATGCTTACTGCTACTTTGCAGGTGACTTAAACTATGATTACAGTGTTATTCAGACCAATCTGTGATTTTCTTGAAGGATACTGAACAGTGTCAGCTGTCTTTCTCTGTACCCTAACTCCATACTAGTCTTCTTCATCTTTCAAATGTGGCACAGTGATGTTGTGGTATCAGCTTCCTGGTGTTTTTCCTGAAATTGCTCACAGCAATGTGCTATGACTGGGTAGCTGAACTTGAGCTGCACTGCTTCAGGCAGGCAGGTGGGGACTGCTAAACTCATTTTCTTCCTGTGAACTTTAGGCTATATATTCAAATTATTCCATGTTTCTCTCAAGATTACAGACTTATTTTATTTTCCCTATTCTTCATTTGGAAAGCAAGTATGGCTATGGAGCACAGTATAGTTCAAAGTCTGGCTGATTACCTCAATTCCAAAATCCTAACGCATCATCTCTTAAAGCATCTGGGAGTAAGACTGCCTACACAGAGGTGAGCAGAAAATGGCAATCATTGTGCTGGGAAGCAGTCCCCACAGGAATTCTATTGCTTTCCCAAAAGTGTCATGTCTATGTCTCTGTGTCCCTACACAGCACCCCAATACCCTTCCCTTCTCCTGTAATCAGTAATGCTGCAGTTTGACTTCTTTTAGCAGGGTTACAAACGTAAGCATTACCCAATATGATAGTTTCAGTCTAGACCTTCCTGGAGACCAGCTTGTAACCAGGGAAGTACCCTATGTTCCCAGTATTCCATGCTATCCTTTACATAAACAGATGCATAAATGAGAAAGGAAGAGAAACCTTCGCTCTCTTCTCTTCCAGTGAGGCTCGGGAACAGTAGGTCCCTGTGTTGGTCTCACTTATCTGGAAGCTGAGGCCTGCAGCAACTGCTGTTGTCTGCCATGCGAGAGGTGGAGAGTGCTGGCCGTGTCTGGTGACCCTGCTTTTCTTGAGGGAATTGGTGAGACTTCGTTTTACTAGTTCTTTATTTTGCTAGTTCCTGGGTTTTCGATTGTGCATATCAGTTTTGTTTTCATCTCTTTTTGTCCCTTTTCCCTCTTCCCTTTCCCTTTTCTGGGGGGGTTGTGCAAATTATTCTCACTGTATATAACTGTGATATATGTAATATGTGTATATATATATATATAGGTATAATTTGCTTGGTTTTGGTTTCTTTCAGTTTCTACAGGTTTTTTTCCTTTGCCAAAAAGGGGAAGGAAAAGGCTTTCGCTAAGTTTCGGAGACTTGGTGGGAAGCCAGCTCCAAAGCTTGGTCACCCAATGAGTGTGATACAGCTTTTACACAAGAAAAATACCTCATCAACCACAACAATTTGGGAAATTGTCAGCAAACCAACATTTTTCCCAGAAAAAAATATTGCTGGTAAAGTGTGAAAATATCAACCAGGATGACAAATTCCTATTATTAATTTGATTAGCTATCTTCAGTAATCTTTCATCCTGACATTAAAAGGTTTCTCAGTGATTCAGAGCAGTGTCACAGTATCCCTTGTCCCTGTGGCAAAACTGTACACAGTTCAGCTTGAAAGAATTATCAAAAAATCAATAACTTAGTGTGGGACATTTTTTTACTGGAAAGCAAAAATATTTTAAAACACTTCCTAGTTTGTCATAATAAATGAATTAGATGTGGTGCTTACCTTCTCTTCTAATCTGTACCTTTTAAAATATTTATCTGAACAATATTCCTCAAGATGTATCTATTTTAATGTTCTTACCACTGCTGAAACATAAATAATTTAAATAACTCTAAAAAAAAGCATATATCTACAGGAGTAGAAATTACACAAATAAAAATAATAATAAACAAGCCGCCAAGTCATTGAATTTAGAAGCATTTGTTGATGTAAGGTACTTTTAACTTTTCATGGACATTAGCTACAACCCATTTTCTGTTTACTTATCTACTATACATCTCTCTGATTTTACTGTAACTGTATTTTATTGATCTTTGCCACATCTAATGACTAGTGCAATTCCATAGCTGTTAGCTGGTCGGAAGGCTGTGAAGGATGTTTGCTCACAAAGAGTAATCAGCCCATGACAGGAACTTACCGCTGAGCTGGAAACCTTGTGTACTGATTAATGATCATACTCGCTGCTGAAGAACATAAGCCATGATCTCATAATTGGGTTCTAAATTAAACAACCAAACCCTGAAAAGCACTTATGCCATTACTCATGAAAACGGGCTTAGTCAAATGGGTATGGATTTGCAGGATTGGTCTTCTGTCTCTGACCTGGGATAAGCTACTCTGACACGGGGACTGTGGGAATACTGACAAGAAATAAGACCTTCCAGTTTCAACTTAGGTATGATCCAGCCACTGCAAGCTGGATCTTGAACCCCTGCTCTGATCTGGGTAGGAGAGCCTGGGAATCTTAGAGGGAAGCCATACAATCTCCCCCACACAGTTCAGAGGCATCTAAGTAAATCCGAAGAAGGCAGTGAGATGTATCCCAAGCCTCTCTATCCGATACACCTAGTTCAAACTTGCAGCTCACAACCTGCCCTGTCTCTATGTCAGGTGCCTAACTGCATAATGAAGAGAGCTGGAAAACTATGTATGCAGCAGCGGAGGAGGAAATCTAAAGAAGGGAATACACCAATTCATGATTCATATATCGAATGTAAAAAGCATGAGATAGGGCTTCTAGGGAATGTTGATTCCAGGCTTCAGCCAGAAAAAAATGCAAATCAACAGTGACATATAGCAGAACAAAATAATTTAATTGGTATGAAACTCATAAAACACAGTGGTTCTTCAAGGCTTACTACATGCCTGATTGCCCCATCTTTAATGTTTTGGCTCAATTATTGAATAAAAAAACAGATGTTATTCATTAACAGAGGGTACAGTTTACTCAAGTCTGCCATTCATCATGATTTTTATCATACTGCTCTCTTATGGCTAGCACAAGATTTCTCTTGCAGAATTATTGCTGAGAAAATTTTTAACAGTGTTGGAAGTGGGAAGATATTCAGGCAAACAAACGTTCTAATGCAGTTAAAACTAAGGCTAATTTCAACAGATTTTAGTTCAAAACATTAACCAAATCCCTTGAACAATTACTGCAATATTACTCCGAAATATTTTATTGATACTACTTAATCATTTACCTATTACTATTTCCTGTTGTGTTATTTTTCTTCCTTGTCTTATTTTTCTAGAATTACGAATACTGTCTTTTCTTCCAAGTGCTGTGTTTATTTCATTCTCTCTTTATTTCCACACCATAGCTCAGTCAATTAAATGTTGTATCTGGCTGTGCAAATTGTTACCCAACACTATGTTTTCAATCCCCTCAAGATTTTTGATGCTTAGCTCTGACTTTATTCACTGTAGTACTGAAATCTGTTTCAAAAACAGATCTTTGTTTTAGCATTGCATAATGCAAACTGCTTATTCTTTTCATTCACTTTTAAATGCGTCACGTTACAGTCTCTTTCAGAGCTGAAATTTGCTCTGAAATTAGGTTAACTGGTACCTGGAAGAGCTCTCCAATGCAAACTAATCCTCTGCGGTAGTTCAGAGCTTACATCTACACCTTGTACCCAAACCAGATCTAAACAAGCCTGGACAAGTACCAGAAGTGGTGTCATCATATTTTGGGTATCTGCATTTTATCTAGGTGTGTTTCCATATTGCTCTCCAGCGACTTCAGCAGAGTTTGTTTAACCCCCTCATGAACATGATCAGCAGAAGCAAGGGACAACTAATAAGAGGAAGGTTGGATAGAGGAATCTTTGTAGCGCTGCAATAACCACCTGCCATCTTGGCTTTTGCTGGTGTCAGTAATGGCAGCCTTCAAACTGTTCAGACTGATGCCCAGAAATTAAGCAGTACTTGGCAGTACAAGAACCACTCTATAGCAAGGCAACTGAAGACATGTAAGACCTGTCTACTCTCTGTTTCTCAGATTTTTGTAAATAGGAAGGGATTTCCCCCCCCCTTTTAATTATGACTATGGGAATATATCAAATAATGACCACCAAGAGCAACAGAGTAAAATGGGAAAAACAATGTCTGAAACTGTTTAGTAAACCAAACAGCTCAGAAGCCACCATGACATATAATTCATGTTTAGAAACTGACCCTACCACCCTAAATGTAGAAACATATCCAGCAGCAGCACACTGTCATTTCACAGGCACTCTGGCAAAAGGGAAATATTAGAAGAAAAAGCCCAGTGAATCACTTACAAGCAGCAACACCCTGATGTGAGTTCTTCATCTTCCTCGTATTTTTCATACACACAGATGGTTTGCGATGTAAGTGCTTTTTACAGTCAATATTCAGAGAAATGCCATTTCTCCTGCACCAACTATTAGCTCTGTATATATCTCTAAAAACATCACTGAATGTTAACTTTTCAACAGCTAAGGTGTTTCAAAGCAGTACCTCAAGAGAATTACACAACCTCAAAAAGTCGAATATAAAGGATCCTTTGTTTCCACAGAAAAAGATTTCAGGAACAAGTACCATTTTAAAGAACATAATGTATAGAAAAGAAAAGCAGACTATTTTAATGGTTAAAGAACTATAGCAGAATCCTATTTTTGCAGCTTAATTAATAACAGGCTTTGGGTTTTCTCAAGAAATACAAGGAATAGTAGACTTACTCTGTGGAAGTCACCTGTGTAATTATTTCTGGCATCTATTACATTTTCCATTATAACTTTCATATTCTCTCAAACCATTTTTCTATGCCAAGGGCATCTTTCCTTTTCTAACTGGCTGCAATTTCACAGCAGGATGCATTTAGCAGATGAGACTAATTTTATACTCTCTAAATTGTCGTATTTATTTGGAGCACCATGAAGTGACCACTAGATACCTGGAACCTCATTCTCAATTACAATGTGTCCTACATTGATTTAGAAATTGATTTCAGTAAAGCTGGTTGCTAAATGACAACCCCAATTAACTGATATGTTTCAAATTGTATAAGATACATGAAGGAAAGACGTCCAGATTCAAGGCAGGCATTGGAGGACACTAATAATTCCATTATGAATAGAAATTATTGTAATAAAATATATCACAGGTTTCATGATCAAAGCCACAGGGTAAATTATAGTGCAAATTAGTTTCCTAGTTGGCTGTCACTCACAGAAAGCAGATGTTTTTCAATAAATGTTGAAGACATTGGAGAGCCATGAGTCATTTACGTCACTGTTTGAATGCATACTGTTTAGATTGTTTAATACTTTTACAGAATTTTGGTTTTGTTGATTGAGGTTACTGTGCCCTTTGCCTGTTGCAGAAATAGAGTTCTGGTTTTTCAGCAAAGACTCCTATTCTCCTTCCCATGCATTCATACTTGTACGTCATCCCTCCATGTATGTGCTGCTGAAATCAAGTTAATTCAGTGGGAGAACTTTCCATTACCACAAAAGGTCTAAACATTTCCTCTAATGAAAAGAGGTTGACTTGCAACTACTCTGGAGTCCTATGTTCATTTAATTGTTGTTCAGGATGAAGAAGTGATACCTGAGGCAGAACCAATGGAAAATAGTCCTTATAAAATCAAAGGCCATGACATAAAAAATTGTTTTTCATTTCTTTATGCCACTGATCACATCCAAACCCGGTGCACCTCTCCTGCCCCATGCAACCTTTGTAGAGACAGAAGAAGTGTAAATTTGAGTTATCAGGGCAGCTGGCCTGATGAAGGTTAAAAGTAGAATCATAGAACCACAGAACAACCCGGGCTGTAGGGACCTTAAAGATCATCTAGTTCCAACCCCTTCTGCCATGACCAGGGAGACCTTCCACTTGACCAGGTTATTCAAAGTCCCATTCAACCTGTCCTTGAACATTTCCAGGGATGGGGCATCCACAGGTTCTCTGGGCAACCTGTTCCAGGGCCTCACTGCCCTCACAATAAAGAATTTCTTCCTACTCTCTAATCTAAATCTACACTCTCTCAGTTTAAAGCCATTCCTCCTTTGTCCTATCACTACATGCCCTTCTAAATTGCCCCTCTCCAGCTTTCTTGCAGGCTCCCATTAGATAATGGAAGATACTATAAGGTGTCTCCAAAGTCTTTTCTTATCCCAACTCTCTCACCCTGTTTTCATACGAGAGGTGCTCCAGCCCTCTGATCAGATTTGTGGCCCTCCTCTGGACTCACTCCAGCAGGTCCACATCCTTGTTAGGTTGTGGATCCCAGAGCATGATGTAGCACTTCGAACGGGGTCTCACAAGACGTAGAGGGGCAGAAGCACCTCCCTCACCCTGCTGGCCACATTGCTTTTGATGCAGCCCAGGATACGACTGACTCTCTGGCTTACAGGTGCCCATTGACCTTGCCAGGTCATGTCCAGCCTCTTATCCACCAACACCCCCAAGTCCTGCTCCTCAAGGCTGCTCTCAACCATGTACAATCATGTTTCATGTACATATTTTGGTTACAAACCATGTTTCCAGAATCCCACTCTAGATATCAACAAATTTTGTTGTTGGGGATTGAAAAGTATAAATTCCATATTTGGTCTATTGTACATTATATTGTTTTATATGTATTATGTTTTATTCCCTATGTATGTAAATCCTGTGTTCTGATTGGTCATAATTTGCATGCTCTGCTTTAACTCCTCCCCTTATTCCAGCACCTTCCTTACCCTGGAGTATATAGAGCTGAAGCCAGTGTGTGTTAGAGGCTTTTCTGTTCTTCCTCCTGATCTGTTCAGTTGTGACCTGTCTGCTACTCTACCTGCAGTAAAATCGCCTTACCAATTCCACCCTAAGGAGTTGTAGGAGTACTCATTTAATTGCAAACCCCCCACATTTTGTGAGTAAAAACAAAGCAAAAAGAGTTTGATCATTCTATCTTATTTTTCAAGTGAATGGACATCAATAGTTTTTAGTGGGTTTATAGATATACTATGTGAGTTTGTGTGTGTATTTATGGAAGCTATGATTTTAATAGCTTCTTAAAAGTAAAAACCAGCCAATAACAGAAGTCAATTGGTACTTCAGGCATAAAATCCTGTATTATTGTGTTAATATTGGTATTATGCATTTTACCAATTGAAAGGCTTTGCGCAATTTTAGGAAGGGAGAGAAAAATAAAATCGTGCACAATAATGACCAAGAGGAATGGAAGTTAAGGTTGAAATGGAAATATGGAATCATTACAATCACTTCTGGAGCTGCCTGAAGACAAAGAAGGAGCCTGTACTGCTTGCTGTAGAAGAGTAGAACAAATGCCCGGGTTCTTGAATAAACACATTTGAGGGACATCTGTGTCCTTTACCACCTCGGTCAACACAGAGCTATAGTACTGATTAGACCAGTATTCTTATAAAGGGATCAGTCTTCTGCTTAAAATTTCCCAGGAGAAAACCACTACTAACCTTGAAATTTGGAATTAATCTGTGATATTAAGATTCAAACATTGCAGATTATTGATTTAATGTTACTGTGACCTTGACTTAAACACTATGTTTTTCTATATTTAATTAGCTGTGTAAAATTGCAGGATAGAGTGTAATAATGACGTGCTTCGATGAGTATTTACTTGCTCATCTTCTAAAGCAGATAGTTTAACCCATCAATTTGGATCAGACAGCACCAAGGGCATAACTAGCCACAGGTAAGAAATTTGTAAGCCACATAACTTTGTTTCCAAATCATGACATGGATTCCTAACATTTCCAGGATTACTCAAGAAGTGGGTTGTGCTTACGATATCATAACAAACTGGCAGAGAACACTGTACTTTTGAATTTAATTTAATTTAGACTTTTTTTTCAAGTGTGGTAGGTATATAAGAATTAATCTCATCATTCTCTCAGTACAGTTTCTTGCTGAACACCAACGAGATTTAATCGCTTATGTAGTGCTGTAGCTTTCACTGTGCTTATCTCTATCTATAGAAGAAATAGCACAGTCAGTGTGAGACAATTCCCTGTAATTGCATTATATGAAGCAGAACCTAAAGAACACACCAGCCAGGCCTGCCAAGAAAAATGAAAGCAAATAATTTCTCAAGAAATTTAGTCCCACAGATAACTCCCCTCCCTCCATCCTTCTGCATCTGGCCTTTTTTGTGCATGCTTCTTACCATCAGTAAAGAACTGGCAGATTTTGATGGCTTTTCTTGGTGACAAGCCCTCACTGAGTTGGCACTGGGCTCTCACTGTTGATTGTGCAGAACTATGGTTTAGTGCCACTGGTCACCACTTAGTTAACAGGGAGGCAAGTCATAACATACTGATGCAGCAATCTGTTATTACAGGACTTTTAGGGTAAAGCTGCCTGAAAATTGTAGTAGAAAATGCCAATTAACTAAGCCAGGAGACTTCATTCAAAGCACCTCAGGCACAGCAAAGCAGAAAAAAAAATCTTTACATTTTCTGAGACAAGAAGAAGTTTTCTGCCTCTCATTTTATGTCTATGACTGGGCTGAAAGTAAGAGTCATTAATTACTTCTTAGGAAAGAGTATTTTCCAAATAAGAATGGGGAGGTGTCAGTTCTTCAATTATTGAACTTTTATCACAGTGCAAAGCAAGAATGAAGTAAGAGGCAAGGCAACAAATCAGATATCAAGCACCAGAAGAAAAGGCCATTTCCAAAGCATCACTAAAAATATTGCACTGTATGTGCCAGAGAACACTTAGAAAAAATATAGGACTCATAAGAGAATTTTGTGGTGCTTTAGGAATTGTGAGCAGATTAAGCAGCAGAACTTCCTTGGTTTATGGGTATACATCCCATTAAATAGAAGCACAACTACACACTAAAATTGAAAACCATAAATCCATAATATAAAATTTAATAGTTAGCAATACCAAATGTTGCCATTGTTCTCCAAGTACCAAAAGAGATTAAAGGCACATCAGAATTTTTTTTTTATATGCTATTTTCTAAGAGGTCTTTCTCTTGGTTCTAGACACACTTCAAAAGTATAACGCATCGGTAAGAATTGTACTTCAAATATGACTCATAACAGTGAGAGTTTGCTCACATGCAGAATTTCTAATTCTGTAGGTCAGCAACCTAAATTCAGCCTTATACATATCTGGAAACAATTAATCCCATCTTTGCCTGAGCCAGTTTGTTAGTGAGAGGCCAGGCAATTTTATCCAGTTTTCACTTGTCTTCAGGAAGCAACCAGTTGGCCTTTGCATGTCTTTCACATGACAACAGTGATTGCTTCATTATATAGTTAAATGTCTCAGGGAAAACTGAGCCTTGAGTTGGTCTTATATCTTTCAGTGGGCAGAAGGAATTGAGCTGTGGCACTGGGGTACATTTACTCATCTAGTGACCACAAAAAAATACTCAGGAAAGGTAGAACATCTGTTCCCCATAACCTCAAGATAAAAAATATATACAAACACCTTACAAAAAAGAGACCAAAAAAAGCCACAAAAAGACCAACAAGGCACTTGGAAAACAGGTATCTTATCCAAAAAATAGGATTTAGAGAAAACCGGCATACAAGATGCTTCATGCCAAGGGTAAGGCAAAAAATACGTACCTGATAGATTTCTGAAGGAATAAATGGGGAAGGTCTGGTTTTCAGGAATATAAGTATCAAGAACAATCGGCAAAAGACTTCTAACTTAGAAGACAACAGAACATGCAAGTTTTGAGGGAAATAAAGCTTATGAAAAAAGGACATAGGGACTTCTAGAACTATAAAAGAGTGAACATATATCTGATCTTACCACATCTATTCTCATGCAAGTGTTATAAACATGAAAGAGATTACAATAAAGACTCCTTCAGAATCTTACAGAACATCTGGCTCTAGCCAGAAAATTCCCAAAATCCTCCAACCACAGAGATAAAGTCAAAGAGGAAAATTATTCCAATGGCATTTTTCCTTGTCTCAATAAATTACTTGAGCAAAGTTATGTGGTAAATTTTACTCATATTTTCAAATACTTTTAATAAAAATAATCCATATTTTCACCACATATCCTTTGCTGTCATTTTTACCAGCTCCATCTAAAAGTTTCACAACATTTTTGGGTATCTAGGATCTTTCATTTTCTGCCTCCTGTACCACAGACTACCAGCAAAATTGGAAATAATGCATACTGTTAAAAACTCTACATACAACAAGTAAAGATGATGAGAATAAAATATAATTTCAAGACCTGTCACAGAAGTGAAAATATACATTTCAACTTATTCACACAGTATTAGCAAAGCAATATCAGGAACAGAATGATGCTGTAGTATTTCATTCTGCACAGATCTCTTACCACTTACACACTGTCCAATTTCTACTGTATTATTTTGCTTTTTATTTTGGTATGATTTGGCAAGAAAAGGCCTCAGACAGGCCCCCAATTCTACCAATTAAGAGAGTGCAAACAACTCTGTAGCGCATGTGGCGAGAATCCATCAGTGCTAACAGAGATACTGAACCAGTGGACACTTCATGTTAGGTGGACCTGGGAGACCAAAAATATTGTCTTGACCTGTAAAACCAATGG
The DNA here is from genome assembly GCF_003984885.1 of Neopelma chrysocephalum. NCBI lineage: Eukaryota > Metazoa > Chordata > Aves > Passeriformes > Pipridae > Neopelma > Neopelma chrysocephalum. The sequence continues at coordinate 568,937 of NW_020897716.1, read as the reverse complement.
AGGGAGAAATCACATTCTGTACTTACGTAACTCCATATGTGGCTGCAAAGGGCTCTGCAAGGGGGGTTGTCTACAACCACTGCACATCCAAGGCAGGACTTTTGTTCTGAATGTAAACATTGATCACACAATCAATGTTAATGAGACCTGTGACCTCAATAAACTTGTAGCACATTGCTCATCTATGTCCAGCAATAACAGTTAGAAGTGGGGCTTTTTCATTGGCTTTTGGTTTTGTTTTTTCATAGGTACACAAAAAACACTCTAAATCCATCAGATATTCATGCGAATCAGCATGCTGTACTGCCATGAAAGATTTACTGGCTCAGAGAATGAAAATTTCATAAGCATTCACTGAGCTGATAAAACAGACTGTCTCATTAAAGATAGAGACACCTCACTGAGGACAATGAAACTGTGCATCCTCGCTTTGACAGTGATGGAAAATAACCATAACCAAGGTCATTTTTTTTCTGTTACCAGATATTAAGGGATGAGGAGCGTAGAAATAGGTAGGTGCAAACATAGATAATTACGAAATCCCTTCTACCTTTTTACTGACTTTGACAACCACAACAGGAAGCTAAAAGGCACATTTCCAAAAAACAATGTATTTTTTACAATGGTACATAGTAAAGTGAAAGAAGTTATATTCTTCATGTGTCCTACTACATTTTATAAACCAAATTCCTTCTTAACTCACAGAAAAATATTTCATCCACCCCATTCAATAGTTACAGCATTTTGAGAGTACTTAAAATAGTTTTTAGCAGTCAAGAGGGTAAAACACTGGAGTGAATTGTCTTCAGAGGTGGAAGAAGTCCCATAACCCAACATTTTTACAAACTGATTGAACAAATATGTCAGGAATAGCTAAATGTGTTTGATCCTGTCTTTAGAGAAGGAAAGAAGCAAGTGACTTCTTCATATCTTTTTCAGCACTACATATCTATAATAAGAATGAAAATATAATTATGCAGCACCCAAGTGCACAGTTGCTCCTATAACAGAGAATAGAAAAGAAACTCAAGTAGTATTTCACTGACCATAACTTTCAGATTTTTTAAATGTTTTTAATGACAATGTAAAAATATGCATCATCTCTAGGAAGGAAAGAGTATGCTTCATTCCTCTCAAGTGTGTTACAGTGTAGGAGATTCCAAAAGTGATCTCATTACCCAAGAACTATCAACTATGAGAATGATCTGGTTTCATCAGTTCCTGAAGCATTCATGAAAACACTATTTTCTGTGCTAATTATTTCAGTGCTTCTGAAAGGGCTGCTCATCAGTTTAATAAAATTGAAGATAAAATATAAGAGCCTATCAAATCATGTCCAATGACATTCTTGTACAGCAAGAACATACCACAGGAGAACATCAAGACCAAATTCGTGCTGTTCTGACTGGGGTCAAAAAGAAAAAAAAACAACCAACGAACAAACCAAAAAATAAAAACCACAAAAAAAGCCCCACAACAGCTTTTTGACTGCCCAAATTTTGAACTTCTTTAATTTTAAGGTGGGAAGAAAAATGTTGGTTGTTCCCTAATCTAACAGACTAACAAATGCTAGGGTATAGCAACTGGAGATCAAAAGCAGGCACAGTAACACATTTTAGGAGCTGCTTCCCCAGGGAAATGCTGGGTTTTCCATCACAAAGTCTTTGAATCAAGACTGGATGTCACTCTAAATTGTAAACAATAGCTCAGCTGGAACTAGTGGCATGATTTGAGACAAATTGGGCTGCCACATTGATATACAAGAGGTCACTAGCCATTCATAATGGTCTGTCTGGTTTTTACATTAATGAACTGGCAATCACAGAAAGCTCTACAAAGCTGACAAATTCTTCCATTTCCAATGCCTCAGTGCCAGAACAAAGGAAGTAGAAGGTGATGAACAACAGTGGTAAATGAGATATTCAGACAACAATAGCTTAAAGGGAAAATCTCTGCCTTGAAAAGAGTTATGGTAGTGCAGTAACTTCCTTCTAACTGCCTAATTCCAAGTGTTGCCTTCTGAAATGTCATTATCATTCCTTAAAAATTGTGAGGTTTTGTTTCTATCCAGAGTACTTCTAATATTTCAGCTGAAATTAACACAGGATGTGGAATGATGAAGATTATCTGTGCTGGCTTCAAGGAATATAAAAAGACAAAGTATTCCTCACAAAGAAAGATAATCATACTCATAAATGAAAATTTGGGAAATTAATTGCTTGAAAACTAAAAGCGTGCCTTAACAATGTCTTATAAAATTTGATACTTCCCTTGTAGCTAGAAATTCTGATTATTTCTCTTTGAAATACTGTCAGACAAATGTATGTAAAAGATTATATAATACTACTACAAAAAGCAAGGTACAAAAGTGAGGTATTTTGTAATTGTAGATGTCACCACAAAATAAATAATTCCATATATTTCTTCACAGTTTAGTATTTTTTATCAAGTAAAACCCTTAGCTTCTTTTTTACAAGACTATGTACATGGTTCTAGCAGAGGCTACAGTGGTCTGTGCCAACCAACAACAACATAGAGCGCAAATTTAAGTTACAACATTGATATGAAATGTACTATTATTGTTAAATAGGAGGGTTGAGTAAATCTGCAAGCTTATACTGAGTACTATAAATACCTACCTTAGCTTCAAACGGGGATCTTAGAAGTTGTATCTGTTTTGTGCAAATTATATACAAATTATAGATTAAGTGAAAGAAAATTGTAATGAATATTGCTGCTTTTGAACGCTGACAGTAAGGGCAGAGTCAACAAAAACAGGTACAGCTTTTTAAGTTCTACTATTGCATTATTTCCCCTTCTCACGAACTATTCTTGGACATCAAAAAGCACATCTGAGTAATTGATATAGTGGGGTTTTTACCTAATAATTGGGAGAGGACATTGTCAAGATTGCAAGTAATAACTGTGGGCTTCCCATTCTATTTTTTTTTTTTAAATCTAATCTTCATTATAATGTAACCACTTCTTTTAGACACATCATCTAAGATGGCATCTGCTGAATCTGAATCTATCAAGCTTTTAACCTTACCTCATAAATATAAAAATTGGTCAGAAAGCATCTACTCTGCATCTCAATGACTTTAAAAAGTCATTCACACGGAAAATTGGTAATCTGACAGCTCAGGAAGACAGGTTTCAGTTCCCTAAAGGAAATAAATTGGTGTCTTGGTTACCTCTATTAGATAGTGAAAGATCCCCCCTGCGAAAAGGCTGAATGAAGAAGAAAGAATGTTGACATAGATCAGGACATTTAAAGTTGATATGAATATCAAGTGCTACTATGTGAAGCACATATGACCTGGATGGGAGAGTCAGCACAGTTGAAACTAGAGTTATAAGGAATGCATATGTGGCACAGAATCTGCAAACCAGAACCAGGACACTAAAAGAGAAGAGTGGGAGAGATCACTAAAATCAGTAATGTGCACGTCAGAGAAAGACATCACCATGAAACGAACAACAGTATGAGAATAAAAAGAGTTCCTAATTTCTGAAAATTAATTACACTCTATTCAGTCCTGATTCACAGGCTATTCAGACGCTGACTTACTGCTGATTTAAATGGGCTTTGGCTTAATGCCCTCTTCGAAGAACAGCACTGTGTAAACCTCAATTCTAAGAGTATTATGATAAAATCATACTAGTACCGCTAGTAATATCACCCGATTTAAAAGCAAAAAATGTTTTCAATAGCTAATCCCCCCAAATCCAACTATTCAAGCATTTATCACACCCTGGTCCAGCAGAAGTAGAAGAAATTGCTAAATATGTAAGCACAGAAGAGAAGTAACTTGCTTACAGAATAAAATCTTTGTCACCTGTAAAAGAAAGTATTTTGACCTGGAAAACCTTAACTGAGAACATCAGTTCCTGAAACACAGAAACACAAAGAAAAATAATAAGAAAAAATGCAGGCAAACACAGACAGATAAAATCCGAATAAAAGAAAAGAAAAAAAAAAAAACAGAATTCCTGAAGCAATGGAAAAGCCAGTTCCATTAGAAAGCAATTATAATAAGAAGACAAGATAATGTGGAGAGACAGGTTTTAAAACGGCTTCTGCGGTTTACATAACACTCAGATATGAAATTTGAAACAAATGTGTTATTAGAGAAAGATGCTAATCCAGCAAATGAAGGCAGAATAATTAAGTCTTATAGACCTAGACTTCTGGGGAAAACAATATTTCTAACATTTGTACATTCACTAAGTGGCACCATCAATAACTCTATTATTGAAAACATTCTCACAATTTGAACAAAATAACTGTGCTTGTGACACATGAATACTGTATTGTAGAGGCTTATTTGTTTAATATCGAAGTTTTGAAGCACTGCTTAATGTTTTATAATTCTTCAAAGATAGGGGTTTAGGATAAGTCATCTTTAACTCACAGTCAGCAGAAAGAAGCTCATTGCCTCTGTGTCTCATCTGAACAACTAGCCAGTGACAAGCACTAAATTACTTTTCTGTCTGTGTGAAGAATGCTCATCCATTCAAGAGTTTGAGGCAATAAAAGGCTCGATGGAGGCGAATATTTTTTTCCTGATACACACTAGATCACCAAACAGAGAACAGTCCCTCCTAAGTAGATGCTAGTAGCTAAGTCACATACAGAAGAGTACACCTTATCTACCACAGGAACATTTCAATCTATAAAAAATAAGGAAATTGGTAATTTCACAAAATTTAAAAAAAAATTCCTCTGAATGAGCAGAAGGTAAATATGCTCTACAGGAGAGAAAATGAACAAGAAATAAGCAATCATAGAGCTTTTAAGACAAGCTGAGAGAAAAACCGACAATGAAAGCTAACACACCATTTGAAAAAGAGCCATCAGGCCATGTCATTTATGCAAAGCCAGATGTAGTCAAGTACATCCCTATGCAAGCAGGTGGGAGTGACCTGTGAGACCAAACCAAGCAAGATCTCTACTTCCATATTCCAAGGTTCAAAGTCTTTACTACCTTTATGTTGTCCGTAGCCAGGTCTTACAGTCCTCCAGTCTCGTCTTTTGCTGTTAGAACCCAACCCAACTGCAACAATCCTCTTCTGTGAAGACAAGGAGGTCCAAGGCAGAGGCACATCTCAAAACATCATAGGACAACCTATGGGAGAGCTACTGGAGCTGAAGGACTGGGGTACACTCAGAGGTATCCAGCTACATGTCTTCAAAGAATGACAGTATTGTCCCAAAATCCATATTGGAGAGTTTTTCAGGGGTTAGGGGATTTATTTTTTTCTGGGAACCAGCAATAGCCAAGAAGGATCATGCATGCAGTTCAGAGAGAGATTGAACCTTAAGATGAAAACTCCTAAAGCTTAGTGTAACCATAAGCAAACAATCCCTGAGTATTTTTACATAAAATCTAAAGCAAAAATAAGATCATGGAGATTTTAATTTTCTTGCTAGAAGTTTTTATATAACAGTATTTAAAAATTATATGCTATATGTAATTATTACTTTATAGTATTACGTTATACCATTTATTTTATTTAAATCCTATGGAGGTTTTTTTAGAATACATTTCTGAGACTGAATTAGTAAGATGGGGAGTACAGGCTGGAAAAGGATATGATGATTCAAGATGGAAAAGGCACCAGTGAAGTGATAGCAATTTGCAATGTGCTTTAAGGATGAATGTGGAGCCCTTGACAGACTGGTCAGAAATTTAAGGAAATTACTACCAAGGCAATGTAAGTAAACTAGTATCAAGGGCTTTATTAAAAACAGGAATAGCAAATTTACTTACAGCTGTTAGAAACAAACAAAAAAAAAAAAAGAAAGAAAATCTAACAGCCTAGTAATTCTCAGGAACTGAATATGGAAAATTAAATTCAGGTAAAAAATGCCCAGGTGGAGTCCAAATCTCATAGTGATGCAAGGATTCATAAAGCAGGGCTGTCTAAAGCCACAGTGTTATCAAAGACAGGTTACAGGGCAAATCAGAATAGTATCAAGAGGTATACCCAGTGACCTAAAGCAGATTCTCACTTCATGGAATTTGTTATTAGAAATATAGCTTTATCAATAGCTGTTTTTCCCAGAGGCAACCCTGACCTTTGCTAGGTGAAGGTCAATATATAAACCCACTCTCTCCTTACTAATTTTTGTTAAAGTGGAGCTCAAGATATCACAATATAAGAAAAATTACTGTATCATATTAAACCTCAAAAATATAGAAAGAAAATGAAGGAATATTGAGAGAAATGTCTCCTGTTGCTGAGTTTCACTTCAGGTGAATTCACAAGCTGACAAACAGAAATATTTATGTAATTTTGGTTTACAGTAGTACATCTAATGTGCATTGTGAGAACACACCACAAAAAGAATTTACCAGTAAACAGCAGGAGATACAGAAGTCATAAATCTTCTGTCCTTGGAGATAGACAAAAGGAAAGGAACTCTAAGGTTTTATCTTAAGACTAGGTTGAGTACAGTATCTGATAAAACTCCAGGAGGCATAATACATGAAAGAACTGCTTTACATTCCTCTTCATAGTGTACAGTACCAAAAAGAATGGATAACTGGGGAGAGGGAAAGTCTGAGTCTCACTTTTATTTTCCAACAAATTAACTCTTTGCATTTAATTTTACAAAAGGAAAACTGAGCACTTGCTTTAACATACCACTAACAATTACCATTCCAAAAAGTTACAGTGAAGGACATCCATTCCTAAAAATGAAAGATCTGACAGCAAGCTTTCATTGGGAATCTGAGGAATAACCCAATAAACAGAACACAGAAGTACCAGAACAATTATCAAAAATTATGTCCAGTAACAGTAGAGAAATTGTTTCAAAAGTGTTATGCCTCTCTCATCTCACCCCCATCCTGCTATCCCTTGGTATGTGAAGGAAATGTCAGAAGCAGAGCAACAAGGGATCCATTCCTTTGTTGTTGTTTTTTTTAAGCTGTCCATAACCTCTGCCAAGTTAGAGTCAGTCAAGGAAAAATTAACATTCTGCTGTACAGGTGGAATTGTGCCAGGGATGAAATACCTGCACAGCAAGAACAAATCTGAGAATTAAAACATACCACCTTTCAGCTGCAACCTTCCCAACACCATCATAAACATCTCTGTTCCTGAATTGTGTTAGCAGCTGTCTACCTGAGGGAGGAACAGAAGAATGTAGGGAGTGAAGACAATGCATTTTGAGGCAGTGCAGAACGCAGAGTAAAGGTAAGAACAGAGGGAATAAGTTTTTTTCTTTGCTTTCTGGTAACAAAGTACTAAAACCAGATCAGCTTTTAAATTGGGATTGTTGTTGAATCACTTCTGTTAGTGATTTCAGCAGCTATAACTGGCTAAATATGTTATGTCTTGACAGAAATGGGAGTCTTACAAGAAAAGGAAAAAAAGTAGAGCACTGCAGAAATCAGTGCCTGGAGCCCCTACTGAACCAAAGCCTCAGCATGATGTTAAATAGATATGGTACTGCAGGAGGTACCATCTGTTGTGTTTAGATCCCAGAAGCTGAAGGGCTAGTTTGAGGCAAAACTTGCTCTAGCAAGAAACTTTTTTCCTCAGCCCTGAAAGCTAACCCCTTCTTGAGCCAAGCAGATCAGATTAGACCTATATGTCCACGTCATATTCAGCCCCACGTGTGTCTAGGTGGAACCACCTTTTAGACGAGGTCGTTGTTGCCTTCAAAAATAGCAGCTATTGACACATTACTGAGCGCTGATTAATCACTCCATGTGCCATGCAAAGCATAATTTTTTTGCATAAGCTGTAACAGAGATGTTTAGAAGCTTTGTGCTTCAACAGGACTCCATGCTGTTCTCCTGCTCATGTTTTGGTTGACTTGCAAGAAAACTGTGGATGCTGTCTAAGTTCCGTCCCAAGGATAGTCACCCTTCATGTAAGAAGAAAAGTCTTCCAACCCAGCCTCAAAAAGTGAAGAAAAACAACTGAACTTGAATACACTATAGACAATTAACAGGCCGAAAAACATCTGCCTCCATGTCACTGAATGCTGATCAACCTGGCTTAGCTAGAGAAAAAATGATTTATGCTGGTAAAAAGAAACTGTACAATGCTACACCAAAGGGAGACAGAGGGAGAATTTGTGATTTCCTGAATTATTCCTCCTCCTCTTTCACCAAGACCAAATACACTCATGTAAACAAAATATATCCATAGGGTTCAACTATTTAGTACTTGAATATCACCATTGTAATTGGTCACTTAAAAACAAAACAAAACAAAAAAACCCAAACAAAACCCACACAAACTTTTTTATTTTGGAGAATATTAAAATGTATAGTTCCCAAGGTGGGGTAAAACTTGCCTCACACAGCTTGGAAGATGTAAGAGAAAATAAGATTTTCTGTTGAACTTTTCTTGAACTTAACCCTCTGTGTCCAACCTCCAGTCAAGATTTTTCCCCTTGAATAACAATTTTCTGCATTTAAAATTCAGCTACTTGCCAAGCAAATAGCATCTGTTTAAACAAAAGGAAGAGATTAGTGGAGTCTACTGTCTGTGATAGGAAAACAGCCAAGCTTTGATAAAGCTACGTTTCAAGTTTGCCTTTACTGTTTTCAAAAACTGCAGCTGTTCCCTCCAACTTTTTTAAGCCTTAAGCTTTCTCACATGACCTTGAAGACTTACAAAGCTGCAAAATTGTTCCAGACACTTGCAAACTTTCTAAAGCAGTGCATTTCAAAGCATTCCCAGTGACTTCCTTTTTATGAACAGGCTCATTTAGTGTATGTTAGTTAAGTTCAAAGGCACTCATCTGAGACTTAATGCTTTTTGCTAGAGGTAATATAATATACTTCCATGAAAAAACTAGAAGTTATAGGGTTTAACTAATTAACCCACCCAGAAATTCTTATTAGGATGAAATCAAAGAGAGAAATCCATGACCAAGTCCTAAATGCAACAAAATGTCAACACTTTAATATCCAGAGTTATTGTCCTACAATAAAAAAGTGAAATTTAAAATGTTTCCTAAAAAAAATTTCACTTGTTTTTTTAATCTGTTCTGTAAGATTTCTTTATAAGACAAAATACTAGATCACTGTAAATTACCTGAATTTAAAACTGATGATACTTTTCCTCTCTTTTTTCTTTTTAATGGGTTTGAGCAGTTCTTTCTTCTCTTAGCCAGGATGAAGAGTGACTAAGAAAAAGCTTTCTAGACTGAGGTAGCAAAAGTGGTTGTTCTTGCCTGGGCCAAAACAGCCCTAAGAACAAAAATTTTAGTTCAAATACTCAAAAAGACCTGAGGATATTCTAATACTGTAAGATAGTTTTACTTACCTAAAGAAGCAATGACGTCCTGAATTTTCCTTCCCTTATTCTTAGTACTCATGTTATTAATGAAAATTCCCTACTCAGTAACTCTATTATCATATAAGTGTCTAAACTTGGAGACAGGCAGAGAATAAGATTGTATTATTGTGGTATGCAATGACACAGATTTAAAAGCACCATCAGTCTTCCATAACACCATTTAGATCATAAGCTGGCTAGATTTTATATGATGCTTAATTCTTTAGTCTCTTTGTCAATATGTTCTTTACTGGGACTATTCAGAAGTAGGAAAGCATGTGTGCAGAGCAAGATCTGCCTAAAGCTTGGAATGCTATTGGTTAAGCAAGGGTTTATTATATTTCACTTAATGTTGTGCACCAACAGATAACAAAAATTGTCAGCGAGCAACAGTTTCCTGTTTTCCAGGGATCAATCTTTTCTTAGTTCCTAAACTCCTATGCTAACAGAGCTATTTATGTCCCAAGTTGAGGATGTGAAGCATCAAGTCTGCTGATCAGAGGCAATTACCAACATCCAAAAATCATCAGGCAGACCAAAAAGTCCACAAGATTTACTTCAGAATCGTGACATTTAAAAATGATGTTTTGAGTTCTTTTCTGCCCTCTGGGATTGGACTCCACAGGCACTGCATCTTTCAGGCTTTCATCTAGAACAAGAAGGATGCAAAGCTGATTTGATTTACAAAAATGAAAGTCCAAGCTCTTAGAGGTTCACAGAAGGGGGTTAGCACTCTACACAGAGTGCCAAATATGGTAGGGCTCATGACTAACCTAAGATATTGGCATGGCTAATGCAGTCACTTAAATTTTGAGCTCCATGGAATGGTCCCAGAGAGCCTGACATAGCTATTAGATTTCACATGGAAAATGTGATAAAAATTATTATGTAAAAAGCTGATGGGGCTATGACAAGAAACCTTTAGAACCTCTGAATGTGGTTGCAGCTCAGAGACTCTTGCAAGACACTAATTAACAGACTTTAGTCTCACTGACACAGAAAAATGCAATCAATTAATAGTGATATACATGACTCTCTAAGAACAGCTGAAAGATCTAAGGAAAATGGAGATAAAGGGAGAGAACCAATGGAGACTACAGAAGATGAGTTAAAGCTTGCGGAAAAAAAAGATAAAGGCAGAAAAGCAGAATGAGTAATTGTTAGCTACAGGGGCTGAAGGACGTGAGAAAGTCTTTATCAATTATAGAGAAAAAACCAGAACAGAGCAAAAGCTGAAAGACCAGCCCTGTGCATAGATAGGTACATGCCCCTTTGCTCAAATTAATGAGGTGTTGCATTAGTACAGCTGAGAACACATTCTTGCCCTGAGACTGCAACAGCTGCCTGGCAGTGAAAGTCTTATGACCTCTAGGAACTCCCAAAGTAAAGAGTAGAAACTTCTTTGCTTCAGGTAATTAAAAAAATAATGTTTATATACAGCACCAAAAAAAACCTTGAATCACCAAAAGATGAATATCTTATTTTTCCATCTCTAATTCTTACTCAACATGATTTTCATTCACAAGCTTGTCAGCAGATTGCTGCTCACTGACAATTTTTGTTGAAAGTACAGAAGATGCAGTATATGTAGGGAGAACAGATCAGTGATCATTCTGGGCCAGATGAAACAATGCCAATTTACATCACCTAAATACATATATCATTAATTGAAATACCTTATCAATTTCCATAATAGTAACAAGTCAGATTTACAGCTTATGTCTTTTCTGAAGTGTTCAGGAAAGAAATATTTTTTTTTTAAAAAATCTTCCCTTACTTCTTATGTAGCTCATGTAACAGGCACTCAAAATTGTAGTCTCTGCATTTGGGGAGCCATTATTTTCCTCTCAGTGTTCTTCTGAATGGAAATAAAAGTGAATTAAGAGATCTGGGTAAGAGGAAATGTTGTCAACCACCAGAAAAAACAATGTGATAGGAAGGAGAAGGAAAGTCTCTCTGCCTTGTGATTACACCAAAACCTCCATAACCAGAGACATTTATCAACAAGGGCAAGGCCTTTACACGCAAAGATGGCTGACTGCTATCTCTAGCCTGAGCTATTTGCAGTGTGTGAAATCCAAGGGACTTCATCTGTGGTCCTAATAAAGTTTGCCTTGATATCTAACAAAATTCCCTGTGCTCTAATTTAAATCAAATAATTCCTCTTCAGTTCTCAACAATTGATGAAAATAACAGCCAACAACTGTAAATTTGTAGACATCTCCCAAATTTCCACTTTCTTGCCTGAATATATTTGTTTCTCTAGACTCTTCCCTCTTAGCCAATTATATCTAACTCTTGAGTCTCATTATTGGTACATGTCTCTTTTAACCACAGAATCACAGAATAGGTAAGGTTGGAAGGGACCACAGTGGGTCATCTGGTCCAACCTCCCTGCCCAAGCAGGGCCATCCTAGAGCACATGGCACAGGATTGCATCTAGATAGTTCTTGAACATCTCCAGTGAGGGAGACTTCACAACCTCTCCAGGCAGTCTGTTCCTGTGCAAGGTCACCCTCACAGGAAAGAAGTTCTTCCTTATTGTTCAGGTGGAACTTTCTGTACATCAGTTTCTGCCCATTGCCTCTTGTCCTGTTGCTCAGCACCACTGAGCAGAGCCTGGCTCTATCCTCTTGGCACCCTCCCTTCAGATAGTTATAGACATTGATGAGGTTCCCCTTTCAATAATCTCTTCTCAAGGCTGAACAGGCCCAGCTCCCTCAGCCTTTCCTCCTAAGAGAGATGCTCCAGTCCTTGAACCATCTTTGTTGCCCTCTGCTGGACCCACTCCATGAGCTCCATGTCTGTCTTGTGCTGAGGAGCTCAGAACTGGACACAGATGTACCTCACTACAGCTGAGGGGCAGGGTCATCTCCCTTGACCTGCTGGCAATGCTCTTCCCAATGCACCCCTGAACACCATGGGCACAGTGCTGGCTCACAGCTTGTTGTCCACCAGGATCCCTAGGTCCTTCTCCTCAGAGCTGCTTTCCAGCAGATTAGCACCCAGCCTGTACTGGTGCATGGGGTTATTCTTTCTCAGGTGCAGGAGCCTTCATTTGTCTTTGTTGAATTTCAGAAGGTTCATCCCTGCCCATCTCTCCAGCCTGTTGAGGTCCTTCTGAAGGGACTCCACAGAACTCTGGAGTATTGGCCACTCCTCCCAGCTTTGTGTCATGCGAACTTGCTGAAGAGACATCTACTCTTTCATCCCAGTCATTGCTGAATAATTTAAACAATACTGGTTCCAGTATTGAACTTGGGGGACACCACTAGTGACAGGCCTCCAACTAGAATCTGTGCCACTGCTTATGACCCTTTGGGCTCTGCTGTTCAGTCAGTTCTCAATCCACCTCACTGTCCACTCATCTAAACCTCACTTCCTGAGATTTCCCAAGAAGATATTAGTGAGAGACAATGTCAAAAGCCTTGGTGAAGTCAAGGTAGACAATATCCACTGATCTCTTATTCATCCAAGTAGTTTTTTCATCATAGAAAGAAATTAGGTTTTTCAGGCATGATTTATCAATAATTTCTTTTAAAAACATGCTTCCAAAAATCAACGTTTCTCTTGAGGGTTCAATACATAGGCCAGTACATTGTTACTGAGTGAAGAATTACTTCTTTTTTTTTTTTAATATTATACCATAGTTGTGAATTCCTTTTACCAGCCACCATCTCTGCTAGCAATTCCTCCACTGATGGAAGAATCATAAAATATTCTGAGTAGGAAGGAACCCATCAAGATCATACAGTCTGACTCCTGGTCCTGTTCAGGACACCCCAAGAATCACACCATGTGCCCAAGAGCATTGTCCAAATGCTTCTTGAACTCATACAGACCACTTCTCTGGGTAGCCTGTTCCAATGCTCAACCAACCTCTGGGTGAAAAATCTTTTCCTCATATCTAGCCTAAATCACCCCTGACTCAGCTTCATGCCATTTCCTTGTGTCCTGTCATTGGTCACGAGAAGGAAGAGATCAGTATTCCATATTCAGTTCTCTCCTGCAGATTCTTATATTTCTCTCCCAATTTGTCTGTTCATTTTTATGACAACCTACAACCATAGCTGTAGTGTAGAAGAATAGAGCCTAAACTGACCAAGGAATGATCCTCTCACTCCAGGTTAGATTTTCTAAGTCTGATGCCTTACGTATAAGACAAACTCAAAAGGCTCTCTCACATTAAGGGCTGTATATCACATGTACATAGCACATTACCGGGTCTTCACTTAACCTTCTTGATCCCACAGGCCAAAATATGTGTCTGTGCAACTTTTAACATGCAAGAAGCTGTTCCTGTTTTAAGCATCTGAAAGCAGTAGAAAACCACCACCTTGTTTTACAAAGAAGAGCAGGACACGTCATAGGCCACTGCATCAGAGGGATCTCCCCTGACACCCTCTGACCCATGCTCTTCACCTCTTTTCTGTGCCCCATCTGTGCCACACACACAAGCCAAAGACAAATGAAAGGTCCAGCAAAGGGAACTCTCCAGTAGTGGAAAATAAGTGCAGTCAGGCTGCACATTGTATCTCTCACACCTTGTTAACACAACTTGCATCTCAGTCTTTCTCACAGTTTTGTAGTTGCAGCACTCACTGGTTGTGCCTTTTGTGGACACCACTATGTTATTTGTTTATGAACACCAGGAGTAGCAGCTGAGTAATATTGAACAGCTGCAACTGTTCCAATCACAGTCTCTCTGCATGGGAGTTGGGGATTACAAAAATTTATTGAACAACTGCTATAACTCAGCACTTGCTGACATACCAGACTCCTTCTGTATATTATTATGCTCCCCAGATCATGGGCCACAACAACTCACAGCAAACTCTCATTTTAAAGACTGGTAAAAATGCAGATATTTTCTATATTTTATATTGAATTTACAGTACTAAGCGCATGTGTGCCAAGAATAATTACTGGTTGAACTACCTTACTATAGAATAATAATAATAATGGCCAGTCTTCGCGAACGAAGATTTGGGGAAAGGTCTTTTACCTTTCCAGCCTGCGCAATGGATTTTTTAGGTGAGACACAGCCTGCGCTGAACTGAGCCCACCCTTTAATCCTAAGGTTCATCTGCCGGGGCCAAGCAAGCTTGGACAATGGCAGTGAGGTCCTCAGGACGTAGGTTTGTTTAGAGTGACCTTCTCATAGATGGATGGCCTCACAGGGCTAACGAGCTACCATCTGCCCGGGGGACTTGGGATTCGAACCCGTGGTCGCAGCAGTGAGAGTCCTGCATGCTAACCACTAGGCCACCAGGGGTCCCCGACCTTACTATAAAATTCTCATGAAATACACATAATAACAGACAATATCTTTAAACAGAGATCAGCTATGACATGCATGTGTATATATCTCTGTGTACACATAAAATTTTTAGGTGCCTGTTGTACACATGGTTTCTTGCCTATTTCTGCCAGTGTTACTGGAGGGTGTCTTAGAATATTAGTTGCATGTTATTTGCTCATAACATTGATTTCCTGAATTCACATATCATATTAGCTCAACCACTGGAGAGTATGGCATACTGATATATAATTACAAAGCTAAAGCTGCAGTTTGTGACTGAAGGAAGAACTCACAACCACTGATAATTAGAAAATTTCTCTTTTTTTTAATGGAAGGAAAATGTCTCATTCCCCTTAAGATATGAAGATGCGAGGGTTCCATACCATCAGTATCGTTCTTACCATTATTTGGTATTTTAAAGACTTTTATGTTGACTTCAAAATTTCATTCAACTCCTGTAGTCCAGTGCAGATAACCTGTTCAAGGTCTTTATATTATTTAAGCCTTACTGGAGTCCTCAAGGTAGTGGATGAAATGTAGTCCCTTCTGCAGTCTCTATGAATTTTCCCTATCTAGTTGTCATGATCAGCTTCTAGAAAGATCTCTTCCCAGGTTGAGAATTATTTGGTCCAAAATACTGTTAGACCAGCTACTGTGTCCTTGTGACCAAAGATGTGTAGACTGTCTCTGGACTGCAGTTTAGACCCACTCTCAAATCACCAGCACCTTTGCTGTCATCAACCCTGCTCTTCGGTAGATTTTGCTTTGAAGGAGGGTGAATGCCGTGGAATAATGGATTGCTGGGTTTGTAGCTGCAAACAAAGGAATAAAAGAGAACTAGCAATGAGCAAAATAGAGTCAATTATGTAAATTTTGCATACTTGTCATATCTACAAAAGTAATCAGGGTCTCTCTAAATGCTGTAAGCCTCAACCACCTTTTATTGGCCTCAGCACCTAAAAAGTCTCTTTTCAACCTATCTAAAATTATTTTAGAGTGGGAGGCATTAGAAGTAGGAGATGCAATTGCTATGTGCATTCAGTATCCAAGGACTTCACTGGATTTTACATGAGGTTGGTAAAAGTTTCATTCAGCACAAATCACACTTTTAGATAGACTTGCAGATTGAATAAGAATTTAAGAATTACACAGAATATTTTCAAACTGCACTTTTTTGCACCTGAATATCTCAGATCTTATCAAATGCATTATTTTTAGTATAAGTTCGGGGAAGATTTGGGGCTTGTGTGGTTTGATGCTTGGTATCAGAATGACTGTCAGTTCTCTAATTGCAGTTTGAAAGGTGTCGAGCAGAATGGATAAATTCGTTGTCTCAGTTCCTCTGATAAACTTAGATAACTAACTCACTGAACTCCATGAAAGTGAAAATTAAAGAGTGTTTCCCTTTACTCTTTTTGTCTAGCCCAAATGTTTCCAAAGGGGTACAATGTATATGATACATGGTGATTCAAATCCAGGTATCTGTATTTCAGAAAAACTCAGACTCTGTTGAGCTGGTTGGGTTTAAAGGCCAAGGAGCTACTCTAAACAGATATCATTTGCATTTGTGTGGTTGGAGAGGACTGTTTGCTGATTCAGGCGTTCTGAAACTCAAAAGTTCAAAGGTCAAAGAAAATCTCTGTGCTGCATCCAATGAACCAATAATCCAGACACTCAAGGTATTTGGTAATAATACGTTCAGGAAGGAAGTGCTGATATCTTCCTTCTTTTTCCCTTGTTGTAGATTTCAAGTTACTTTTCTGACATGACAGTAAATCTGCAGATAGAAAAAGCTTTGAAAATACATCACTCCATGAAATGGAATTATTTTGTTTCCAGTCACATGCATACTTTGAAGGTGAACTCTATTTCATTTTCTGATGGTACTCCTTTCTGGTTTTGAAAGCTTTGTGAATGGGAGAACAAAGGGAAAGAATTTATTCTCTTTAGATGTAGTTAGAAAAAGGAAAATGCAATGCAGTAAATGCAGAATAGATCTAACTAAATAGGTATTGTTCTACAAGAAAAGAAGACATTTAATCTCCTGAAAGCAATATGAAGCCAACAAGTCTTGTAAAGAAACCTAGTTGGTAGAGCCTAGTCTAAATGCTCTATTTAGCAAGTGTAATTCTGAATTATTCTTTTAGTCATGTATTGGTGCAAAGAATTTGTAAAGAAAAAAATACATAGATTATAGGCTTGACAAGGAACTCTAACAGATAAAACATCATTCTTCTGTTATTTTGTGCACCCAGGCTATTTGATTTGAAAAAAACTGTAGGCAGGCTGTCCCTGCAGTTTGGTTGGGAAGCTGATCCAGAATTACTTTTCTCCCACAACAAAAAAAAATTCAATTAATTTCCATCTTAAATGCATTCACTGTCAATTAATGACTTGTTTCTTTCTACAGTTGTCTCTTTTTTAATTTCTTGTATTAGGTAATGATTCTGCAGTTTAACTGGTCAATTACAACTTGTACTTTGTGAATTATAAATGGTTGTAATTGTATAAAAGATTGCATTTAAATTTTATGGGAGAGCCTTGTGTCTTCTGTTGCTAGGTAACACTGAAAAATATTTAAACCCAAATATTAATATTTGCATTTGAGTCACAAGGACTGGATTTCACAAACTGCAATATTTGGTGTAGCAAATGTAAGTGCTACCCAGGGAGAAATCCCTTCCTTTATACATAGGTTATGTATCCATTAATTCCTGCTGCATCCCTCAGAATTGGAATTAAATTGCTGGTCAGGAATCAGTGTCCCTTTGCCCAGGGACGTAGTCTCCTTGATTGAGTAAATTGATCTTAAGGGCTCCAGTGTCTGAAACTTCTTGGTTACTTTGTACTTTAACATTAATATTGTGGCTAGATAAATAGTAATAAATACAAACATTTAAGACTCCCAGCCACAGGCCTCAGCATTTCCTAGACTGTAATAAATAATTCTTGATGTTTCCTAGGGGTATGGAAGAGGCAGTTATTAAAGCCTGTCAAAAAGGAAATACTGTAAACCCCATAAGCACAAAATATTATCAATTCTAGCAGAGATATAATGATTCGCTGGAGGAAGAATTTGTGCTTAAAGATTTTTGTGAGCATCTGTGTCAAGAATCAGGTGCTACAGGCACTTGCAAAATTTCTCATCTTATCCTAGGGACATGTCAGCACCTAATTTTGCTCCAGTCAAATCTTTCACCTTTCTTTTTCTCCACTTGCGCTTTCTTTCAACCTTGTAAGAATTGGCATCAAATTGCTTACCTTCTGCTTCAGAAAACTGTATTCTCTTCTCACCCAATAATCAAGTGGTCAGAATATTCACCTGTTTTGAGAAATGTTGACTCTTGCTTTTCCTGGGAGCATGTAACTCCAGTCCTCCACTTTCCATGTTAGTGCAGCCTGAAGAATTCTTCAGAACTGCATAAAATAAGAAAAGCAGATGTGGGAACACCCTGCTTCAGAATATACTTTAATATGGAACATGAGAGGAGTTAAAAATCCTGAAGAGGAGGAACTAGGAGCCTATTTCATACATCCTAGGATAGATACCCCAATGAAATGGGGCACATGTGCAGGAGAGTGTAAACAAAAATGTTTGCTAAGGGTCCTGAGAGTTAAGATGCCCAAGTCAGCAGAGTAACACTCTTTTCCAGATCTAAGTATGCCACTCATGGCACCATTTTTCAAATATGCTTGATGTTACCAACCCACCAGACATTACAGGCCTCCCAAGTCCTACAGACAGGGGATCTCCTGGTCCCCAACAGCCTTCAGGTAAAGCCAAATCACTACCTCAATCACTCTCTGTCCCTGAAGACAATTTAAAAATTCTTGCACCTCTTCTTCCACCACAAAGTCATGACAAAGAAGCACCAACAACAAGCAGGAAGCTGAACATTCTCCAGAGTAGCTACTAGCCAAGTTAGCTGTGCTGATAAGCAGTGGAGAATATCAGGCTATAAATCTTTTGTAAAAGAAAGGCTGAGAAAAGGCATAGGCCACACCTTTTTCTTTTTTTTTTTTTTTTGGTGGCATTTCCAGCAGTTTAACTTAGTATACTAGATCCAGGGGGAGAAAAAAACAAAAAACAGGTAACTTTCTTTTGCCATTTAATTTTTCACACAGACCACACAGAAAAGTAAAGCAACTACTTTGGATGGTTTGAGATCCACTATGCTGTACTTGGCCAGTCTGGCCAACAGCATATTTTTGCTTAGGCTCCAAAGAAAACTCCAATAAGAACCTTTGGAAACTTTTCTTTGTACTTTCCTCTAGGAGATTCCTTAATCTCAGGTGTCACAAGAGCATTGCCTCACATTACCCTACACTGCCTCCACAGCAACCATAGACAAGAGAGGAAATGGTCACATAAGGAAGAGTTTCTCTTCTGGAATGACAGTTGGGATTCTCCCCCAGCTCTCACATTCAACAATGCAGCATCTGCGGGGACTAGATATAATTCCCAAGACCTGTGATACTGGTTTTGATCATAAAGAAATTGCAATGTGACACCAAAGAAATATGACTGCATCATCATATGATATGGGATCTTCTGCAAAATGGATCTTTTCTGATATAGAACTTCAAACTCTGAGAAAAACATTTATATATCCACAGTTCCAGATCTGAGTATGGGAAATCTGAATTTATATAAAAAACAAAGCAGTTATGTTTTTTCTTTCTCAGAATATTTTCCTGAATATTTGTCCTACTTCAGAGTAACAACCAGAGAATTCTGAATCTCAACATATTATGCACAACTAAAAAGAACTGCAAAAGCATTCAGGTATAACTCTCTGGAGGATGGAGAGGTTATTTTCTGGTTTTCATGATCAAGATACCAAAAAATCCCCAAGAAGATTATTCATTCTGGTTCCAAGAACTGATTTTTTTCCAATGCAGTTCACTAAGTGATTTAAGCTTATTTCTCACAGTGATGTACTTCCTTTGCCAGTGCTGATTAACATTGATTCTGACCCCAGTTCATCTCAGTTATATAAAAATATGGCCTTGCTGAGAGGCAATTTTTAGCGCTCCTCATGCGGAAGATCATCGCTTTCTGTATGGACGAGATGCAAAGAGTGAGGAATGGAAGAGCTCTCATAGCATGGTTTTTAAAGTTCTGTTATACTTAGGACTGAATAAATCACTAGTTTACCCTAAAAAAATCCCAAAATTATTTTCTTAATGTCTAAACTTAACCTCTGACATACAGAATTAATAAAACATTCCTGTAACTAATCACCCAATACAAAACCAAAAAAGTTTCCGATCTCCAAGTCATGTTAACCTTAAAAAAAAAAACCTACAGAATTTGTTTTAAATAATTGAATTCTGACTCACAACAATAATATGTACAATAGCTGCTACTAAAATATTATCATTTAACCTGTCATATAAATAATTTTATGGCAATGTAACTCTATTCCCTAGAGAATATTTAATCTTCAACCTTCAGCAGGTTAGTCTAGGTATAACTCAGATTTAACTTAGGCTTTAATTTGGGAGTTCACTGAATGCATATGGCTCAATTTACCCCTCTCTGCAGGTGATTCTCACTCAAACAGTGGTTATGTCTGACATTTTTCTTGCCTATGCCAGTAATGTTGGAAACTGAAATAAGAATGCACCTTCAAAGAATGCACTTAGGGAACAGATAATATATGATTAGACCATTATATCAGAATTGATTTCTTGAATGTTTTTACAACATGGTATTTGTTATCACCTTTATTAGTGGTCAAATATTTACTAAAGTTTGCAGATATTACTACCAGTGAACAAATGCCCACTTTATCCTATATACTTCTAATTCAGCTAAAAAGCTCATTTTTACCTCTTTTTGCTAAATATAAGGGTATAATGTGTATACACAATTCCATTTTTCTTTCATATTTTTTTGGAAGCAGATACATGTTTTGTAGTATCTGATGTTGCTTTCTGACAATTTTCCTTGACAAAATATTTACAAGGAGTTGTGGCTCCTCTTCTGATGCTTGTGGAATTTTTCAGTATGAGACATCTGACTTGCTACCATTAGTACTAGGAACTAAATTCAACTTTGGGAACTGCTAATCAAGGTTTAATACATAACATTTTTTAACGCTTTCTACTTGCCAGAAGAGGAATTCTGTGAATACTACTACCTCTAGTGTCTGGGGACCAGAATCACACATACCACAAGATTAATACTTTGCTTAGCAGCAGTTTAACACTTAAGCTTTGCCAACACAATGCCACCATTGGTAGCTTAGTTACTGTCTTTTCTTGTTTTGCACTGATTTAAAGACAAGCAAAGGGGCACATTGAATGGAATATTTACAGATTTAATTCTATAAAGCGCAGTTTATAACACAACCTTTTTGTCAACAGGGCTCTGATACAGATGTTTATACAGCTGAATGGTGCATTGATGTTTAAAATTCTATACTCAGCTGGGCGGATATCGATGGATACATCAATTACTGCCAATAAGAATGGGTGGTTTATGAAGTGTGTCATCCACTTGTCTATGCAATGGAGAAGTAAGATAGTCCAATTAGCACAAAGCTGGTAGCACCTCAGCAGTTAATTATAAATACTTTCCACAGTGTAATCTAATGATTTAAAATACACTTTATTTATCATGTGGGCTTTTTTTAAGTTTTCTTACCATTCAGGAAAAGTTTGTATTTTAAATCAATGTCATCGATTTTGGTTCATGCCTATAGTTCACAAAAAAGAACGCCCAGAATGCTGCTGTTTTTTCGGGGGGGGAGGGGGAGGGGGCACATGTATGAATTCTAGAATGTAATTCTTCCTTTACACCAGCACAATAAATTTATTCCCATAAGCAATTATTTGTCCCTGAGGTCAGTGATATTTTTCTACATGAGAAGCATAACTCCAAAGTATTAAACAATGAATAGGTTTCCTACCAATGGTTTGTGTAGCTCTTTTGTGCTTAGCTTCAGCATCTCTCTCTCTATTGAAAAGAAAGGTTGGATTCAGTGTTTGTTCCAGCACCAAACATTGAAGGACTCATATCATAATCCATCATGCTGAAAATACAAATGAATAAAGCAAGGTCTGTAAGTCCTTTTGCAATAGTATGAAGTGCTAAATATTTATCACTGATAAGACAGGTAATACTGGGACATTAAAAGCTGAAATGGTTCAGAAACCTTTTAAAATAGCACTTCTCCCTACAGCTGAGATTAACTGAGATTCCCATCTTCCCTTTAGTATTGTTAATTCTTTGAAGTAGAATCCATCATGTATGGCTATGTATTTAGCCTACAAAAGCCCAATTCTGATTTCAGCCTCTAGATACTATCAAAAAATAAAATTAAAAATTATTTTTTAAAAAACCCTCTTTTTCTTAAAATGAGAAGTATATGCTTCCATGCCCCCCAAAAAAATGTATAATGCACATAGCTGAAAATTTGACTAGAGAGGGAAATATTGCACTAAGTTCCTAAAGGGTCCTGCATATGTATATGACTAAGAAGTGAGATTTCTTCTGAAACAAAGTTCTATGTGTTTTTCCCTAGCTCTCTTTCAGTATCAGACCTGGTTGCAAAAACATCTTCCATATGAAATGATAAATAGCCACATAATAAAATAATAATGCAAAGCAATGATTACCATGAGTGCTTAAGATAAAAGCACCTAAAATGTTTCAAGCTATAGTCCTGTTCATTGAAATATATATTTTCAAGAGCAGTGATGCTCATAGCCAAGTAAAACATACAGATAAGACTTCTATAATCTCCATAATGGAAAGATACTGGAGATTCCACTTCCCATATCAAAAGAATACATGTGTCTAACGTCTGTACAGAACCACTCTTTGTGTGGAGAAATACTCGGGACATATACTGACATTTCAATTTACAATCTGTAAAGACTCAAACAATAACAAAAATATCTCTGTTTTGACTTTTTCTTAATGTTTTGCTCTTAGGTTTTGAGCAGCCTGTACATACATCTTTTTGGGGCATAATGATAAATTCTGTACTAACATATTTATTTTAATTTTTCCAATGGGAACAAACAGTACAATAAGATGAGGAGTGACCTCATCTTGCATATTTTGAGTTTTTTCCATGGCTTTGTTTTTTTTTTTTCACAACAAAGGAGCTAAATTTGGTGAAACATTCTCATGTACTTTCCAGCTAAATTCCAGAATAGGCCAAGAAGAACTAAAGGAGAAACTCAAGAGGATTCATATGTTAGCTCTCTGCTCTTTGTCAGCAACTGGAATGTAAAAATTTTTGTTAGATGTGTAGCACAATAGATGCAGCAGTAGATTTTGCTGCAGAAAACAATAGATCCCTTTTTCATTTGGATTAATAAAAAATAAAATCACTAACTACAGATAAATAAATCCTTACCATCTATCATAAAATTATCACAGACAACATATTGGAGAGCTCCAGGAAATGCAGTTGCTGCTTCTTCTGGTTAAAAGACCTGAGGTGGTCTCCAAGGTAGACATCTGCTCTGATCTACCAGGTCTAGTAGCTGAGTAGCCCAGATCATTCAGAATTTTTATCAAGACTGCCAACAACATCCACAATGGAATCTTTAGATGGAATAGCTGTGCAAAGTACACAGCACTGACACAATGTGATCTTATTTCCTTCCACAATGAGTAAAACGTGTTTTAAAAGGATCTTTATCAAAATCTCAAAACAGAAATTTAAACCTGTCAGAAAAGAGAGAGTGCTGGAGAGACTGGCAAGAAAGGGGGACAAGACTGTAGCAGATACTTGAAATGGTGGCCAGGTGCTTGCTGATCTTCTTGCACACATTAGAAGGAGAAAGCACATATTAGAGCTCAGCAGAGCCACAACACAATAAAAAGCAGCATGACATCTGTCTGTGACTTGTCAATGGACACCCACTTAAACAGGTAGAAAGACAAGAGAGAGACCAGCAATAAAAACATATTTGAAAGACATTAAGGAGATGGTAAGAGACACTCCATTGAGAAACCTATATGGAACATGGCACTACAAATGGTATAAAAACCCATGTACAATTGAAAAGAAAGGAGTAAATTGGGGAACCATTGTGGTTACACTTGCAGCATCACACAGGTCTTGGAGATCCTTTACTTCCTTTATGTATATTATGCTACATATGTGATACTAATGAATTTTAACATGGTTTAGGGAATGGAAGGAAAAAACAAGAAGCAAAGTGAGAAAAGTTTTTTCACTAGGCAGTAAACCAATTTCATGAATCTGTTGTGTGAGGGACCCCTTTAATTTACATTTACAAGTAACATTTTTAACAAAGCAAAGGCAATATTGTTCTCAGTGTGCCATAGTGTGCTCACATTCATACTAATGTTCATACTGCTCTTTCCCCTCACTGTGTTTGTCATCTGTCACCCTCTGTGAGAGAACAGGTGAAATAAAATTAATGACATTCAGTTCCTTCAAAGCAATGACATTCAGGAGCTGCCAGAGGCTGAACACACAAGTACTGCAGTAGAAATACCCTGAAAGGCAGAAGACAGAATAGAAAGGCACAGAAAATTTGGAAAGAAAAACAATACAGTGAGAAAGATAAAAGCAAAAGCAAAATGGGCATGCAGAATACAGTGTAAAGTATAGCCCCACCTTTTCATACTCCAATGTCTAATAGTAAGTCTTTAATCTCTGTTTTTCACCCACAGGACTTTATAATTCTTCTCCAACACCGAAGGCAAGTTTATAGTACCATAAGAAATAAGGTTTGTATCTATCCTGCACAAAAGTGCCAGCCCTGTACCACTCAAATAGGAAATACAGCTTGATGAGGTCTCCTCTCAGTCATCTCTTCTCAAGGCTGAACAGGCCCAACTCTCTTAGACTTTCCTCCCGAGAGATGCTCCAGTCCCTTAATCATCTTTGTTGCCCTCTGCCGGACCCACTCCATGAGCTCCATGTCTCTCTTGTACTGAGGATCTCAGAACTGGACATAGTACTCCAGGTGCAGTCTCACTAGGGCTGAGGATCACTTTCTTTGACCTGCTGGCAATGCTCTCCCTAATGCACCCCAGGATACCACTGGCCTTCTTGTCCATAAGGTCACACTGCTGGCTCATGGACAGCTTGTTGTTTACAAGGACCTCCAGGTCCTTCTCCACAGAGCTGCTTTCTAGCAGGTCAACACTCAGCCTGTAGTAGTGCTCTGGGTTATTCCTCCCTGGGTGCAGGACCCTTCTGTTCAATTTCAGACAGTTCTTCTCTACCCATGTCTCAGAGTAGAGCTTCCTGTGCAACTTCTTTCCCAGGCACCACATTCATGATACAACTAGGAAGGTTGTCCAAATGTTTAAATATCCTCTAGTCTTCAAACCACGGGAAATCACACAGATGCCAGGCAACTGAAGTCACACTATGAGGCTTCTGACTTTTTTTATTAATCACTGTCAATGACATACATACTGTATGGATTTATAATTCTTTAATTAGCATCATTCAAGAAATACTTGCCAGTGAGGAATCCTCATGAAATGGAGAATTTTTGCTGGATATTCACCAGATTAGCAGTAGACTGACTGCTGTTTTACTGCAGAAAGTTGGCAGGAGGAGATGGACTAGAAGACAATAAACAATTACAAAATAATAACAAAATAAATGAAAACAGGTTGGATCTGGATAACTGAATTCCATTGACAGAGGGAATACATTTGAACATAGAATATCTGCATACTAAGACACAAAATAGATGGCTCTGTTCTACCTCCACAAGACTAGAACAAATTTTAGGAATCAGAGTAAATGAGCTCCGACTCCAGTGAAACCAGTCTTTAGTCATTACTGTATAAGCAGGGGAGGACTAAAGAGAAATAGCAGAATGTTACCTTTGTCTGTGTACTTTGTAGGTTGGTTGTAAAGCTGGTTAAGATTTTGTTTTCTGTACTTTCAAAACGATGTTAAAAAATGAAGTAAGGCACAGAAAAGTATTCACCAATATATTTTAGGGTTGCAGAAAATATCTTACAAAGAGAATCTTAAAGAGCTCATAATTGTTTAGCTTATCAAAATTACAACTACAGAGTGTTTTGACTACTATATAAAGATCTTCACAAGGAAAAAATACAGAGTAATAAAAGCATTTGTAATCTACAAAGAAAAAAGTCAGATGAATCAGAAGTCATATTCTTAATCACAATGGAGATATATCTGTGGAGGCTGGTGGTGGATTCTCTGGAATGTCAGGCTCTAAGCCTGAGACTGGCACCCCTTCTGGGGATGATAACTTTGGCTGAGCATTAACAGGAGCACTTATCAAATGTCAGAATTCAACTGGGATCAAAGGAGTCAAAGTGAAATTCAGTGGGTACATCAGGGATTAGACCAGATGACCTCCTTCTGTGAGCAGTCACTTATATAGCAGGTAGAGTGACCTCAGGTACTTTAAGGGGTCAAGGGAACTGGGGAGGTAGTTAAAAATTGCTTTATTGTAGACGCTAATCATGGGGAGAGGCGGGTGGGGGGGGGGGAGAGAGGACAGAACACCAGAAGAATCTTATTGGAACACTTACTTCAGCTTTTCCAAGTGAATGTTTTCAATTTGCAGCTTTAATCTGAGGCAAAAATGGGAAAAATCTCATTGCTAGAAAGGGTGCTAGTTTTCATCTCCCTTAGCTATGCATTTCAAACCAGTTCTGTAGGACCAGCCTTGGAAGAAAATTAATGGTCTGATTATAAAGTACTGCAGTGTCTCAAGTAACAAACACATGACAGCTATTTAAGCAATACCTGGGTAGCCAGCCGGTAAGGGTGGCATTAATGATTTTGCAGAAAGTTAACTAAGTACATCTATCACTTTGTCGTGTAGGGTAAAAGAAAGCATCAGTCAAAGAAAAAAGAGGGGAGCAGTCTATGCTTCCTTTTTTAGGTTCTGCTGAAATCTGCTTTAAGAATCAATACATCTGGAGCAGTGAACTGTACTCAGGCTGATTAAATGTAACAGGGATAGAAAGGGGAGGAGCAGGGCCACAACTGACCTGTAAGCAAACAGAAGAGTATTATGGGTCATCAAAACACCAGGGATTTACTAAAAGGCTCTCCAGTGCTCATGCCCTAAAAATCTGCTCCAGAGGTTTAGTCATTCCAGTTATATTCAACTGTTTCAACTTGGCGAGTGACAAACTTGGAAAGTGCTCCTGTTCACACACTGACTGCACTCTCACAGTCAGATATTTCCAATACCTTCCTATGAAGGACCATGCTGAAATTGTCCCTCCTTGGGACAGATTCACAGCTGGAGTGAATGAGCACCTTCAACTATAACCTCAGTTTGCAGGAGCTGGGGTTTAAACCAGGTGATTTTTACAGCTTCTCACAGCAGTAAGCAAGTCCATATGTTTCCTCTCTTCTCCTTCCTCCCTTGAAGAAGGAGCATTGTATACACCTTTGTCCATTCCTTTTGCACCTGCTAAGGATAACAGTTCCCACAATGGAGCCCCTACTACCTGAACAGCTTTTTTGATCTTTTTTTATTCTTAAGATAACCTGTTAATTGCTGAAGCCTTATCTTTCCAGTATGGCCTGAGGAGCACTTTTAATCAAAACTGTAACTAAAGTTGGTTGAGATATTTTTGTTTGCAGCTGTGTTTTAAAAGGATTTTCTGCTTTTGTGAAATGTTCTTTTTTCTGATTTTTGACAAATCTTATTTTGCATATTTTAGAATTTTTTTAAAATTTTTCCTTACAGAAAAGAATGATAAGTAGGAGAGGGAAGTAAAAGTAAAGTATGAAACAAAAAAGATAACACCAGAAACTCATAATATTGCATCTGAAAAAATTCTAAGTTAAAAAGAAATCTCCTCATGAACATTTGAAAAATAAATCTATCCCTTAAAAAAAAATTCAAACCTGAAAATCTTAGGAAAAATCTCATATTAAAAAAAAAGTCAGTATTCTAATCCATATTCAGTTTAATTACCGTAGTAGAATATACACCAAAATCTGAAGAACAGTGCTCTATAAATAGAAATCTATAAATATCATCTACAGGTATTTTTTAATGATTGTGGAACAAAGTATTTTTTTGTTTAT
Source organism: Neopelma chrysocephalum (assembly GCF_003984885.1). Lineage (NCBI taxonomy): Eukaryota > Metazoa > Chordata > Aves > Passeriformes > Pipridae > Neopelma > Neopelma chrysocephalum. The sequence continues at coordinate 541,286 of NW_020897716.1, read as the reverse complement.
CCAGATTTGACAGTAGAAGAAAGAAATATATTCCCACTATATCTTCGAGAGCTCAAGTCATCTTTTTTTGTTATTTTGTTAGCAGTTTCATCCTCCTTCTTTAGAGTACCATATACCTCTTTAACTTGACAAACTCATTACTTTATAATGAATTAATTACTAGGGAAACAGCTTGTAGGTTTGAGTGGCAGAGAGGAACAGGTTGCTCTTGTAACAGAGAGCAGGCATAGCACCTGACTGCAGGCTGCTCAGATTAATAGCCTGACAGTTCCACCCTTTAAAACTCTTGGGATGAGCAATGTTGCCACCACAGCCTGAATCTGCTGTGTTCCCTATCAAGTGATCAGTAGGCATTCTGGTTCTTTGTCTTTCACCACCAGGAAAATCAGTTCCAAAGGGTCATATGGGAGGTCATACAGCACTGATGGGGATTCATTTTGCAGTGGCCACTACCACAAATATTTTTGCTATGGAAATAAACAGGTAGGAGAAAAAATACTAATAACTTTACTGTGTCTCTAGAGCATCAGTGAATTTTGCATTAGTTACTCAACCACTAGTAATTTGATTAAAATACTGAAAATTAAGAAATGCTGCAAGAATTAGCATATCCTTTGAGCTGTTAGGAGCCTATGCACTTAAGTTTAATCCTGTATGTGAGGCCCACACAGGACATTCCAACCAGCTAGCTGCAAGCTCAGGTCCCGCTCCAGCAAAGCATATGAGCACAGGGCCCTTAAGTGACTCCAGTGTGATTATTTGCTTGCTTATAGTTAAATGCACACTTAGACATTTTGCTGGGTGAAGCGCTAAATTACTTCAAGGCAGCGATCCAGTTCACACTGCTTGAGGCACTTTGAAAAGGAAAGAAATAATGCTGTTTCACACTGCTCATTCAGCTTGTGCTGATTTTCTGTTTTCATTGGGCCAGAGACTAAGGGGCAATTACTGTCTCACATTAGTGCAGTGGTGGGTCACCCTGTACCCCCAGGAGCACTGGAAAGCTGCCTTCAACAGTGTGCAGCTGCCCTACAGCTGCACTCTTGTTATTGGGAAACACAAGCTGCTCTGCCATCATAGCATTAAATGGGACTTCAGGCAATCTTTCAACAAGACTTTTCTTAAGCTTTCGGCTGCCCTCCATGTGGCATGTGAGACATTTCACCAAGATACTTTTTAGACTTTTCTGTTAAGAGCGCTGAATTGTTTTCTCCAAAACCTCCAGGAATCTCAAGTCTGTTGTCTTAACACTGAGGCATCATAACAGGATCTCCCATCACATTTTGATTATGTCAGTAATCATAGAATAGAATCATAGAATCATTAGGGTTGGAAAAGACCTTGAAGATCATTGACTGAACACCACCTTGTGAACTAAACTATAGCTCTAAGTGCCACGTCCAGTAATTTCTTGAACACTTTCAGGGATGGTGACTTCACCACTCCCCTGTGCAGGGGATAATGCTTGCAGTGTGCTTGATAATGCTTGCAGTGAATAAATTCTTCCTGATGTCCAGCCTGAACCCCCCCTGGGGCAGCTTGAGGCCATTTCCTCTTGTCTTATTGCTAGTTGCCTGGGAAAAGAGGCCAAATCCCCCCCCCCAGCTACAACCTCCTTGCAGGTGGTTGTAGAGAGTGATAAGGTCTCCTCTGAGCCTGCTTTTCTCCAGGCTAAACAATCCCAGCTCCCTCAGCCAATTCTTATAACCCTTTACAAGCTTTATTTCTCTTCTCTGGTCCCACTCCAGCACTTCAATATCCTTCTTACATGAGGGACCAGAACAGGACACAGTACTTGAGGTAGAGCCTCACCAGTGCCAAGTACAGGGGAACAATCACTTCCCTGGTCCTGCTGGCCACACGATGGCTGATACAGTCCAAGACACCTTTGGCCTTCTTGGCCACCTGGGCACACTGCTGGCTCAAGTTCAGCTGCTGTCAACCAGCACGCCCAGGTCCTTTTCCCCTGTGCAGCTTTCCAGCCACTCGTCCCCCAGTCTGTATCACTGCCTGGAGCTGTTGTGACCCAAGTGCACCCAGCACTTCACCTTATTTAAGGTCATAATGTCAGCCTCATCCCATCTATCCAGACTGTCTACATCACTCTGCAGAGCCCTCCTACCCTCCAGCAGATCAACAGTCCCACCCAATTTAGCGTCATCTGTAAACTTACGGAGGGTGCCCTCAACCCTCTCATCCAGATCACTTAAAAAAATATTAAACAATACTGACCCCAATACTAAGCTCTTAGGGACCTACCACCAAATGGATGTTGCACCATTTACCACCACTCTCTGGGCCCCGCCTTCCAAATCAGGACAACATTTCCAAGATACATCTGACCTAAAAGCAGTAGGAAAATGCCACATGCCTGCTTTCCCCTCTTTTCCTATTCTACCTAATTCCCTGCTCAAATAATTATTTTTTCTCTCCCGATCACTCACAGAATGAAAGTGGTCAGTCCCTGACTGAGGAATGCATGAAATGTATGACACATCATTTTAAGCCTTTGGGTTGTAAACACTTGAGTCCAAATATTTTATACTAATCCATGCTCATAAGAAAGAGACAGACCATGTGAACTATGGGTCCATGGAGGGATATTTGGAGAGGCATTTCAGCAAAACTCAAGTATATGTTGCCTACATTCTTCTTTGGCCCTGATCTACAATCAGGAAGAAAAGGCAAAGGCTTGCTTAAAAGGCACTTGAACTATGAAGACTGTTCTTACTGTGGTCCTGTTGTCATCTGAGTTACTTTTTACTTTCTCACACATGGGCAGCCATTGCTTCAACAATTTGCTAGATTCTCCCACTCTATATCTATAGACTCGTTCTTACCTACCTCCCAGAATCTACGTGAAGAAAAAATATTAAGAACTGAGAATAAAAAATATTAAGGACTGAGAAGTGCTGACATACTAAAATGGGAGAAGTTTTATAACTGGCTTACATAAGACTAAAGGAGGGAAGCATTAGCTTACACTGAAGAAAACCAGAGTGGTTATTGACCTAGAAATGTTTCATTCTCAGCAGCACCCCAAAGGCTCTAGCCTGTGTCCTGCAGCCCTACACCTCCCGTGCCTCCTCCCTCCTTTCATTACAAAACATGACATTGCATTAACGTTTCCCCAGCTACCAATAAATCAAAAGGTATACCATTGACTGTGAAATTTCTATAACTTTGATTACCCACAAGAACAACTCTTCTTTGCTTTGATAGGAAATAGTAACGCAGGAAAGCTATCTAATGTCCTGAGTAAATGCAGCTTCTACTAAGTACACAGCTTAAGGTGTTCAGAAGTTCATATCTGCCGTCCTTGGACAAATCACCTCCTCCCTGGGAGTATGCAAGGACATACTGTTCAGGCGTGTGAGACCCCAAATATAAAAGAGAATCAAGCCCAGTGATATTTCTCTACCAAATTCAAGGAACAAAGGAAAAATAAAGCTAATACTAGCACGCCTCATCCAACTAGCCCAGACTCCGCACAGAGTAGCAGAAAACCCATGGACATTCAGATGCCAGGTCATGTTTCATTTCTGAGGAAAAGCCTGCTATAAACAGACCTTCCTACCGTTCTGCACAGATCTTCCTAACAAAAAAGCATTTTCATCAGGGTCTTTCATCTTTACCTCTTAAGAATGATATATTTATTTTTCATTTTGTGTGAACACTGTATATTTAGAGACCTAGTACATACATCTGTAAGGCATCCAAAATTTCTTGTGTTATCCCAAAGGGAAAATATACTGATCCAATACTTAGGTACTGCATCACAGGGCACTGAAGAGAAAAGTCAATAAAAAGCATCAGAGCACAAAAACGCAAGCTGTAATCAATATCTGATCCTGATATGGTCTGTCTGGTAAAGAAAAATCATTTAAGACTTAAATTTACTTCCTTGTGCACTCTGCTTAGACAGTGAAAATATTGAGGGGTTAATTCCTAGTTTATTCCTTTATCCTGACTTCTTTGTACTCTTTTCCTTTTCTTTATCTGACAAAACAAGCAAATATTTTGATACTGAGTTAATTAATCTGGCAGAATTTGGCATGAGAACCGAAGTCAGACTTCCATCTTCTGCAAGGCAAATGCTGTTATGCTCAAGTCATCTGCCTGCCAGCGATTCAAAGTCAGAGAAAGTCACCACAATGAAAAATTGCTTTTTCTTTGATAAAGGAAAAAAACCCTCAAACCAGCATATCTTAGCAATTCCATCCTGATCTAGAGAAAACATTATAAATTAGCTACAGGTACGTAAAAAATAATTTAAAATATATTTTTTTTTTAAATTACCATTTCAGTGTTTATTCTTTTAATTAAGCAAGCACTGTAATGCTTGGCTAAGTGCAAACCTCCCTGACAATTTCTTCTTAGAGAGTCATCCTAGCACAGGATAATCATGTTCTGAAAAAAATGTATCACTCAGTGTTTAACTTCAACAATGATCTTAAACTAGGCTCCTCACTATCAAGCAATAAGAAGTCAGATAATTACCAACAGAAATTTGCTGAAAAATGATAGGAACATGCTTTGTTATGAATGGCTTCTTTTTACTGTGAAGTTTGACTCTGCTGTTAATACATAATTTAGTGACTGTAAAACTTTCCTTTAATCTTCTCACATATTTTAAATTTTACAGTGGCTTTTGTTAGAATTGATACATTTCTGCATTTTTAATACATTTCTTTTTTGCCCTTTGAATTTTGTCTAAACCCAGCTGTATGTACCCTTGCAGATGCTTTCAAGTCTGTCTTTCTACATATTTTAAATATTTAAATTTCACTTAATCTTTAAACCATAGCTGTTTACTTTTTCAATCCATTGTACATTCATTTGCCACAGTTTCTTCTGAGTGACCAAAAAAAGATGTGAATATTTCATCCCATATATGAATATATTGATTGCAGTCACATCAAACAGCTTTAATCTAAGTGTAAGGCACTACACAATGGTTACCTAATAAATTTCTGAGTAGCTAATGAGAGTATCCGTCTTTCTGGGCACAAAGCTGAAATATTTCCAGTGAAGGTGAGAGGAATAATAAATGAAAAATTAACAATAGCAAAGAACATTCAGTGCTTTTCTGATGGGGCTTATCATGAGATTTTTGCCCATGCTGAGGTTTCCAAGCTACTTCGGACACGTTAAAGTCACAAATAGCAAATAATTGACAAAATACCACACAAATAATATAACCCTCACAAAAAGTAACCAAATGATTTTTTTTTTGTTCTCTGCTCCCCCATTCGAGAAACATTAGCAAAATACTTCAGCAGTCTGTAAATGACCAGCTGAGAAGGCTAAGTGATTTTTAAAAGTAAATAAAGTGCAAAATCAGGACATTCCAGCAGCATTCTTACACACAAAAACACATTGTTATCCTAGAGGTGCTGCTCAGCAATTCATTTGCCATAGTTGGGCCCTGCCAGCACCCCCACAGGTAATACTCATTCCCACCCACTCTACCACCAAGCTCAGAGAAGTGGGAGGACTGAGAGCAAAGTGTGCTAGTAAAAAAAAAACCAAAAAAAAGGGCCTTTTTCATGTCCATTACAACTTGCCATGCTGCCCTGACTGATGATTGTTGAACACTTGGCAAATATAAAAATATATACATGTTTTCAGACAAACAATACTGACCATATCAGAAAATTTTAACACTAACTTTGCCAGAGATTTCTTGTATTTTCAAATACATTTCCATCCTAATTTCCTTTTCCTCCATGGAGTTCTTCAGTTCTATTTTTTTCTGTCTAATTACCAAATTCTGTTTGTTCACATGAAACTTGAAAGCTAATCAGAAAGGAACTACATTCTCTGAAATGAATGTGCATTGCCAGGAAACAAAACTCTACATTAAATGTACATTAAATTCACAAAGATAAATATGCAAAAGTTAACAAATACCAGAATTACAAGCTGCCTCTGAAGCCTTGTCTCTATTCCCCTGTGCATTATCAACGGTCTTTTAATTTCCTGAATGTATGTTATTTTTCCCATCAGATCTTATTTTTTCTACTGATGCTCTCTAAATGTAACTGAAATTGCCTTCTCTGTACTAGTCTTAATACCTTCTTTATAGGAATATATCTTCAACACAAACACATCACCACTGTTCCCTTAACTTCCGAATTAGGGTACCGCACATCACCAGAGACTACAGTCTGCAAACTGTTACCAAGTTCGTTTATGCTTGTAGACTGGCACATCATGTAGTCATTAATCTGATCTTATCATCCCAAATATTCCCTTTTGCTCCTTAATCATTTTAGTTGCTCAGCTATAAAACCTACCACAGAAACAAATCATAACTACAAGACAGGGTCTCATATCTCTCTGCTCCAGGTCATCATGCCCATATTGCTGCCCTGAACTGAAATGTAGGTCTCTGAGTATCAGAACAGCATGTGTTAAGACTGATCCCACAGCATCAGCCTGAGAAACAACCTACACCAGCATCTTGCTTCTGGCAGTGGCTAAAAGTTGATGGTTAGGAAAGAATGTAAGAGTAGTGGTGCTGCCTCACCATGCTCTCACATCTTCTGGCAACCTACAGCTCAGCTGCTGACCTTCTGCTGTATGAATTTGTCCCATTAGTTTCTGAAGTCCTCCCAAGATGCTGGCATCAACAGTTTCTTATAATTATGTATTTCCACAGTTTAGTCATACATTTGGTGAAAAATGTATTCTATCACTATTGGTTTAAACCAAATTAACTTAATATCTATTAATGCTTTTGCTTGTTTGTTTGTTTGTTCTAAGGAAAAACTGCATATGCATCCATATTCATCTTGTCTGTGCTACTTATAATTAAAGGTCTCTATCTTCTTCCTTGCCAATCTCAGAGAGTATTAGAATATGTGGTCCTTTCCTATACTAAAGTAGTTCCATACCTTTGATGATGTTCTCTTCATTGTGCATTTTTTCAGCTCTAATTCACTGAACTCAAGGTATGAGTGCTCCACAGATTTAATAATGTCATAAAAATATCATAATTATTGCTTTCTTTTTTACTCTTTCAGTTCTTTCCTTTTAATTCCTTACATTCAGTTTGCACTTTTGTCTGCTATTGAAACCACAACTTGACACTTTTCATAGAGCCATAACTATTATTAGATCTCTTCATCATTCATTCTACAGCCAATATTGTGAGATATTCCTGCACATATTTGTTGTCAGTTTATTACCTTGACTACCAGACTATCCCTTTTCCACATTTTTTAAGAATACTACATATAGCACACAACCTCATATGTAGTAGCAGGTCTCTACGGAGAAAACCATCCTTTATTTCTACCTTGTTTCCTATTCAACATTTACATTAGTTGCCAATATCATTGTTGTATATTGGAGGTCATTATTGTTCCCAGGATGCCCTAAGTACATTCTTGCAACAGTATGTTGAGCACTATAGTACCTGAACCTTTATCCATTCTCATGGGTTGGTGGATGCTTTTTTCCTTTGCCATTGCACATGACAGTCTAAAGTTCTGCTCTGTGGCAGTGTGAAATGCCTGTGGGTTTAGTATAATGTCCATTCTTCTTTGTTATTTTTATAGTTCTAGGGAAATAACTTCTATAAACTCCTTCTGCTAATTTCACAGAAATTATGCCTTATATGACATTTGTTCCACTGTCTTACCAAACAGAAGAGAGAGTTAAAAATATATATCCTTCTTTATAAATGTTAAGTGCATGGCCCTTTAGGCTTAAATCGAGAAAAATTGTTATGCACTTTACTAACAGACTTCTTGTCCACTGTATTACAATTGGCAGCCTTTCCCTGGCACAAAAATCAGAAGGAAAACATCTCTGCCTACTGCATACTTACAATATCTCAAAATCAACTGCCATTCACAATACATAGTTTCCATCAGTGTCAATATCAGTACAGAAAAATAGTTTTGATATGCCAAAAAAAATTCAGCCTTTCAAGGCCAAAGCCAAAATCTTAATACTAATAGAGCCTTCTACCAGAAACAAGGCTTTGAACCAGTTACCCTGTCTAGACTTTTCACTCAGTTATAAGTTAAAAACTTCCTTTGTGAATATTTTTATGCACGATACAAGCTAAAACTTTCAAAAGCATTTATGTGACCTGAAAGACCAGTTCTCAATTTAAAAAATGAGTCATGCAAATGTCTAACCATCACTGACTTTCAGTGCAATGGTGGATTTTCAAATGCTTTTAAGTATGCTAACCTTTTGAAAAGGAGTTACGTGGTTCTAAATTGTCTTCCAGATCCTTTCAAAAACAATGGCAAGTCAAGCCCTAGTCTCACTTATTCATGCATTAAGGCATCATTGGGGAAGTGAAGTTGTCAAAACCAGCACATCAACAATGGTAAATAAAGCTTTGCAGGACTGAGTCTATGTCGTACTAGGTAACTGCACAATGTTAACATCCAGGGCACGTGCAGATAAAGTTCTGGAGGCATACAGAGAAGTAGTTTTCTTGTAACTTTTCATTCTTTATGAGAAAAAAAAGTTAATTAAAGAAAACTGACGTTATTGCCCTCAAATTTTTTTGTCAAAAATTTTAACTTCTGACAATAAAAACATTATATTATTATCACCCCAAGATGACGTCTTTAGGACCAAGACCTGACCCAATAGACTTCTTAGTTTGTACCACTCCTCACTGACTTATCTGGTTGAGAAGAATTGGAGGTATAAAGCATACCATGGAAAATAATCTCTAAATCTTTTGACTATGTCATTGGAACAAATTGAAAGAAAATGTTTGATCGCTACACAACTGAGATGAATTTTTTAAAACTTCAGAGAGAAAAGAGAAGGCTAAAATGGAAGGGAAAAAAACTAAAAAAGATTAATAACATATCTTACATACCTTGGCTACAAACATCACCATATACCAAAGAGCTTCAGTTGCACAACTTTTCAAGGGGAAAATTGCCACAGAAATGACATCAGAAGTCAGAGGAGAAAATTAATCCTATACTGTAGAATGTCATTTTAGTATTGGCTGTTCTTTGTTAAAAGATGTACATTTATTCATTCTTGGGATTCCTTTAGTGGATTTGCTGATATAATTATCAGTATATGGATTAACTCATGAGCATATGTGAATCAGAGTACACTTAAATATACCTAACATTCAGATTTCTTTTTCAGGCAGTTGAATTAATTTGGCCTAAAAATAATTTATGATCAAGTCATGAAAGTCTAACCATCAATACATCATTTTCCTAACATGTCCACTAGTCTTTAAAATTGTGCCTTTTAATAGTTGGCAACAGTACCACAATGGTCTTACCTATAGCCAGAATTTGCACCAGCAGCACAATTATAAAGTTAATGAATCTTAAAAGGATTAATAGATGTTTCAGTGACATTTCAACAATTGATTATTAATATTGAAACCAAAACTGAATCCAATGTGCTTATAGGGTAAAAAAACCTATATATCTAAAATATTAGTAGAAACTAACTACCAATTATAAATTCTGTAAAATATGGCTTAAGCATTTATATTGAAATCATTTTGCATACAAGACCTCTTAAAAGGGAATTCTTCACCCTAAAAAGGCTTGGAGTTGTGATTAATTGCTACCCAGAAAGCCCAGCACTATGGCTTTGCAACAGAGCACAATACAGATTCAGACTCTCTGGATCTTTGTGAAAATTAGTATCATTCACCAAAGACACTTGTTTGCCAGCTATTACAGCACCTATGACAAATTTTCTTTGGTTTGTAGGAAGGAAGTTCCCGGCTATGCTCTGCATTAAAAACTCATTTTTCTTAAATCAAGCCTGTCTCAGTCTCCACAAACTTGACACAATGAAGAAGAAAAAACCCCTCTGCAATGCTTTACCTGGTGGAAAACTATGCAATGTACACCAAGTTGGAAGAAGAAGATCAAAAAGTACCTGCCTACCACATTGTTCAAGAGCATTAACTGCAAGTGCCAATTGGCACGTCAGCATCTAGATTTGCACCATCCAGAGATGGCTGGTAGGGATTTTTGGTGTTCCCTTTCATCTTCTCCTTCTGAAAGGACAGGTGGAATGAGCAAGTGTTCATATTGCCAAGGGAGAAAAGAACCAAATCTTTCCATCCACACACCCAAAAAGTAAGTACGGGTGTATAGATGCAGTAAATGGAGCCATTTGCAAAGTCCTTTGAGCTCCTCCAGCGAAAGTGTATTGCAGATCCGGGGGACAATGAGGGAAAGTTGACCATGTCATTCCTGAGTAATGCCAAAGAATGGGACAGCCTAAGAAACAGAAAGGTCGTTGTGTCTTTGTGTATCCTGTATTGCAGCAGAAATAATGACTCTGCTGCCTGTTGGCAGAACCCCAAACTGTACTAAAACAGTTTTCAGCTATCTTTTTATTTTTTTCCCAGTTTGACAAAAAGGGAGTAAATATAAATTACCACTGCTTAGACTCAGAAATAATACCTGTGGGCATATGGAAGAAATTACACTGACAATTTGTACGCAGTGTCAGTCAGTTCTCAACTGTCTCCACTTCTCATCATTTGGCAAGATAAGAATCACAGCAGATACCAGTACCAATTCAAGCAGAGATAGATAGATAGAACAGCAGTCTCTCATCTGTCACTTTATGCTTCTTGCAAGACTAAAAAAAAATTAAAAATCCTTCAATTATAGCCTTAGAAAACTTCATATTGAACAGCTGGGTTGCCTGGGTAACACATGCTTTAAAAACCTCAGGTATACTCTGTAATTATGGAACTCTGAATGTAGTTCCTTGTGAAAATCTGTGGGTTGCAACTGGTGGTTTAAAAACTTTGGGGAAACTCTCTGACAATATTGGGACAAAAGAAATCTGTTCAGTTCAGTGATGTTCATGACCCATGTTTGTTGCTTGTGAGCTTGCTGACGGATGAAGGTTTACTCACAGTAACATTTGGGAGAAGCTTACACATGCCAGTGTGTATGCTTGCACATAAATCTGAATGCTAACATAAGGACACATTTGCAAGACAATCTGTTACAGTTTTCCCAGGGAGAAAATAGAAGCAATGAAAAATAATTTCAATGACCAAGTATACAGCTTGAAGAGAAGAAATACCATTCAGGCAAAAATGATCCCCAGCAGAAAACACATTAGCTCTCAGAAGTTTAAAGACAAAGTGCTGTCCAGCAGAAAACCCTGGTGCCTCATTTGCAGTAGCCAGTCATTACTACAGTGACAGAGCAGGCCAGCCAAGACTAAGGGTGAGGGGACACCGAGAGAATGTGAAATAACCACGTACAGAGGAAAAGCAACAGTTTTGGAGAGTGTAAGATCTGAAAAGAAAAATAAAAATTCAACTCTGGATCTGTAGTAGTGGAGATTCAACATTGCCAGCCTATGCATTTAAACACCCAATCTTCCACTGGCTAAACAAAAGACCATTTCTGTTCTCTAGGATGCAGTTTCAGTTCCTCAGTTCCTTTCTTTGCCTGTGTCCCTACTGCAAGATCTGAAAAAAAAAAAAAACCAAAACACTAAAGTAATGCAGATCTGGCATAAACATATGATTACATATTTCCATCAAATTAGCCACAGCAGGCACCATGGGCAAGCCATTGGCATTCTGCATTGCTTACCACTGTTTATATTCACTGCAGGATGTGGGCAATGTTCCATCACAAAGATATTTGTGGTTGGCTTCTTGATAAGAATAAACTTACTTTTTGTGATGTAAACCACTGCTTCAGAAGAAAACATCTTTACACTATGTAGATGTGCTTCATATCTCAACATGGCAAAGACAACAGAAATACATCTTGGCAATTTTTTGGTTTTGCAAGTTTCAGTGAGCAGAGGTCCACATCTGAGCCTCACAACAGTCCTTCCTGTGGCAATATGCCATACTTGGAACTGTTCCATGTTCAGCATGGGCTACCTACAGCTAGGTAGCCTATAAGCAAAGGTGGAGATGCATGTGCAATTCATTGTTTTGCTAAATATTCTGTCATGATGTTGACATTCTCCCAGGAGAAATTACTTTTGCAACGTCTGTGACCTGAGAAGAGAGATACACTGCAAATGCAGGAGGCTTAGCACTGAAGGATGAGAAACACTCATCACTTCATCAGTGATCCCCAGACGCCTTCTATTGAGAAATGCTGACTGCTGTGAGGCTCCGTGTTCCTCCTCCCTAGCTGGCTGATCATAAACTTTGTCTTCTTCCTCTTCACCAGCAGAAATGACTTAGCCTCATATAAAATAGTATCCCACATCTTAACACAGAGAATTCCCTAAGTAATTAGGAATTAGACCCATGTAGTAGCTTAAAACTGAGCCTCCTCTATGAATAAAAAAACAATCCTATTGTTCACTGTAGTCTTTGGCTTTCTTGTAACTTCATTTCAGACCCTTAATCTTGTTTTGTAATTATCAGACTCAGTAAGGTATCTAGGTAGATACATTTGCTATGGTCAGTGGCATTGTCTCTTGAATTTCTAGAGACACTCAATCCCCATAATCACATCACGTGCACTGCTCAAGCCCTCAAGTTGGTGAGGGTACTAAGCTGGGGAAATGTGACTGTTGCATTCATTTGTGGGGTGTTCTGGTTCTGGGTCAGACACTGGTGCTGCCTCTGGTGGCTTAGCTGACTGGTGGGCAGTAACATGCTGTAGTTGAACAGGCATGATTCATCTTATTAGGTACTGAGACAGAAAGAAAATAAAAATTAAAATCCAACAAGCATTCAGATGAAGGACAGAGTCCCTTGGGCTTATATAAGGATGGCAGCATCTGGAATAAATCCAGAGACTTGAGTACTGAGCCTTGAAACAGGGACTAGAAAAATATTGGTGATAAACCTCATGGTTTTATCGTACAAGATCCAGTCTTCAAAAGGGACAGGAACAGGCTATCTGATCTAGACAGAAATTTTCAAAATTAATGGCTCCACTTGAGCATTTGTGGAAAACCATGAGTTGGTATTTTCTTCTTTCGCTTCCAGATTTTTCAATCTGGTATGAAACATCCTTAGACCAAATTGCTATAGGAGTCTGTGTAACAAACAGAGAGGCATAAACAGGAGCTAGTGAGGAGAGGAACACCTCAGAAGAGTGGGCATCCAGGGCCTTTTGTATGTGTGAGGGACCACACAGTCAACTCAGAAAAGCTCTGGTGTCCCAAACTAAGCTGAAGAAAGGTTTTTTGCAATTTGGCTGCAGGTTAGGAAAGAAAGGATTTCTTTTCCTTTAAAGATACACATGTGGAGCTGTTCATAAGCAATACAAAAGGATTCATCTGCCACCACAGTGAAGGAAGAAATCATTGTTTCTGATGGAAGGGATGCATGACTGGAATAAGAAACTGGTTTCTGTTCCTTTTTTTCCAGTCCATTATTCCATATTCTTGCAGTCATATGACTCTGAAATAGGTCAAGTAATTATATAGATTGTGGAATAGCCATACACAGCTTCCAATATCTACTGAAATACGAGACTGTGGGATCCTAAATCAGCAAGAAATGGAGTCTTTTAACTTCTCTCAGCTAAGGTCAGACTATGACAGAGCTTTCTGCACCAAAAGTCCTAAAGAAAACCTCTTTCCACTTCACTAGTACATCTCAGGAGACCATCTTAAGAAATCAATTATTTAAATTTCATTATACTTATGATGAGACCTTCCATACACAAAATAGCCTTTTGGTCCTGGCAAGACAACTGAGAAGGACATTGTCTTGCTTGCTGAAGCCCAGCAAGTTTGGGAGACTGAACAGTGAATTTAGTGACTAACACAATATTTCTGAACTTCAAGCTGGTTTTTGATACCTCTGTCTCTTAAAAACTTTTTATTCATCACATCATCTCCTCCCATTTCAAGAAACTATTAACAAAATTTTCTAAAAGACTTCAAATGTAAAAATAAAGTAGTGTCATATTTTTAATGCACTTAGAACTACAGCACATCTGACAAGTTTTATTTTCCTTTAAATATAAAACATTCTAATTTGTGTCTGTTATATTGAAAGTCTTCTATTACTCTCCTTTGTCTTATACTTTCAAGCAATTTATTGTGTGCTAAAAGAAGATGAGGTCACAGCTTGTAAACCTCAAGATCATCATAAGTGCCTTCTTAAAACGTAAGCCTAGTATTTGCTATTCATCAGTACTGCACACTAATAATGGCTTCTAAAAGCTAAGACATTCCATTCATGCCAAACAGGAAAATAATACAAAAGAAATTTTACCGGACTTTCTTTGGGTTTCAAAAGTGCTTACTCTCTCATTTAATCTTAGGACTAGATAATGTATTTATGCTTAAATTTCTTAGATTTTTTTCACCTGACTCACCCAACCACCAATGTATTAAAATAAATTTTATCTAATTATATTCAAGGCCAGGCACCTTGAAGACTCTTGCTTTGAGGGTGGTACTTGTAACCTTATTCACTCTTTCTTTTCTTTTTCATCTAGGTAGACTGGTTAAGTTTTATTCTAAGTTCATATAATTTTTTTTAATTTAAACATTTCTGCTTTATTTTAGGGATAAAAAAAACATTCTGTAAAAGCTAGTCTGATACAAGCAGGCTACAAACTATGTTTATTGTATTTTTTCTCTAAATTTCCTTACTCATAACACAATAGCTATTAATTTGCTTTTCTCTTTGCTGTCTATGTCCTGCCTTCTAGTTCTCTTGCTCCTAAGTGAAACATTCGTAATATAGCAGCAATGTCTGAGGCAAAGTCAAACCCATGCTGAGTGGGTTTGAGGCTAACCAAAACAAGTATGCTCAAAACAAGACTCTAGAAACAGCACTTTCCTACACAGTAGGCCTCCTTTTTAGGTGCATTCAGTCATAGCTGTGCAAATAGCTACTACCTACAGGTTTTACTGCTTTCCATTCCTCATCTCACTGACAAGCTACTCATGAGCCTCTTCTCACTAACAGTTGTCATCTTTCTTGCAGATCCCCAAAACTGTGTGTCCCATGCAAGCCCCAGACACACCTGTACAAAGATGCTAGGAACACAGTTTTCCCCAGGTATCCCTGAATGCATGGCTGGGGTTCATTCAGCAAGAGTGAAGAGGAAAGGAGCCAGTGCAATGCCCCGATCAGTGGGTGGTTGTGGAGGGCAGCACCCAGGACACATAAATAGCAGATATTTTCTTATAAACTGATAACATTTTACAAACAGATAAGGAAAATGCTCGGAAATAACATCTGCATTTGTAAAGATACTTGAACATTTTTTTTTATGTAAGTCCTTCATCCCTTGGCCAGCTTGTAAAATACAGTGAGTTATCTGTACTCTGGCACTTTGTAATTCTTTATGTAGTGTCCTGCAGATACAACAATACTGATAGAATTCTCACTGATACAATAATGCATGTTGTCAATCTCATTTATTTTTTAATGGTTACCAAATTTCAATAAAATCTGACAGATATACGCAACACTTAAAAATAATTCTGTTCCTCCAGGCTTCTTGGAAAAAAGACACATAGAGGAAAGTGTCCTGCAACAAGACACCAGGCTCATGTAGAAGCTCTGGTGCTGCTGAACCCTGAGGACCACCCATGAGATAAAGTCAAGTTTCTAGAAAAGGTGAAGTTTCACAGACTTCCACTCATCCATGCAACAGAAATTCTCACAAACTTATGGCCACAGAAGTGCCTTTTATTATCTTACAAATATTGTCATCACCTCTCTCAACATAAAAAATGTTAATATTATAAAATACACAAACTATTTTAAGCAGGGGTTAGTTTGCTTATCTTAATTCTATGTCCAAATTTCTGAGTCATCAGGAAGAATTCTGGCCACCTTGACTTTTCTGGCAATTCAGGAAAAAAAATCCCACAAAATATTGGCAGAGAAAAGAACGTTTAAACTTTATTCTAAGTGTCTATTAGCAGTATAGCATATCTGTGGTTAGGCTGCTATGAGAATACTGCACTTCGCTGCCTGCATATCTTTACACTTATTTAAGGGATAATCTTTATTTCTTATAGCTGTACTATACAATGCCATAAACAGCTGCTGAGATTAATAACTGAAGTTAAATCAACTTCCAGAGCTGTATAGAGAGAGCATACCACATTGCCACTGAGGGAACCTAATCGTATTTTAAAGCAAACCACATATAGTAGTAGATAGCAATATTTTTCTCCACTTGGGAGGGCCTGTGCTGATCTGTACTCTTGAGCTTTCTGGTAACAGACAGTATGCACTAGATGGGTAGGATGCACAGGACCTGAAGTCTGCACTGATTAAAAAACACAGGGACTTGAAAGACTGATTAAAGATGGTTGACAAGTGAAAGCACATTAGCTAAAGCTCATTAGATTCCCGGATGGGTACTTTGCTTCTGAATGAGAGGGTCCACATTGAACTGACTGCACTTCCACTAATGTGGTTTTACATCATACTCTAACTTACTATGTCTTGACTGTACAGGACATGTGCCTTAAAACTCCAAGTACTACCACAGTGAGGTGAAATGTCCAAACAAATGAAGAAGAGGCTCCAAGTGCCAGATTGCAAGAGACAATGAGGACTTTAAATGACAGTAAGATCTCTTGTTAGATCTCCCAAGGCCAATCATTTCTAAACACCATCATGGCTCAACAGCTGTTGGCAGAAGTAGCTGTAACCACCTGTTTGTCCCACCCTGTTATCTGGTCTCTGTGCCACAGCAGAGGCTGCAGAACAGACAACATACACTCCCAGCAAAACACAGCCCAGCGTATTAATATAAAATTGAAGCAACCTAAGTTAATGTGCTGAGATGTGGCTGCAGCTGCTGTGGCTGTAATTTCCAATTCCTATGAGAACAGCTGCTGAGGACTAAGACTGTCTCTGTCACTACAAACGTGAGAAACCTGTCTCAGTCCACCACAGCCCACAGGTCCACTGGAGGACATTAAACCAGGGCTAGGCATGTGCAGCCTTCCCAGCACTCACAATAAGCAGTCCTACTCTTCATTCATTTTCATAAATATATTCAAATGGCAAACAAACCCTGACCTGTTTGAAAGAGGAATGCTCTTTTTCAGAAGAGCACCCATTCCTTCCATCCTCGTACTAGTTTCCTTAAGTCCCACGTGATGTCTTTCAAGTGTGAGAGCTTCAGAGAAGCATTGACAGCCTTTAAACTCACACAGCCTGTGACTCTAGCTCTCCATTATGGGGCTGATGAACTACATTGAATATTGCACAATACATGGTTTTCACCAGGAGCATAAGCTGTGAGGAGGTACCTTGCACCTCAGGAGGTTTGGTTTTGTTCAGTTTTCCTGTTAAGAAGTGATAATTGCTTACTGGAAGAAGGGAAAGAAAAAAAAAAGGAAAAAAAAAAAGTCAAAGCCAAAAAAACAAATCACAAAAAAAACTAGCCATGAAATTCTTTGCACCTATTTTTTGTACTCTGTGAGCTATAGTTAAACCTAAACCTCATCTTTCTAACAATGAGAAATCGCAATTCCTATCTCCATTGAAACCACCAATATTGCCATTGACTTCAGTGGGTTTGAATTAGGCCCCCATGTCTACAAACAACTTTGAAAAATAACTCTGGTAGGTTTAAAACTGATACTATCTCATTCTTTCCCACACTCAACCATGAAAAAGAAAATTGTCCTATTTCTTTTCAACCTTCAGTTCTCCTTTAACCTATTAAAGTACTTTGCACAAACACATTTCGAGCTGGAAGTGTTCTTATAAAGACCTTCAGGATTTAGGGCACTGTTACTGACTTTAGGAGACAAGTTTCAATCCTGTGAAATTTTTAGTGTCTTCTAAAATATGAGCACTGTCCTTATTCCTCTTGATTCAATTTATGCAAAATTAAATGCTTTCCTGGGATACAAACATAACAAAACTATTGCTTAAGTTCAGTTTCCATTAAGTTGGAACCTTAAGACCAGGTGCAGAACTGGTATTAAAATTAATATGTCTCACTTTACAAGACCGTTTGTGTAATGATGTATTTTCAGATTTGGACTTTGTATCAGAAAGGCTAGAATTTCCATTTGGGTTTATTTTATAAATTCTGTGAAAATATCAAAATGAACATCCAAGATTCTTCCACATTTAAAGAAATGGATTTCAAGAGGAAAAGTAGCTTATTGAAAATAATATTTTGTATCATTTGAAAGAGTAACTTTGGAAAACACAGCTATGAAGTGGATACAATAAACTAGGCTGGTTGTATTAATAAATCAATAGTGGTTTTAATAATTCAGTAATCAATGAAACATGGCATGAACTTGTCTTGGAAAAAGAGTAAATCTCTAAAGTCAACATGCATTATACATTCAACAGTCTCATTCTTCTTAACATTTAGGAGTTGTTTCTTTAATTTAATCATCCCTTTACAAATATAGCTACATTCACTGAAATAAGTTTCTGCTATGAATCATTCTAGCTACTGTACAAAGAAAAAGAGAATAATACAATAATTCTAATAATCTAGGTAGCAGAATAAAATATACAAGGACACCAAAGAAGAGATTTAGGATAATTTCAAACCTGAACAAAAGTACATCTGCACTCTGCCCTTTCGGTTTTTCAGTGTAACAGACTGAGACATTGCTATCTCTCCCTTAAACCTGTGAGAAGATTCTCTGAACATCTGGTTCCTCTATGTGGTAATTGTCCCTGTGGTGGTTTGACCTGAGTTGAATACCAGATGCCCACCAAAGCCACTCCATCACTCCCCTCCTCAGCTGGACAGGGGAGAGAAAATGTGACAAAAAGCTCGTGGGATAAGGGCAGAGAGGGTTCACTCACCAATTACCATCATGAGCAAAACAGATTGGATTTGGGGGAAATTAATTTAATTTATTGCCAATCAAATCAGAGTAGGATATTTAGAAAATAGAAACTAAATCTTAAACCCCTTTTTCCCCATATATTCCTTCCTGGGTTCAACTGCACTTCCAATTTTCTCTACTACCTCACCCCGCCAGCTGCACAAATTGACAATGGAATGGGGGCTGCAGTCAGTTTATCCCACACTGTCACTGCCATTCCTTCCTCCTCAGGGGAATGGCTTTCCACATTCTTCCCTTGTTCCAGCCTGGGGCCCCTCCCAGATGAAACAGTTCTCCACAAACTTTTCCAATGTGATTTCTTCCCACAGGTTGCAATTTTTCATTAACTTTCCTGCCTGTGTCTTCCATGGGGTCACAATTCCTGCCAGCCAACTTACTCCACCATGGGCTCCTCTTTCCATGGGTCCACAGGTCCTTCCAGGAAGCTGCTCCAGTTCAGGCTTCCCATAGGGTCACATCCTCCTTCAGGCATCCCCCTTCTCCTGCACAGAGTCCTCCACAGGCTGCAGATAGACATCTTTCCACCATGGACTTCTGTGGGCTGCAGGGACACAGCTGCCTCACCTTGATCAGCACCACAGGCTGCAGGAGAATCCCTGCTCTGGCAACTGGACCACTTCCTCCCCGTCCTTCTTCACTGACCTTGAGGTCTGCAGGGCTGTTTCTCTCACTCCTCTCTACAACTGCAATTGCTCTTGTGTGGTAATTTCTTCCCCCTTCTTAAATATGTTATCCCAGAGGCACTACCACCACCATTGATAAGCTCAGCCTTGGCCAGCAGCAGGTCCATCTTGGAGCTGGCTGACACTGGCTCTGTTGGACACAGGGGAAGCTTCTGCCAGCTTTCTCAAAGAAGCAACCCCTGTAGCCCTCCCCCTACCAAACCTTGCATGCAAACCCAATATCGTCCCATTTGCAAAACTAAATGAAATACAAACGTTACAGAGATTACACACCTGGGAGTATGCAACTGTCCATCCAGCTGGCAGTAGTATATATCAATTACTCAAATTCATCTTGGTGTTTTGCACATGGATCCCATGGATGTCCTCCATTGTCAGGCTGCTTTGGTCTTGCACTTGGAAATGAAAGCCATTCCAGAGGTGAAAATGAATTATTAAGGTCAAAGAACACAGGTGAGATAAAGGAAATAGTGGAGGGAAAGATGCTCATATCTTGGCGACTTGTGTGTGCATTATAGATAAAAATCAGTTATTGTACTTCAAGCATTTTGAGGATATGGGACTGAATAGACATGCTGACTCTTAAAATAGAAAAGGAAATCTTTAGGAAACTGAGGAGAAAAAAAAAAGGAAGCGGGAGGGATTTTTTTAATCAATAAAACAGTCTTCCTGCTTGCATAAAGTGGACAAGGAATGCCTGTGCACTTATCAACAGACAACATTTAAAAATGAGCTTCAGCTCTCATTGATAGGATTGTCTTTTTAAAGACAAAGAGCCAAACCCTGTCAGGAGCTCTCCCCCCCCAGCAGGGTCAGGAGAATCAAAGGTATACCACACTCAGGATATCCAGCTGCTGATTGTGCCTCTGAATTGACACAAGCTGCTTCTCACTCACAGAGTTGTCTGACTGCACATGAGAAGTCCTTCTGGAGCAGCAGGCATAGTCAATGACAGTAACCCTTAGAGCCATCAGAGGCAGGAACTCAAATAAGTAATGCTAAACCTGAACACACAATGCAGTAGGGAGAGGCAGTGAGAACACTGAGGCAAGTTACCAGACCTAAACTCCAAAACACTTACCAGCAGTCTCTGCTGGAGGGTCTCTCTACAGGAACAGGAAACATTTCCTCAGCACTCTCCCAGAATATCAAGCATTGCTGCCCTCTGGAAATAAAAATCTGCTACAGTCACTTCTTCCTAAGGGTTAAAGTTGTGTTCTAAGTCAAAAAAAAGTAAATGTTTATGGCCAATATTGCCAAAATATGGAAATAAGTAATAAGCACCAGTCTCAAAAGCAACATCACAGATGATATGATGAAAGCTTACAGATCAAATGGATCTTCTTCTATTGCAGTAAAAGCATATCTTTCCCTACTTCAACTTCTCTTTTACATGACAATCTGTGGCTCAAGGTGCATTGAAGTCCAAAGACAGGTAGATTTATTAATGGAGAAGTTATAAAGTGTATTAAAGAGAATTTAAACTTGATTTTTTTTCTATATGGTCTAAAGAGAACAAAAATATGTGGTAGTCTTGACTAAACTAATTTAACTTTTAATGTAGCAAATGAAAATTTAAATCACTCATGCTTCTGTCACTATAGGGTTTATTTGTTCTGAATATTGTTATTTTTAAGTAGCATGGCGAACACAATTTAACAGCAAGAGGATTGGTGTAGCCTTGTATTTGCAAATCTTCAAAGCTAGAAGTATTTGCACACTTATGTAGTCTATGAAATACATTGTTATGTGATTTATTTTAGCTAATCATGAAAAAATATTGCTATAGTAGACTATGTTTAGAGCAAACTCTAAAGTATTATGCCAGAAATTTAACCTTAGTTATAAAAAAATAAATGTGTGTTAATTAGAAGTATGTTTTATCAAATCATAATATTGCAATGGATATATTATATTAAAAATTGATTACATTTTCAGAATTATTTTTCTTTACAAGTCAGCCACTTCTACTGAAATAAATCAAGAAATATGACAAGAGCAGCACATGTAACATTCCTCTGTGTCTGTAGGTAGGCATGGTAATACAAACTTTTGTAATAAAAAGTAGTAGTTTTCTAATAATAATCCTAGATTCAGAAATCAGTTTTCAAAAGTGTTAGGACTAGCAGCGGTGTGGTATTTCATTGGCTCCATCCAGTCATTTCACCTGCACTCATTAGCAGTAAGTAGAACCGAGTCTGTCAGATATTTAAAAACTGTATTTCTGTCTTTGAATGAAATTGCAAAATGACACTTCCTCTCCAAATCGAAGACAATGTGCTTCTTTCAGGCTGAATGACTGCACTGTAAGCCTGCTGAAATTACCAGACTGCAAAGTTCTCTAAGCACTAATAAAATGTAATTTTAGGACAGTGTAGCCTCGTAATTATAAGATTTTTACATCTTCTTTAGCCTGTGCTTTGTCTTTCTGCCTTTCTTATTTTGTGAGAGCCGTTAAATAAATGACAGTACAAATGTCATTTTAGGTCTTTTTAATGTGAATAACATACTATCTTCCCATATTCTCTCCATTATCTGTGTAGGAACAGACCAGTGTACTGTCATTACCCTGCCGCTTCTTATCTCTAGATGCTGCCATTACAACTCCCTTTTGTCAGAGATGTGTATCATATTAGTGAGTACCTCATCACAGAGATATCAGCTTTTGCCTTTGATGCTGGAGCATGCAGTACTGACTTCTACATATGTACAGCATTACCATAAAGACTTAGCAAAAGATAGTTACTACCTCGCAGAAAAGGCCCTGCAGTTGTGTGAAGATTAAGCTAGAAACAGGCAGGATGCCAGCAACATCTTCCTCAGGAAAACATCAGAGGATTTACTCATCCTACCAGTCTTCCCCCAAAGAAACTGCTGCAAATTGTTTGAGAAAAGCATATTCTGGTTTAAACAGATAAGCATAAACAGTAAAAACAGATTAGAGAGTGTTTAATTTATCAGAAACTTCTTAGGGTAAACGCTGATCTAATGCCTATTTCCCAGGTAACAGGCAGCAGTTGGTGCCACAGCAAATGGAGTTGAAGGAAGTTAAAGAAATGTTACTCCTTGCTGAGATCAGGATTCCTCACACATTTAAGGTTTTGCTTGTCTCTGTCTGCCATCACACTAGCTTAGCTTTACTATACAGTGCATTTGAGAATTGTGACTCCTGTCTGTGACAGCTTTTTTTATGTCCCTTGTCAATTTGATCCTAACTGTTCGAGCATGGCATATTAGAGGAGCAATGTGGCAGTTTTCCTGCCTAGATATATGAGGAAGATCATAAAACCCCACACGTACGTAGCTGTGCAGAGCAAAATTTTTTAAGCCTTTTCAGTGCAATTTAACAAATATTCCTAACTGTGGAACTCTGGATTAAATTTAGAACTGTAAAACTTTCAAATTGGAGAACTTGGAAACCAAATTCTCCCATAATGTTTCTGTTTTGTCAAGTGTGCATCTTCCAACAAGAACTAAACACACTGTCAAGCTCCCAAGCAGCTCTACTGTCGTGCCCTATACTGACGGTACTGAGTTGCAGCACAATTGTATTAGTGGTAAAAGAGCAAGATAGAAGAAGTAAAGGTCCCAATTGTCACGTTAAGCACACAGATTTACTTTGCATTGCACACTGGAAGAACACAGAAAATGAGGCGTCAATATAAGAACTGGTTCACCAGCAGCCTTTCTCACAATAATAAGAAAAATAGAGTGTGTTCATCTACAGGAGAAATTCAGAAGTTTCAATAAGACCATAAAGACTGGCTGGCTGGCACTGTGCTACTTGCATTTCTGCGAGTGTGCTGGCAGCACAGGCTGCTGCCATTTGCATTCAACTCATATCCCACCTGCTGGCATCATGGCTCTCCAACAAATATTTTGTCCTCTGACTTCCCTCGTTCTGTTTACAAACAATAAAGACCTGAAAATACACTTAAAATACAGAGTTGCTCTTAGTGCATAGTGTTACTGTTTCCAGTGGCACACTCACTGAACAATTTGCTTGTCAAACTTCAGCCAAAAGACAAAAAAAGTTTCATCTGTCTTTGTGATGACACCTGGAGGATATGTTATAAAGCGCTGGCTCTTTACCCCTCTCCTGGACAATTTTCCTTCATATCTTTCTGCTTCTTTCAATGACTTTCCATTCCTACACTTATTAAAAGTTACAGTTTCAAAACAAAGATTTGTAGAAAACTTTAGAAGGCAAAAGATTAGCTGCATATTTTTAAAAACTCCTCCAAACTTGACACTTTTGGCACACTACTTATTTCCTGACTTGCTAAATAGAGTTGCACAAATACCAAAAACATACAGTTATATCACCTTTTTCTGCAGGACATTTAGTCCAGGGAGAACTACTTCCCTCTCTACACTTCACTTTGTTTGTTTAGAACTTGTCCAAATACATCTTCAGATCATTTAATTGTGCAACATACTCACACCTTTAATTTGCACAGTCTATGCAAGGTTTCAAATCAATTTTTCACTACTTTGATCTCAGAAAAATTCAGTCTGATCCTTGATGCCATTTTGGGTTTGCTGATTTTCTGTTTGAATAGAGTTAGCCCACAACACTGCTAAACTGCCACTCTTTATTGGCAGAGTCTCATCAAAGGAGCATCTGTTCCCAGAAACTGGATTTACTTTTCAGTTAAGGGGAAAATATCCATATGGCTCTCCATGGCTCATACAGAATTGTTATGTGAGTCGTGGTAATGGTCACTAAACTCCAAGTTCAGATATTTTCAAAAGTTCTGTTGTTCCTGCTTGTATTCCCAAACTCCAATAAAACTCGACAAGATGAAAAAAATTAATACTCTGCTGAAAAATTGGTTTTCCTTTCCTTCTGTCTCTCATCCAGTAATCTGCACAAAACAAAATGCAACAGAGCAATAAAAGTAGGAATTGTTGGAATGTGAGTTTTCTTAATAATCTCCCATGTTGCTTTGCATTTTTCCAGATCAAAGACATGATGAAAATATGAGGGATGTGGAAAATAGTGAGCTATATTGCTAATTTAGTGAGCTATATTGCTACTTTACCAATTATAAATGTTGAATTTGATTATAGAAGCAATCAAATGCTGAAATAAATTCACACTAATGCCTTGTGTGTCAACAGCAGAGTTTAGACCACTACATTATGCTGCTAATATTCTAGTGACCTGTGTGAAGCTATTCACACAGCACAACCAAAAATGGAGAGAAACACCACTTGAATTCACCATCCCTATTACACAATTTATCGTTACAGTGGAGCTGAACTAAGAGTTTGCTGCTGAAAGCACGTTTTATTCTTCCTCTCTTAATAACCCTATTTGTTCTTCTCTTTCTCAGATTTTCCCAATCACCCAGAAAAGCCCTCCCAGACCACTGGCATTTTAATGCTGGCATTTTTTATTTCCTCCCTTTGACTATTTTTTGCCAACCTAGCATGTTCTAAGCATGTAATTAGATACCACCAATGCTGGCAAAAGAAAAGTGACACATGGCACATTCTAAAGCAAGGAGAAGAGAAGAAAATAATATGTTAGTGATCAGCAACAACAACCTGTTAATTTGGATCAAACAATAATAGAAATCCACAGCTTACATGTCCTAGTCTTCAATGAGATTGTCAATCTGCCATGCTTAGGGACCTGCATTACATATTCCTGATAGCTGCTGCCCCCCCAAAGTTTATACTCTAAACAGACACAGCAAACAGGAAGGAAGACAGAATACTCAAAACTCATCCAACATTTCAGCTCTAAGGTCAAGAGCGGGATTTAGCTTCTTCTCAGATCAGCATCAAACTCTAAAGGCATTTTGATCTGAAACTTCCAAGCCCTTCTAGTGTAAGTTTTCCCATTACAGAGGTTATGGTAGTTTCTTGGTCTAATTTTACTCCATGAGCCTGCAGATTTTTGACTCAAGGTCTAAAAGACTATATAAGCAAGGTTGAGTCCCAAATACCAGTTTACATCAGTACTCTTACTGTTCCACTATCCTGAATAGATAAGTATTAGCAAAAAGATGAATCATAATGGAATAATCCCAGCAAAAAAGAATTCCAGATGTTCATAAAAATAAATGCTGTTAAGAGTGGATCTGCTTAGCACACTAAGGAGGCAGGCAGTTTGATTCATAAAAACTTAAATTGAAAGGTAATCTTCAGTCATGGATCAGCCTGCTAAGAGGCCCATACACAGAGTAATAAATTTAGGTGCAGAAAAATAAGTGATGCTAGACATATTTCCTATATCATTCTCTCTTCATAAGTTTTTCATCAAGAAAAGTGGAATATTTAATCGTAAAATATAAAAATGCTATAAATCCTCTAATATAAAGCATGTGAATGGCTATTCAGCCATTGTTAAGAATGGAAATTTCACAACACAACACAGAAGTTCTTCTCTTCTTACACAAACTTGTATATAACAAGCCATTGCAAGCGGGAAAGCACAGAAGCCAGTGGATTTGCCTAAACATAAAAGAAAGGAGAAAAAAACCAGCAAGGTGATCCCCTCCCAAATACGTGGACATACTGGTACCACCTCCAGGACAATTTTTCTAGACAAATGCACTAAAAGAATGGTTACATCATGGCTCAGCTCCTTGCTTCATGATGATTTATTTAATTAAACAAGTTTATTGGCTGAATGTCCAATTAGGAGCTTGGAGCTCAGCCTGACAGTTTTATAACATATCGGTATTCTTGATGTATTCTGAAGAGAGAAAGTCTATATCTACTTTGTTGGCTTATTTGAAAAACAAGTTTACTTGTATTTTTTTCCCTACACACCAAACCAAATGTGTGCAGCAGCTATGGACAGTGACAGCAACCCGTGCTGAGCGCAGCACTAACCAACCTACTGGGGCCTTCATAATAATTATAGTACCAACACACCCTAATGCTGCATCAGCAGTCCTACTGCCTCACTAGTCACACAGTTATGTTTAATCTCCAGCAACAGCCCTAACCCTTGATACCACAGCCTACAGCATATCACTGTGCTGTAGTGGTTTTACAGTAGCCTGTCTAAAACCAAACTTGCTTAAGCCTCTGAAACCATAACCTCAGTACTGAATGAGGAGATCCCCCTAGAACAGAATTGGGTATTCCTAGATGTCCCTTTCGAAAACAACCCTGAAAATAAATGATCTGTTCAAAGTGAACAATTAAAATATATGTGTTCATGCCAGATGACAACCTAGCCTTCATCTAATCTACAGCCAGACCAACAACATCTGCCAGACAGAATTTTGCATTACTGGAATTTCTAATATCACCACTTATAAGCAGTGCAATATAACAGTTATTATCCGAAAATGCCAGTAAAAATTGATAATTAAGACTGCAAACCCAATAAAAACTTGTTGCAGGTAGTAAAGTAATAACAGCTTCAGATAAGGGCTCTATACGGAACCAACCTGACTATCCAGACTTTTTATTACTTTAGTTTTGGAAATAAACCTGAAAACCCTGAAATTTGAGAGTTAAAATCTCAGTCTTAAATCCTTTCTTGCTTTTGAATGAATTTATCACTTTGCTAGGTCCCAGAAAACACTATATTACTGTTTTCAAAAAATATACAACTACCCTGGGAGAATGAAAACATGAACTCTAAATGTCCATCAGACTCATTAAAAATATTGACTTTCTGGCCTACTGCCAACAAGAAACAGCAACATGAGCAAAACCTGTACAATATTTTCAGAATAGTATTTCTGCTCTCCCTATTTTAAATCCTTATTTCTAAACCATAGAATATCTTCCCTGATGGGCACATGCAGAATACTAATTGAAAGTCCACAAACTTGTCCTTATACAGCCCTCCTCTACATTATGGATTTTGAGATCAGTATAATTCTATTACTGTATAACATTTTTTACAACACCTCACAGCTTATGAGTTTACTAGATGACCACCAAAAGGATATGAACCCTTTCAACTTGTTAAATGGATTTTTTTTTTAAATGCCAGGAATAAAACTATAGTCATAGAATAAGTTTGAGGCAGGAAAAGTAGTTATTTCCTTCTTCTATGACATATTTGTATGTATTTGTACATAACAACTTGCATGCAAATACTGAATCAGTATTATATTCTGTGTTAAGAGAAAAAAAGAAAAAAGTGTACATTTTCCCCCTAATTCGATTAATAGGTTCATGTTACTAAATTTGCTGTCAGCAATGCATTACTATTATAGAACAGTAATTTCAGAGACCTGTAAAACCTATTGTAAATAACTATAATTTTTTTCCATCTAGAAACACAAAGAAATCCATTTTGTCAGCGTTAGACAAAAGTAAAATTCTCGACTACAATCTCCTTCAAAATTTCTTTTGCAGTATTTTTGACAAGTAGAAATAACTGTTGAGAATAATTTATTTAGGCATTTACCTCTTTGTTCTTTGTAAATTCCCTATCAATAAACTGCAATTACAGTTCACATTGGTACATCTTCAATGGAGAGTTTTATGAAGATTTATGCAACCAATTAGGAGGATAGTTCATGTGACACAAAGTCCTGGGGCACATCATCTCAATCATACGCTGTTGTTCCTGACTTCTGACTAGATGGTTTCCCTTCACAACACTGTTTTAATTCATTATAATTTTTTCATTAAAAATCAAATTTTATTTCTTGCTCCAGCAAATCTCATACAAGAAGCTGCAATAGACAGGCTCTGTGTATAATAGACAATTTTGCACTTGTCCAGGTACTCATGATCTGTGAATGCCAAAGATGCACAAATAGACTCTTACTTTCAGCTTAATGAACAGTTCATGACATATTTTTATGCTGTTGATCAGCCATATTTCTGCATTTATTGTCATGGGTTTTGCTCCTTAAGGAGCTGAGTGTAGTCACAACATTTCAAAGCTGCATTCTGTTTCAAATTAGGAAGAAAAATCAAAAGAACAGAAGCATGAAGTTGCCAAGATTTCATTCTGCAACTAAATTTCTGTAACCTTCACAAAAGTAAGTTGATGGATTTTGGTTCAAAACCCCAGGGATGGGTGCAGATTGGTGACAGTTCCTTTCAGTCTGTTCCTTGCAAAGCTGTATCCTTTTTTACCCCACTCCTCTGCCTGGGATAGAAAATCCTTTTCACTGTAACCTTGGAGTAGTCAACTCCATCCACACTATGTGCACAGGCGTGTGAAACCCACAATTACCATGCCATAAGCATCATGGCAGAAGGCACAGCCCATCAGGGAACCCAGTCACCAGATAAGATCAGGATGTCAAAGAAAAGTGCAACTCATAGATGGTTTTGCTTTACTTTACTAATTAAAAACATCTAGCTGAAGTATATGGTTGAATTTGGATCAAATACAGTGAAAACACCCATTTCTAATTCTACTATCTAAAACTGAAATTGAGGAACTGCATTTTTCATTTAAGAAATCATTAGAGAAAATAAATTTCTAGCCTGCTCTATCTCTTTATTTCTCAACTATTCTACTTACTGCTCTGCTTACATTCCACTGTGGGATTTCTTGTAATTGTCTTCATCTCCTCTGAGTTTGTCTCTGTGCTCTTAGTCTCAGCAATACTAACATACTTCTAAGGATGAAGTTTTCAAAATTCACTGCTTAATGACCAAATTTCATTATCTGGAATTTGGGGTTACATTTCTAAGAATACCTCTGTCATAAGAAATTCTGCATTTTCATATTGTACTTATTTGAGAATAATGGGCTTTTATTGACCAGTGCTGTCAATGCTTGAAGCCAAGCTTCCTTTTGTTGTTTCCACACACACCCTTCACTTTCCCTCATTTTCAATTTATCTAACATTGATGTGAATTTAATCCTGAGGTTGCTGGAATTAGCACCACGAAACACTGTGTATTCCATAAACATTATCATCTAAATAGACAATGAAAAACACAGCAAAAGAAAGTCTGAAGAAATTGAGTTGACTGGATTTCTGCATTATCTGCTTATTGCTTTTCTTCCTCATAGTCCTATAGTTTGCAAAATATTTTTAGCATTTTTCAATGATGTTTTTGAGATGCTGGATGGGGAATGGAAACATTGGCATTTATTGTTGCTCTTGAAACTAATAAAAACTCAAGAAAAAAAATCCCAGTATGTTTAACTATATGTCTATAGCTCAATCTTCAAATCTTCTGATGCATGACATTAAAACATTTTGTAGTATCTATGTCTTTGCAATGTCTTGGGGACATCATAGAAGACCCTCATGAAACCACTCCATTCTGCCGTTGTCTGTAGACAAAAGTAGAGTGAAATCAACATAGAACAAGAACAACAAACAGCAGTGAATAAGAAAAAGCAATGTGAAAAGCGGCTACTTGCACTGTCCTAAACTGTACATCTTGCATTTCAAAAATACTTCAGCAAGACTTCACTGGACCCAAAGCACAGGGCCAGTTTAGAGAACACTTTCTGCCTACCCTATCCAAATCTCAATTTCTGGAAACAGAAAGAAATGTAAAGATTAATTTCTCTAATACTTTTTCCAGTTGAAACAGGGACGATAGACAAAGTTGCTCAAAAGCAGTAGAAAAATTAACTGGAGGGAGAAATAAGCTGGTAATCCAATTTTGATGAGGGAAGCATGATAATTTGATGGAAGCCTCAAACAGTACCTTAAACCCTAAAAAGACTGATTTACAATAGCTAGAACTTTAGATACTGCTTGTCACTATAGTACCAATTTAACATCAGTCTTGTTCCTTCACAGATTTTTATTCTCAGCACCCATTTAAACAACTGGCCACACCATCCCATTACCTAAAATCTGTCCCCTGCCTGCTTTCTTGGCTCTTGTCTTGAAAAAAAAAACAAGAGTATATCAACAAAAAGAAATGTTCACCATATTACCCACTTCCATTAAACAGCCTGGAGTCACTTATTTTATTGCTAATAGAATAATACCACATTGTGTGATTTTGAAGGGGACAAACACTATTTGAAGTGAATAAACACTAATTGCAAGCATGGGAAGGATCTGCTTCATTAAAAAAATCATAGCTTTTCAGCTTGAATGAGTCAGAGGAATGTATGTACTCACCCCACCTTAACTCAGGTCACACTATTTCCAGAAGTTTTAGCACCATCTTGTACAGCACAATGTTCCATTCCCAGATATGTCTACTCTGCAGTCAATCATTTTAACTTTTTCCCAATGTTAACTTTCTCTTTTTGAAACCCATTGAAAGGTTTCTTACACAAATACCTGACTAATCCTAACAAACCATATGTTAGACCCTAAGGGCAGCCAAAGACAACACAGCAGAGCTGTCTGAAAAGTTACTAGATACTATAGTCTGCACAGTTGGATGGTTGAAACCTGCAGATCATGCTAATTAAAAGGGGAAAAGGAAGAGGTTGAGAAAAACAGTTAAATGATACTTCTTCTAACAATAAACAGATTCCAGCTATAACAATCTCTTTTAGGGAAATGCAACTTTCAGTAGGACACTACCTTGAGAAAAACTGTCATTATTTCCCTTTCTTGGTTACTAACCAGTAATTTCCCACTGGGAAGGCACAACCCACTAACCCAAGCCAGTAATTTGTCACAAAGCATCAAAGACTTTCTTACTAGCTATCAGCACGTAGCCCATTGATTTCATTACTTACAGGAGGGAGCCCCTACCCACGATAAGGAAAATCCAGGAAAATTCTATGTGTCAGACATTGTCTGGGACTGCGCAATTCCCAATAGTGCCATCTTGAAGTCAATCCACATTTTCTTGCTCTAAGAAATTAAAAAGTGGCATTTTCCTCTAAATTATTCATGATTGACTTGAGTCAATATTGGATTCTAAGAACATGTCATTATGAGGTCATTCATGATTGGATGAAATCTGAAGAGAAACCCTCCTTGGAACCAATCTTTTCTCACCTCCAACCCCCAGAAAAATTCCTATTCATGGCAAAAATGGCATAATCAGAAATGGTCTCTGTGTAGGTAAAACAAATTACAAGAAATTACAGGGACTGAGATGTCCTGTTTCATTTTTCTGAAATACATATCATATTGCTCTTCTATGTGGCAATCCTTTTGAAGAGGATCTAAACCAGACTAGGTCATCGCAGATGATTCAATGCTTAAAGGTGAAGGGAAGAGCTTAGTGGGATTTTTTTTAAAAGCAGCTGTGTGCAATTCTCATCAACATCAGTGTTATCTTAAGGGTAAATGTTGGCTTAAACCTTTGCAAGAATGGAAAGATTAAAAAATCCTCACCAAAACACACACATACATAAAAGAAAACAAAAAACCAAAACAAACAAACCCAAAAAACAAACAAAACCCCAACCAAAAAAAAAAACAAAAACAAAAAACCAACCAAACAAAAAAATCTACAAACAAAAACTAACAACCAAAAACACAAACAAACAAAAAACTTGGACAATTTTCCTTATTAAAGTTTAGCCTAATCATTTATACAATTATGCATATAAGGCTAAGCACTCCTATATCTTTTCAGACTGGAGTAATAATGAGGAAGCTTACAGTAAAACAGTATTCCACTGAATGTAATTAACTTATAAAATACAACAAACCCAGGAATGAAACATAATTATGACAATGATCTTCCCTAATTACATCCAAACACCAAAGAAAAGATCCTTAAGAAGAAAATATGGTTATTGCAATTATCTTCTCTCTTTTAAATACTCCTTCCATCTGTATTGGCAAATTAAGCCTGAATAGAAATACAAATTCATGTGAAATTACTTAAAGAAACATCACTGACGCTATTTTCCAAGTATTTTGCTTAGATGCATTATGATTCTGTTCACATACAAAATTTTGAAATAAAATCCTTAGTTCTCAGATTGCTTCTTTATAATTTTTATAGCTCACATACTTAGACCTGTGTGGTAAACACACTAATTAAATGTTTACACCACTATGTGTGGAACTAGAACCTAATGAGTGTTACCTGTACATAAGACATCAATACCCAAAACAGAAACATATCGTCACAGTACTCAATGTTCCTCTCTTTGACCATATGATTATTTTAAACTGAAGACCTTATGTTGCTTAGTGTAAGACCACTTGATATATCTAAATATTCAGCCTGACTATGTGTAACACTATTGCTTCAATGCACTGTAGAATGAGATTGAACAGTCCACTCGCAATGCAGTGTGTTCAAGTTGTCACTAATCCAAAGTAAATTAGACAATGTCATATATCAGTACTTAAGTGGAAGGTTTATCACTTTTAATTTTGTTCCCTGCAACTCCCTGCTCTTTTTTTGCTAAAATTTACATGTCCTGCACTTTACATGAATCCTGCATTGATCTCACATCTTAAAGGAAAGGGTCTTTCAGGATACTCAAGTCCTTCATACATCTCATTAGCTCCATTTAGATTCACTATGTACACTTTTCCACTTGCCACAGCTGTATATAGTACAAAGTAAATTTTGTCTGTGAAAAGCTTTTCTATGAAAAGGTGGGGAGAGGGGCCATGAGCCTCAGATGTTCCCTGCACAAGCAAGCAGTCCCAACAGTTTCTCAGACCAAGCATGAAAAAGCTGATAAAAGGAGTTCCCCCACATGAGGGGATGAAGAACGGCCATCAGCACACAAACCCTCCCTAGCAATCAGGTCAGTAGCAGCCTGAGATCAAAAAGGATAGAGCATACATTCAATGGATGCTAAATCTGGACCAATTTTACTTTCTGAAACATAGCATCTGGCTTCTTAAAGATGTATGTCTTTCGTTAAAGGGGAGTTTTCAAAAATTAAAGTGCTGAGTTACACAAAATTTTTTGGTTACATGTGGAAATGAACTTGTCTTTTTCAGAAAGCTGAAGTTTTAAAACAGCATCTTATGGCTCTGCAATAAGGGATATTTTGGGGATTTTCATTCTGAACTCTAGCCTTGGGACACAGAGATGCTTATTTTTTTATATTTAATTAACTGGATTTGGGTGATTTTTAAACAGAGCAAGTAAATTCATGTTAGGTGAAATCAATTGGTGATGTGTTAAATGAGTGGTTAGTTTGCAATATACAGCATTTTTATACCTAAATGAAGCTTCTTTTTAATAGAGTAAATGAAGAGAGAACCATTTAAATCCCAAACATATTTAATTAAAATAGGGTAATTATTGTACAGCTATATTTGAACAGACAATATAGTTGCAGCAATTATCTGTAATTATGCAACTCCAATCAGAGAATAATGGAGGTTTCAATGTCACTAAGCACTTTAGGGATAATTACTCTTTCCATTATTCTGATGGGCACATAATTAGCAACTTTAGAAAAAAAAAAATCTTCATGGGGACATAACAGCCATACTTTAAATACAGGCTGCTTGGGAATGATCAAGGTATTCTGTGCAAAAAGAAAAAGTAGCATCCTCAATTGGTTCCAGCTGAACAATCATTACTTCCCAAAAACCAGCATTAATTTCATGGCCACAATAAAGAAACTCAATCATGATTGAATACAATACTATGTTTACTGAATGAGACCTTAAAATAGTAGTATGTAATAATACAGTTGAAAAGTCTTAGATAAAAACCTCTCCTCTAACAGAGAATATCTACGTCCAGAAGAGTGGTGCAATCATGGATTCATCTGAACCTCTAACTGGTTCTTAAATATTATATTCTTGGTCTGAGGAAGAAAAGATTTGAGCCAAAACACACAGTTGCTTCAAACATGTAACTGAAAATCAGATGGAAAACAGAGCAGAAAGTCTGGTGACAGTACTAACAGACAGTACTCAAGAGATAAACATAATTTGTCTCACAAATTTCTGTATGCAGTGTCTCCAGATTGTCAATTTTCTGTGATTCACCTTCAGTGTTACACAGAAACTGTGGCCTTACAAGAATGGATGTATCTAAAAGCTAGATGTCACCTCACATTTCAGTCTGTTGCTCAATCTGCAGCACTGGACATGACTTGTTTTGCAACAGACTATTGTTTCTGCTGGCAAGGAGGCACGGTATGTCATGGCGACACCAAAAACAACAGACACTTTCAACCAGCTGGACATGGCCATGAAACCACCTGAGAGCTGCCAGCAAGCCTGACAGTTCAGCACCCATCACCTCTGTTGACATTACCAAACACTGCTGAGTTCACCTGCTGCCTGTTTGATGAGAATGCCCATGAGATCACCTCTCCACATACTCTTCCCAGTCACCTGTGACCACTGTGGTGTCCCAGCTAACTCCCAGATTGGTTGCATCCTACTTTAGGCATGTTGCTGACTCACCTAAGCCAGGGAGCAAAGTTAGCCTCGGTTTTCTGCTCAGTCAAACAAGGAAAGGAAGGTGTCTCTAGGTGAGGTCTGGTAGATTGAGTTACCCCTTGGAAGGGTTTGTCCCACTCCTACAGCTAAACTACCAGAAGTTAACTCAGCTGCATGCCTGAAGCTGGATGGGATGACTCCAAACATAAGAGGAGATCAATCTTCTCTGCTGTCCATCCTTAGCAAGGGTGGCACAGCAAAAAAAAGGGCTGGCCAGTCAGGGTTGCCATGACATCACACTATTCCTCACCTAGCACACAGTTCAAAGCTTCAGGAAGACTAAGAACTGCTGTTCCCAAATACTAGCTGGAAAATTTTTCCCTCTTTTCTGGTGCCCTATGTGTGGGGTACGAAAGACACCCCACAGACACCCACTCATTCCTTGGCCAAGCCCTAAGGATTCTCACTGACAAGGGGTATCTCCTATCTATACAAAACTTGGCAGCCACAATACTTGAAGTTCTGTTCAGGAAAAGTAATGTGGTTTAGAGGGATTTAATGAGATTTTTAAATGGTAGTCAATTCTAGGCAAGGCCCTGATGAGCTCCCAGTTTTTATCTTTTATGAGTGGTATAACCTTTTCTGCTCGTTTTCAGAACCAGAAGCCCACCTAAGATTCCAAACAGAGGTTTTCATGCACAAATATTTTGGAGTGTGAACTGGAATCAAAAATACTAAAATTCTCTATGGCCTAGACAGAAAACATATGATAACACAGAAAATATATTTGTGGGGGCAAAAAAAGTTACCATTCTTATATAGTTGCAGTTATAAGACCTGAAAAAGATTAATGCTCCATTTTGTAGGGTTGAAAGAAGTAAAGGTGTTAGAAGCCTCTTTTCATGTTTTCTCTCAGTGTTTAGATTTAAAAGAAAATTGAGGAAACATGGTGCTTTTAAGAGAGACTACTGAGATTTTCTCCTAGACTAACAGTTTTGCTGACACAATATGTATTTGGATTTCAGACTTGACAAACTTCACATGCTGATTGTAAGGCTCAAATGACAGTCTTGGCCTGATCCTGGTCCTCTGCACACAGGCTGTTCACATATCTGCAGCCCAGTGTCATGGCCTCTATCTCCGAGTCTGGGAGGTTGGTAGCCAGCTACAGTAGGTCAGCCTGAGTTGCCACCTGATGGCCAGAAAGGCAGCCAGGTAGCTCCAGGGACACAAGGAATATGTTCCAGCTGCCACTTGGTAAAACCCTGCAGAAATGCATAATCCCTACTGTCAGCTTGTGCTCTCTAAAGGTATTTCAGCCATTTTGAACTAAAATGTAGAAGCAAACAAATTCTATCACAAACTTAGCCCTTACAACTCAATCCATCACCTCTTTGCTAACAGTGAAAAGTGTCCTGCAGTTTTCTCATTAGGCCAATACTTTACTGACTATGCAAGATGCAGTGAAGAATACTTTCTACATTTAAGCAAGGCTTTCCCAGCAAATGCTTGATCATTGTGCCATATGAAAGGTGTTGCAGCTTAATCAAGACTTTTGACTCCCATGGTGATTAGGCAGCATGAGGAAGGTCGAAGTTTCCCAAAGAGACAGTCTGCATCCATGCAAGGAAAAAATGTTCTCAATATGTTCAGAACGAAAATTGCAATGACATCTGCACACTACTGGGTCAGACTTTGCTTATTATGTGGTATAAAAATGTCTTCTTGTATTAGGTTTTATGACAACCAGCCATTGCTTGAATGGATTACAAACATCTCTCCTGGAACTCGATACCAATTGTTGCCTCTTTGTATCATTTCAATAACTGTGCATTATTCAGAATAATGAACAATTAGGGTAGGAACTTCAGATTTTTTCTGTAGCAAATATAATATACTTTTCTTCTATGTTTGTTCTACACAGTTTCCAATTTCTTGTTTTAATATGTTTAAACTTTTGTCTAAGACGGCTTAATTATTTCTCTTCCTAGTAGTGTTTCCTTTCTATAATTTTTGGGGGAGAAGGGGGGAGGCAATGATGTCACAACAACTCTATTGATCCACATTCTTTACTGATATGTTAGCACTTATCTTTCACTTTTTTCCCCAAAAAGTTGTGCTATTGCATTGCCCCATTTCCTTCTTTTAATTTCTATGATTTTTTTACTTAATTTAGTTCTGAACTTTGAATAATTTCCCTTTTGAAGTAGACTCTAGTTAGTCCTTTTATTATTTGTAGGATTTGTCATAATGTTAACTAACAAAAGCTCATATTTATTCTGCTGCATTACAGAGGTAGTTTTCAACGTCAACATTACCTTCACCTCTCCCTGTGCCTCTGGGTATACAGTGTACAAACCATTTGGGGTTAAAAAAAGAAAAAAAACACCACCAAAGAAACCCCACAATCACCACCACAAGACAAACAAACAAACCAACACATTTCTATTGTCCTACTCTGTAAACAGTTCAAAACCCTGACAGAGAAAAATGCAGCAAGAGAGAGCTCTAGAGGCCCTCTCCTGCATTGCACCAACTCCCACGTATATACACACACATACACTGACTGCATGCCCTATCTCTTCTGTACATCTGACATACAGGAAGCCTACAAAACACTCCAGCCATAAGCTGCAATTATATGACATCCCACACTTTGTTTGGCTACCAGATGCAGGTTTGCTTAGTTGTTTGAAATGAAGGAGGCAGAGGAGTGTTTTGCTTGGATCTTTCCTTGGAAGATAGTGATTTTTTATGCAAACAATAGACCTGAGTCAATCCCTATAAAATAAGAAAAGCGTCATTACAGTAAATTCTGGACAAGCTCTGTAGTCTTCTAATTTTCCTAAAATTTAAAGAAATCGCAAAACCCTAAATACTTTTTCAGTTCAGGTGAGATGCACATGGTTGCAGCAACTACTCTTACCAAAATCCCTGTGAGGTAAGCTTTAAGTAGTTAGCAGGAAGACAAACCCTTTATAAGAGATCCCAAACTCATTATTATACATAATACAGGCATTATCAGGTACCACTGGAGTTTATCTTTCCAAAGAACTGTTGAGCCATCTGGCAGAAGGTAGGTGAGGAGCTTCTGTGAAAGGAGCCTCCTGTACCACACCCATGCTCTGAGGATGAAAACTATGCTGCTGTGTACCTGACCATCAACCTGATCATCACTATATGCAAAATAAGGACTAAAATACTACTAATACCCAAGATCAGAGACTGTGCTGTACCACAAACACAGGTCTGTTTCACAGGGACTGTTCTATCTCAGGTCCTGGAGTTTTCATTACTTATGAACCAAAATTTGCCTTTCTAATTGGAAGAAGTC
The DNA here is from genome assembly GCF_003984885.1 of Neopelma chrysocephalum. NCBI lineage: Eukaryota > Metazoa > Chordata > Aves > Passeriformes > Pipridae > Neopelma > Neopelma chrysocephalum. The sequence goes on along the minus strand of NW_020897716.1, from coordinate 503,289 downwards.
CCCAGGCAGATGTATCCCAGCTCAGTGACTGCCTCAGGGCACCTCTCTGGTATCACCCCAGTAACTCTGGGAGTCTCTTTCCCTGTTGCTCCTGAAGGAAGAGGGCTACGGGCATGCCTGCCAGTTCCCAAAGCAACACTTCTTCCTAGAGAGGGTCAAGATGTCTCAGACACTCACGTGACAATGAGCTAAGCCAAAGGACAAGAGCTTAATTACAGAACACCAATTTGTTCAAAGCCCATAGTGTTTAAACCCATCCCTGCCTACAGCCTGTCCTCCAGGCTGTTCAAATCATGTTCTTCCACAAAAACTTAGATACAAGTCATACAGAAATCTTTTCTGTGGCATACAAATGTTTTGTTCCTCTTTTCTACTTAACATAATAGAAGAGCATATTCCCTAACATCTGTCAGTTTTAACGCTTAAAATTTCATGGTGTACTGGTTTAAAAGTTAACCAGCAAGGGAAAATGAACTCAATTCAAAAGAGAGATTTATAAGTCAGAATAACAATTTATTAAAATAATGCAATAAGTACAATTATACAGACAGACAATTGGTTTTAACCCACAAAACCCAAATGTATAAACCAGCACCCTAGGGTATGAACAAGAGTGGTGTACCTTGGCCCACCCCCGAGTCCAAAGCAAAGGGAGAGGGAATAAACCTGCTGGTGGGAGAGCTGCTGCAGTCTGGTCAGAAGTGGTGATTGCAGTCCAGTCGAGGGTGGTGGTCTCAGTCTAGTTGAAGGCAGTGGTCTGGAGTCTTCCTCTGGATCCCACGAGAGGTCGCAAGGCTCTGAAACTCCCAGTTATATACTCTCCAGTTCAGGCGGGAGTGCTCAGTCCCTCCCTCAGAGTAGGGAATTCCATAAAAGGGCATGCGGATGCTCAGTCCCTCTTCCATATAAGGGTATCAGAGCGGGAAATTCCATATGAGGATATCAGAGCGGGGAATTCCATAAAAGGGTACAGGAACATCTTCCCACCTTGCAGGCCTCTACTGACAGCAGTTTTTGGGAAATGGCATGGAGGCTATAGAATACACAGTTTTGGGTTACACCCATCCAGGGATGAATTGGTCCCAGCCGTTCTAACCAGGACACATGGTAAAATGAAAACGCATTCATAGCCTTCAGGAGAAACAAAACCATAAGGATCTCACAAGCAGGCCTCAACATAAGCAAGAATGTTTGTCGTTTCCTGACACACTTATAAACACAGATGATGTGCGTGGGGAAAAAAAACAAAGGACCAAATTCTGGCCACACCCAAATCTATACTGAATGTGGAATTGCAACAATGAAAATGGCCACATTTTCTCTCTGTTTAACTTACATATGTGCATATTGCATTATCTTATAACTTTAATAACCTTCTTAGCTACATTCTATTTTAAATACCAGACTATTATAGGTATGGAACACCATATAAATCAGCAGAACAACTTTTCTATGAGAATTATTTAACTGCTATTGATTACATGAAGTCACACACAGATGCAGGGGAAAAAAATTCTGTTCACATACATAGCCATCTCAGCTAGATGCACCACACAAATCATCATGTCTCTGCAACATCCCTCTTGCTTGTGGCAACTGAAAAATCAATGCTTGTCTTTAAATAGGTTCTCCTCAACACTCAGCTGCCAGGGTCAAGTTAGTTTTGCTGGGATTCTCCTTTGCCAGCCTCCTTATACTCTGAGCTCAGCACCTAAGAGGTAGGCGGATTTTTTCCTCCCCAACTTTAACCATCCCTTTTCTGAAAATCCTCTCTCTTTCACTTCTTCCCCTCCACAACAGCTATTTGCAGTGTCCTTCAGAGACCACATTAAACCTCTTAAATCTTTCCTGCATTTCTTTCTATTAACCACTCTCAGATGGTTAGCCCCAAAATTCACATAGGATGGATCAGACTCTAAAATACCATGAAACAACAACTACACAAAGCTTAAAAATAACTGGTGTAGTTTGGGTGTGTTTTCTGCTTGCTCTGAATACATGTGCAAGGTCCTTATGGCACCGAAACTCTCACACCTTTTAGTGAGTACAGAAATCTTGGCTATTGATGTAGTTCCCTCAGCAGAATCCCCCAAGGGGGAAATCAAACCCCTTTGGGTTTGATCATAGAATAATAGAATGGCCTGGGTTAAAAGAGACCTTAAAGATCAACCAGCTACAACCCCCCTGCCATGGGCAGGGACACCTTTCACTGGACCAGATGACTCAGAGCTCCATTTAACCTGGCCTTGAACATATCAGACACCCACAGCTTCTCTAGGCAACCTGTTCCGGTGCCTTACCACCCTGACAGTAAAGAATTTCTTCCTAATATCTAATCTAAACCTACTCTGTTTTAGTTTGAAGCCTTTCCCCCTTGTCCTGTCACCACATGCCTTTGTAAATAAACTCTCTCAATCTTTCTTACAGGCTCTCTTTAGGTACTGGAAGGCCACAATTAGGTGACCCCTAAGCCTTCTTTTTTCCCAGCTCTTTTCCTTTCCTCATAGGAGAGGTGCTCCATTCCCCTAATCATTTCGGTGGACCTCCCCTGGACTCGCTCCAACAGGCTGATGTCCTTCCTGTGCTGGGGACCCCAGAGTTGGATGCAGCACTCCAGGTGGGGTCTCACCAGGGCAGGGTAGAGGGGCAAAATCCCCTCCCTCGACCTGCTGGCCACGCTGCTTTTGATGCAGCCAAGGACGCAATTGGCTTTCTGGGCTGCCAGTGCACATTTCTGGCTCATGTCCGTCCTCTCATCCACCAGCACCCCCAAGTCCTTCTCAGCAGGGCTGCTCTCAGTCTCTTTAACCCCCAGCCTGTGTTGATACCGGACATTGCCCCAACCCAGGTGCAGCACCTTGCACTTGCTCTTATTAAACCGCACGAAATTCCCATGGCCCCAGTGGTTGAGTTTGTCCAGCTCCCTCTGGATGGCATTCCGTCCTTCAGGTGTGTCAACCACCCCACTCAGGTTTGTGTCATCTGCAAATTTGCTGAGTGCACTTCATTCCTTCGTCTATGTCAATAATGAAGACAGCACCTATGCATAGTGAGAGTTCCCAAGTCATACAAGCACCTTCAGGGCTGGCCAATCATTAGATTAAAACAGCTTTGAACTGAACAAAACTCAAACTGGTCAACTGCCCATGAAAGACTCCATGCCTTGCTTAGCTAGGAGCTAAGATGGAGCACTGCAACTGAAATTCCAATGACCTTCTGTCCTCTTCCAGGCCTCATAAGGACAGAGGGAGAACAGCTTTTCTGGCAGCACATGTAAATCTTCACAGCTTTTCAAAGCTTCCTGCAATTGTCAAAACTGAACCTCGCAAGCTTTCCCAGTCAATTCTATGGAGGAAGAGAGGACTGTTCTGATCAAAAGAGCAATGCTGCTGGCCAATGGTCAATTACATTTTTGGATGAAGGAGCCTCCTAACTGATCTATTGTCCATTTTGCCATGTTAAAAAGGTTGGACAACGCCATGTCCATATGTACAAACAAGGTGTGCATTGTGTGGGTTGGTTAAATAGTCCCAAATATGCGATGCCAAAAAAGCTAGGAGAAAAAACCCAAACCACGCTCCAGCAAATAAGCTTAAAAAAAGGTTAATAATGGTCAGCTTGAAAGCTATAAGGAATGCCCTAAAAATATAACCAAGAACTGTGGATGCTGTCTCAACATATAAGCACCAAAAAATTACTCACATGAGTCTAATTACGTGTGAAACAGCTTGTATTTATCTAGTTAAAAATAAAAAAAAAGCCCAAAGGAAGCTCAGAAAAGATTAAGCCTTAATTCAGTCAGATGTACTCATGTATTTGGGAAAATATTCCCTACAAAAATTAGACTCCATAGTCATAACAAAAATTAATGCAGAGAAATGTTTGTGTATATATATACACATATATGATTCTCTTAAGTAAAAGTAACTTATTTGAGGTAACTAAAGTCTCACTTTTCATTCTAAAATTAATTAAAGGAAAATCCAAGTACTCAAGTTGTTTAATAAACACAGTAAGCAATGTCATGGTCAAAGAGAAAAAGAACAGGGTTTTTGCTGAAAATGCACGAAGAGGAAATAAATAGCTTTCTGGATAAGTAATAATCAACAGCAAACTGCAATGCCATTATGCTTCACAAAGAACAGAGCAGAATGTGTGGAAAGATTAGAACAAAAAAATAAAGAAAGCTGTAAAAAACCCAGATACTTGACAGAATGAGAAAAGGACATGGCTCGGCATTCTGCAAAAATGATTCAAATAAATCTATACTTTGGCAAATAGGAAAAGGAAACAGAAAAGAAGTAATAAAATCCAGTTATTTTTCTTGGCATTTCATTTGACAGCAATAATATCTAAGGTCATCTCTCATATAAACTTATCCTAAGTAGAAACATTCTGCTTCTGTTTACGTTGAGATTGGACAGTAAAGTCATTATAGTTTGTTCATGTGGTGGTGTTCTTTATCTTGTATGGCTCCTCACAAAGTAATACATTTTATAATTGGAGAAAGAAAAACCAGATTTGTATAATACCAATGAGTGTTATAGGTAGCAAAGACAATTTTACTGGCTTATAAAAATTGAAACAGGGAGATGGCCACAAAAAATATAAAACTTTGCCAATGAGTTCATATTATACACAAGAATACAAAACTCTCAGGATACTAACTTCAAATCATCATCTCTGTCTCCTACTATACCATATCTTTGGCAAGGCTTATGAACAATGTTTCCATCTCTCAAAACTCTTAGGTTCCCCCCATGAACTTTGACTATTCAAAAGTTTCCATTAGCCTTCAAATAAAAATCAGATAGTAGGGTTCTTTTACAGAGTGAGTAAAGGGTGTTCTCATAGGAATCTTTATACCTATATATGTGTATGTGTGTGTGTGTGTGTGTGTGTGTGTGTGTATTCATACACACACACACACAGAGAATTAGTTTGAAAGCATTTTTGTCCAGGAAAAAAGGAAAAACACCCTAAAATTTTTTGAGGGATAGGTGCTATATGGTTTGAGCTTTACAGTACCATTACCTGTGTTCCAAAAAATGGTAATGTTAAAAAGATGTTTAAGTAATCACTCTAAAAGTTTGACTGCAATTATAAAATATGATATCCCTACACCTTCTGATGTTGTCCTTTCTCTTTTTTTCAATATATTGAGGATGACACTAATAATGTCAATAATATTAATGCATCAGTCTCACGCAATGTATGTTTGCCATGTTCTGTATCATGTTAAGAGCAGGAATGAAGGCACTGATCTCTATTAAAAAAAGTTCTTTCAGCCAAAATTCAGATCACAACGTTACTGCTTATAATGCAGTACCACCACTAGAATGAAAACAAGCTTAGGTAATTGCTGTGACAATAAGCAGGGTAAGACTGTATTTTATGTCCCCCTTCATTACAAATCCATTTGGCATCCATTCTAATTGCTAGCCTATTCTCAGAAAAAAAAAGTTATTTGATGGGTTGGTGGATGTCATATGTGCCTTGTACATTTATGGCACTTCTATTGTAATTCAACATTAATTATATTTCACATTATGTACTGCATAATGCTGCCATATGAAATACTCCAATTCTGTAAATGAGAAAATTAAGCTCACTTTTGTCTGTTCTAATCCCATTTTACCCTTATTGCACTTCAGTATCAGAACTCTCCTCTTCTGTTGTATTACCAAATCCACAAACACACGAAACACAGCTCTTTCACACAGAACAGCAAAAGCTTTAACAACCTTTAAAAAAGAAAAAAAAAATCTCAAACAAAAAAAAAATATTTTCAGCAATTCCATATCACTTTAATATATTTTCCTACTTTTGAATTCTTACTAGGCTCATAAAACACAAATTGAGAGAAAAAATGAAGCACTAGTTTCCTGTCATCATAGATATAGAAAAAGAAACATGCATGACAGCAGACTATTGGTCAATGATTTTAAAAAATGTGTCACTTCATGTATACCCTGGCCTCTTCTCAGTCAGTTTGACATTTGCTCAGAGATGACTAGTGTTTATTTTCCCATAGCTGTGTTTATCACAGAAACATAGGATAAAAGAAAAAGACCAAAAAAAAAAAAAGAGGGCAGTTAAAAGGTTTTCATCTTTTGTTGAGTCATAGAGTGCTATCCCTGCTGAAATGAACCTGATTACTAGTACAAAATAAAGAAATTAAAAAGGGAACAGTGCAGTGGAAGATACACATATATTTGTGGAAAAAAAATATTTTAAAACATCAGAATGCTTTTTACACTTTCTCTAATGCCTCACAATTGACAGAATTTATAGAGGTTGGGTCCTTTTGTAGGAACTTCTGTTGCTTGACTTCATTTCACCAGTACACTAGGTGACCTTTCCAGAGATTCTCTGCATTTTTGAAGCCTTAGGTGCTTAGTGTGGACAGACAGGTTGAAAGCCCAATTATGTTCTTCAAACAATTTACTAAGCAGTCCTTCTATCAAATATTTATGTCAAATGTGACACTTCTCAAACAGAGGCTAAAGAGCCCATGAAGATACAGGGGGAAAAAAAGGAAAAATAAGAAAACATGAACAAGATAGGAGCTTTAAGACCGCCCAGATTCCCTTAATCCATGAAGCCCTTCTTGTCCACCTTTGCTGACCCTTTGAGCTAGACTTTCCAGAAACTTTCTAGGAAATAAGGCCGAGAGGTTAATGCCACAAGGCATAGGATGCACAAGTCTTTAGTTTTAGAAAAGTATTGGGAATATCAGACCAATTATTTCTGTACCTGTAAGCAAGTGTTACTGTATCTGATTTACTACAGTTTTAGAGTAGAACCTCATGAGATGTTACTTGGGAAGGTTGCCCATACTAGACCAGAGGACCAGATCTCATCTTCTTCAGTGAAAGTGGGAAAACCTACATTCCCATATGCAATTGGTTATCTTCAGTAGCTAGTTGTCGCGTCCACACTAAGAAATCAAAGGATATGATGACTCATGGGAGACCCCAGCTACAGACCCCTCAGGCCACTTAGGCAGAGAAGGCCTAGATGGGAACTCCGTAGTCTTTCCTCAAGAGCTCAGCTAATCTGCCTATTTCCCTTCAACAAAAACAGGGCCTTTCTCTATTGTTTCACAATATTTAGATAAGCAACCAAAGCTTTCATCCAATTTCCATGGCTTGGAACCTTACAAGTAAGTGTTAAAATCCTACAGATTGTTTACAGATTGTAAACTGCTTGAGATAAAAAATCTTTCCTCACTTCTGAGCCTTTAAAGACAAAAACTATATAAAGCAATATGCTGGAGGAAACTGGAAAACAAAACCACAAGTGAGGAGTGGAAAAGGAAGAAAGGACGAAAGAGGAGATAACAGTCCGATTGAAGCTTAAGACAGCTTAAGACCTCATTTATTTTTGCTTTTCTAGTGAGACGAGAAGCCCATACAGCAAGCTCCTCCAGAGCTAGACATGATCATCTATGTCCTGAACTGAAAAATGATAGCTACCTAGGCCAAAGTAGTACTTTTATAAGCCATATTTTCATTGAGTAGTAATTTAGCCATGCTGTTTTCTAGCTAGAAGGAAGTGGTAGCAAGGAATCTATTCCTGTTTTTCATACAAACACAGACTCCACAACAGTCTAACACATGCTGAAAGTGTCAACCAGTGCCACAAAAATTGGGAACAAATCTGGGATATCTTTAGGTAAAATACCCAGAAAATATATGTGTGCATAACAGCTGTTTAACAGAAGTTTTCTGAAGGTACTCCAACTGTAATAGGTAGAACGTTCCTTTTAAATCTTAGAAAGTACTAAAATGTTAATCCTTGAGGGTCCCATACAAAAAAACCCTATAGGTAGATGCTTGTAGTTTCCAGGTCATTTTCTCAAAGGAGTAACCTACAGTGCCTCAGTGAAGTAAGCTTTTACTGCATCCAGGAAACATTATAAATAAAGTGAATGATTTTTTAATATTATAGATAGCTTTCAATAAAATCTCCTAACAATACTGCTACCCTTAATTACACCATTCCTGGACATGTTGATATCACCATATACTTAAATATAGGGTTTCAGTAGAAGAGTCATGTTTCTGAAACTTTATTGTGCACCTATAAAAGTTTCATGTTGAATTATTGCATTTTTAGTGTAATTATAGTATGTCAATTACATATTTATAACAGCATTAGAGGGCTTGAGAACAGAAACAGCACTGGTATTCTCTGTCTAACTCTCAGAATTCGTCAGATAACCTTCAGCCAGGTATCTCTGTACACAGGAGCGCTGCAGTCCTGGGGTTGAGACTCAGACAAAAAAGAATAAAATCTGCAGCCTTTATTCAAAGGACTACAAGAATCAGCATGCCACACACACAGCAAAAACTTGTTATGCATGGATCAGTCACTGAATCCATATTTATTCAATATTCTTCCTTTACAGCCAGAATTTCTTATGCCATTTCAGAAACCACGACTGTGTCCTGGACTTGTACCAAGCTTCCTGAGCACAGCAGCCTACCCTACACTTTGTATGTGCAGTCTCAAGAGTATCCTGTGAAGGTCTAATGAATCTCCTCATCACTGCTCTCTCTGAGCCAAAATCAGACGCTGTAGTAGCAAAGATTTTTACTGCAGTCAAAGGTTACAGATAAATTAATAATACAAAAGACCAATACCCTATGGAGACAGTACAGGTTTGGGATACTGCAAAGGGATACCATATCATCTCATCAACCCTTTTAAAATTTACTTGACTGTTCAGTTTGGCTTAATATAGATACTATTGTTAAGTTAGCTAAAAATGAAAAAAATCAGCAAGAGAATATAAATTGCAGAAGTCTTCTTTTATGGCAGCTTACACCTCTTAGTCCCTTTTCATATAATCAAACTAGTCTTGTCAGAATTTGTCACTTAGTATTTGCAATAAAACTTCTGGTTATGATAATGTTTGTCCTCTATTATCGTTAAGAACATTTTCAGAGGTGCTGCCCTAGGGATCTGCAGAAGACCTGACATTTAAAAATCAGTCATTTGATATTTGGAATTACTTAGAATTACTCTAACTCAAAATAAAGGTTGTGTATGCGTGAAAGTGCACAGCCTTTCTTTGCGACACCTCTATCTTTCTTACCTTTTTTCTGAGCCACAATATTTTTGGTACTTGAAGTCCTGTAATAGCAAGTTCACATTCAAGATTTAACCAATGTCAGTGAAAGAAATGTTAATTGCTTCCAAGTTACACTATCTGTTGGCTGTTCAACTACATTTGCTACACATGCTGATATGTGAAAGCCCAGACTGCAAGACAGTCCATTGCGACACCTCCAGAACCTTGCAAACCCTCTTTGGATACAACATTAATTCACCAGAAGCTGCTCAGTTCTTGACTTCCATTCATTTTAGTATATGTCAAAAGTAGTTTTTTAATAAAGTTCAATCCTTCCAGTGGTTTAAAAAACAGAAAAGCACAGTTTTGCCCATTGTATAGATCATATATTCAAGCCTCAGATATATATGACCTCTAAAATTGCACCAAGTAGATCAATACCAAAATGGGAAGAGAACTTCCTCTCCTTATTTTGACCAGTGTGATATTCAGTGAACTGTCTTACCACTTTTGAGTTATTTCAAGATTTACCATTGTCATTCTAGTATCCCAGTTTAAAACACCTACTTTAAATGCATTTTATGAAAGCATAAATAACATTAATGTGAAATTGAAAGAGATTATTTTTTTTGAGAGCAGAAAGAGCAATACACTAATTATTACTTAAGACTTCTTTTCAGACAAAAGGCAGAGAGAACTGCCTAGCTTCATATTTAGTCTTCTCATACTGGAAATTTGCCAATTAAGACTTTTCTTCCTTGCATTATTCTAAGATTCTTTTAAAAGACAACCGAATTAGCACAAGGTCTCCAAATGGGATGACAATTTATGCTGACAGTTGAATGCTGAGTTATTCTTGTTTCCCAGCTTTAAAAAAAAGGGAAGAACTGGAATGGTAATGATAACTTCATATTATATGAGATAAAGTGAATTATTATGCTCACATTTGCTCTTCAGCACATAGACTATAACACATCTTGTTTCGAAGTCAGAGCCATTTTAAATCAATTGCAGGGCATTTAAATCAATCGCCCAATATTGCCACATTTGGCAACAAGCATTGCCAACACATTTTTTTTTCTCTCTACTCTGCTTTGAAAGCCAAAGCAATCACAGAAAGGAAGTTCACAGGTAGCACCCAATTTCAGAAGAGGGCATAAGTCATTCCATTATGATCTATTAGGTATCACTACTGGACTATTTTTGATCAGTTAGGCCAAAGCTATCTGGTTTGGTCTGCAGTTATATTGCCATGCTGCAGACATACCCAAGTCATCTTTCCTTGTTAAGCCTCAGGCCCTGTTATGGTGGCCACAGCAGAATACACAAAAGTACAGTTGTTGTAAATGAAAATACAATAACAGACTCTTTATTAGGATACAGAAGAACCCAGAAAGGAAGCAGAGATGTAACCTACCTGGTCTTTATAGAAATACAGGTCAGGATTCAGTGGAGGAATTTTTAACAAGACAAAAATAATCACTTTTGTATTTTTTATTGGTTATTTTAAACCATTACCACTGATTATTCCAAGGTTGGACTTCTTTCTTATTATTCCTGTGAGCAGAGATAAAATAAAGCCTTCAGGAAAATACAATGCAATGGAAGAACTGTGCATGGAACACAAACACTTCCAAAATAACAAAAAAATAAAACCCGAAAAGAATATGATCCCTATCCCTACTGTGAGCTGATCTATCAAGACCTATACAGTAAGAAACAATCAGAGAAAAGTGGAAAACACTTTTAAAGGACTATTGTTGCAATCCCAATTAAAGCAAAAACAATATAATTACATATTCCAAGAGGAAAAGTTTCCAGCTGCAATGATACATCTTTCAGCAATCTGAAAGTGAAGCTATTTAGAAGAATGAGAACAGCTGACACTTCCCCATTGCTGTCCTCTTGATTCATGTGTCTAGATGACTCATGATAAATAAATCCACATATTTGAAATGGTCTTTTTTATAAGTCTATGAACAAACCATATTACCATACCATGGAGATTTCAGAATTCGAGATAGACCAAAAATTTATTCCCAGTGTCCCATCTATTTTGCAAATCACTGCACCAAAACTCTGCATTACCCCCTCAGATTCCTGCAGTACTCATTTTTCTGCTGTGCTTCAGTGAACACTTCACCAGCTGCACCTTTCTGCATCAGAATAAAATGAACATGGAGAAAACCTTCAAATCATCAAAATGGAAAAATAATTTTTCTCTTCCACTTTTCTTTATATCCACTTTCTCAGGTGCTTGCAAAAATCAGTATATGATCATTTGATTGCAGGAGTTAAGAGACATGATGAAGCCACAGTCACTGCAGGAGGAAGAGCTTAAGCTGCCTCTCTCAGCTTCAGTTATTTTACTCACCACATCCTTGCTCCTTTCCCTCAGACTAGAATATAAGCACTACATTTTATAGACTGCTTTTTATTAAAAAAGATAAGAAAATTGTGCATATTGTGTATTAGAATGTCTTGAAATTTCAGTATTCCAAAAATCTATTTGTTGTTTCTTTCCAAGAATGACGAAGCAGGATCAGTCCAGAGTAGAGATGCCTTGTGTTTCCACCTGGAGTAGTGACTAGCAGCTCATCAAGAGTCTGGAGCTGGCTGTATGGCTTTTATCAAAGCCAGGAATGGCATCAAGTGTGTTCTTACAGGATTGGAAAAATTTAAATTTAGGAAGATATTAAACACCTAGTCACACTTCTCAGGTGCATTCTGATCAGAAGAAAGGCACTGTGCAAAGTATTATGGAAGAGCCAAGTTGGACGTTCCTGGAGAAAATCTTGCCATGGTACCATAACAGAGGAAGCCTTACACACACCCCTCATCACTGTACAAAGTCTTGCACGAGAGCAGGCACTAAGGAAGGGAGGCACAACTAACAAAGGTTTAAACAGATCATACTTTGCAAAGGGCAGGGAAGACCAAAGCTAACAGAAAGTCTGAGCACAGCAGTCCTCCAGGACTCTCTTTTCAGTCAGACGAAAAAAGAGCTCGACAATATTCAGAATACAATCTAGATGCTTTTCCTTAATCAGATTACTTGTTGGCAGTTTTGTTCAACCACTTAGTAAAAGTGAGCCAAGTAATTAAGATACCAATTTCTGTCTAGCTTCTTCTAAAACGTATGTAATATTTCTTCTTCTCATAATCTTTCCCTAGTACACACCTTCCTTTTCCATATTTACTTAAACAGATTTTATCTTGTTAAGTCTTCAAGGCACTCTACACTTATGTTTGTATTTCAAAACTGCCCTGGAAATCGGTAGGATGTCAGTAGTCTCTATGTCCCACTGAAAACAGAGTGGTGAAATAACACCATTAGCTGATGACGCACACATTCAGGGCAAGCGGTGTTGCATGCAACCCTTACCACCTGGTTTGATCCATGAAGAATAGCAGTAACTGGCAAATCTTGTCGGTGTCATTAAGATGAGCCTTGAGAATTAGCTAAGCTATAGATACTACACAGAAGTATGTAATTGGTGCTTCCCTCAGGGAAATATCTTAATTTGATTAGTGTTGAACCCAAATTCTTTTCATTAGCTATTACTAGCCGTGTGGGAAAAGGGCCTGCTGTGCACAGGTGGCTTGGACATCTCTTCATGCTTTCAGGACCTCTGTTTATGCCACTGGGACAGTGGCATAAAGTATTAGAGGCAGGGAAGTGATTCAAATTAATTTTCTCTGGACTAGCAAGGCCATATAATTTAGGCCATAATCTCCCAGGAGATAAAACAAGAACTTGTACTGACAAAAACATCTAAGGCTGCAGAAGCTGGGCAAAGGAGTTCCGGGCTCTTTAACAAGATTGTGTTTGGAAGAGTTCTGCTGGCTTGGATTTTGCCATCCCAATGTGAAAGAAAAAGAAGCTTTAATTTATTTATGCATGAGTTCATTTCCTCTGTCCTACTTCATCACCACCATCCCACTTGCAACCTCTGGGTTGGAAGCTAGCTTATTCCAGAACCCTTTTTTTCCAACCATATCAGTAAAGTCAAATCAGTCCATACCTCTGCTACAAACACAGTAGAAAATACCATGAAGATTAAGAAATGTATACCTACAGTTACAGTTTCTACGAAAACTCACTGTTCTCTGAATTTCAAAATAAAGTAAAATATAAAAAAGTTTCCAAGGCAGAAATCATGACAGCTAGACTGGTTGCCTGCCATCACAATCCCAGGGAAAAGTAGCTAAAATCTGACCTCAGGCTGTGGTTCACAAGTATTTTCAATGCAACTACTTTCAAATCTGCAAAATCACAATGTACCGCAGTTTTATGCAGGTCTATGTTTAGGCTTCCAAACATGTTCTCCATCTCCCACAAGTCTCATACTTTTAGTAATAACTCTGAAAAATTACTCTGATTCAAGACCTAGTATCTTCCACTACTCATAGTTTTCATAGTCCCTCAAGCTCAAATTCTCCTTTACCTCTGGATGGATTACATCATTTCAACTGATAGCAAGGGGATTAATGATATAGGATAGAACTGGAGTTGAAACTATTTACAAAATCAAGTCCAGCTGGGGAGCTCAGCCCTTAAAGACGAAGCCCGACATCAGACAAGTAAACTTCAGAAGACAGAAGACAGAAGATACTGCAACAGAACACCCATGCCAACATTCTTGATTGTTGCAATATTTTAGCTTTGTGTTACTTTAAAAAATATATATATTTATAAAACGGTATCTCCACACACAGTTATTATCTTTCATGAAAATGATATAATAAAAAATTATTTAACTGGAAAAACACTTGCTCATGGACAGAAACTGGATAAAAATACCCATCGGCTTGCCTCACCTCCTGCTGTGGGAGAACCTAAGGGGCCAAGAAAGTGGCCAGCTCTTAATGCTCAAAGCCCGTTTGCTCTCTTATGTATTTCTGACTTTGACTTTCCATGCGCTCCCTGGTTATTCCTCTTTCCTGCACTCACTCCTGCCTCGAGGAAGAGAGCACTGCTGGGAGAAAAAGCCTCTGACTCCCTGCTAGAGTTCCCCAGAAGAGGGCTTATAACCAGGAAGAACAAACCACAGTGACTTGCAGGATGGAGCCAACTGGGCACCACACACAAGGGAAAATAGCATGGGAGATATTTTGGCTTCCCTGAGCACAGTACCTCATTTCTTTTGCACCAGGCAAAGCAGCCTTTAGTGCTGCTTATACCACAAGTTGTGGCACAGAGCCCAGATAGTAATTTCTACTGCTGTTGCTGCTTAAGAGGTTTCCTGGCTTCAAAAATAGGTTTATACAATTCTTTTAACAATTTCTATTAGCAAATACCCATTTATTAGGAAGTCCTAAGCTAAACAAACAAGGAAGTCATCCAGTGTGCTGAAAAATAATTCTTTCACAGAATTGAAGCCTCTTGATACTACTCCTCACCATCAACCTTTCCCCTTTCCCATTTTTTTGAGTTAGGGTTTCACAGTCCATTCTTATATGCCACTGAAGCTTCATCTACCTCACTGGGGGTAAATGAGGGCCATGAAGGCTTATTTGTGAAATGTGGCATTGAACTTTATTGTTATAATGTTGGGAAAGAGCACTGGAATATATCCTAGTGTCTTCTGTGTTCTAATCCCTCTGTGACAGGACTGGAAACCAAGCAGAGATACTCTCCATGGAACATTACAGCACTTAAGGTAAATACACTGAGGCAGGCAGCTGAATCCTGACCTCTTTTTGTACCAAGTCCTCCACTCCTCTTTTTCCTCATTATGATATTTTTACGACGTGTTTTGATAAAGAGGAAACTTTTCATACAATGTTATTCTGAAGCCTCATTTTTTTTTCTATTACTATATAGTTGCCATAACAACTTGATGCAATATCTTATTTAATAATAATTCTCTGCATCCTTTTTAGCATTTTAGTTGTCATGACAACAACATGGATTTTATTTCAGACCTACCTCCCTACATTCTTTCATGTGTTTTGGTTGCTTTGAATAAAATCAGACTCAGTCTCCACTAAAAAGACCAAAAAGAAATTTGATGAAGTGCCTAGAAAAGAATCATCTTTTTGGAAAAATGTTCTCACGCTGTTGTATAACACATAATTATGTCTTTTCCTGATGTAGTCATGTATACTTTAACAAAAAGCTCAATGCAAATACTGCGTTTGAGAGCTGAATGCACAGAATGGAGCTACATAAACGTGCAACATTCTGTCTAAAAATAAGCAATAGTTATCGATTAAACAAAAAAAAAGATAATGGAATTTGTTAAACTAAGCTAGGTATTCTTTCAATTTGTAGCTTATAGTGAAATATTGTCTTCAACCTCTCCTGCCCTACAGCTAGGTCAGATATTTGTTACATCAGAGTGTTAGCAGAAATATCTAAAAATATTGTTATTTTTCACTCAAATATTACATCAATCAAGAATCATTCTAAGCTTCAGTGGGAAAAAGAATAGAAGTACTGTGGCAATCTTATACCACTCTAAACTATATGCAGTAGTGGAGATTTACTTTTTTTTTTTTGTGAGATGGTTGTCATGAAATAGTGAGCTAATGTAAAAAAGCTTCCAAGTCAGTGCCCCTTTTTCTGTTGAATATCGGAGTTTACAAATTATAAACTGAGATTTGAAACTTACAGTATCGTGAGTAGTAAATTCACATCGCTTGTATAGAATAGACAGATCATGAAGTTCACCCTGGAAATAATTGTTCATAGAGATATCAGGCCAAAGACTGAACAAGTTCTTTTCTCTTCCATTGACAGCAATACAAACTCTGTTACCTGGAACCTACTTGTTTCCTTCCGAAAGGAGTGTTACTACCTTCTCAATTGAAGTGCTCTATTTTTTTCAGTTGTCTGAATTGTAAAATTCAGAGTAATATTTACATAATATTTACAAGCTGTGAAAACTTAAGATCAGCCTCAAAAGATTTCCAACCACTTCCTACTACACATCAGAATATGCTTTATGTATCTGCAGTTCTTACAAATGTTTTCTCAACCAGAGGAAACATTTTAGCTTTCCCTGAATATTTCAAGCTTCTTTTCCCAAAAAGTGAAATTCAGAGTCATCCAAAGTGCAACATGTGGTTTCTAGGCTGCAGTAGCTATAATGATAGGAATGGTGAAGCACATGTGTAGTGAGGGAAATAGAGGTTATGAATTTTAGAGACATGAATCTTAATTTCCATGTTATTGTTTCTGTGGATTGGTATCATATGTGATGTATGCGCGTGCAGCTTAAATCCCTCTAACATTTTCTTCAGATCTACTAAATCGTATTATCTGGGCATCCTACTCTGGATCTGGTGTTTCTCTCTAAATATTCTACTTCAAAAGTACAAAGCAGAAGCAAAAATATAGAAAAGAAGGGGATTGTCTGATTTTCAGAATATGGAGAAATAATTTATTTGCAAGAAAAATGCAGACAAGACTAGAACACAGAGTAAAAGGAGAAGGAATGGGAAGTAATGAAAAGATCAAGTATCTTAATCTTTTTCTTAGCACAAGAGCTAAGCAAAAATGATCAGAAGTTAAAACACAGAATTTTTTCTCATTTATTATCAGTGAACTTAGTAGACTAAAAATTATGAATTTGGCTAAAGAAATAGTTGCAATTATCGAATCAAGGTGTAATAAAAGAATTATAAGTCCTTATGCTCATTTGTTAACTGCAAACCATGTGAGATTGGAAATTTCCTACTGGCAGAAATTCCCATGGATATTTACCAGCTTACACGCAGAGACACATAAAAAGCACAGCAATAGGGATAGAAAGCAGTGTGCTTTGTACAAGTGCACAACACGCATTTTAGAGACAATTTAAAGAGAAACTAAATTAACATCTGTTTGGAAGGGAAAGAGTGAGATAAAGGGAAGGTGAAAATGAGTTAATATAAAAGTCTCTATAGAGAAGAGAAATCTGGTTATTTAAATCTTGCTGCTTACAATTATAAAGCTACTACATGCAGCATCTCGGCTGATTTATTAATCTTCACCTTACTCTTGTCTTTCAAAATGCTCTTATCTGTTACCATTTGTGTTAAAACACTCCAAACAGCGTGCTTTGTATTTCTTCTGTGTGAATTGAGAATTTATTTAGGAAAGAGATAACATGAATGCTTCTCATTAAGAAATGCTGCTGTTCTAATTTTCTCTTAAAGGAAACATAAATGTTCATATTATTCTGAACTTTATATTGGGATAAAAGGTAATTGACAAGAACAAGTACCAGTACAAACGCACTCCTCTTCTCCTGAAACACATTTGTATTACCTTACTTTTCAAGTATCAGCACTCTTACAAATGAAAATCCAGTTTCTGTGTTACTGCTTTACTCTAGCTGATAACAATATTTCCCAAAGTCAGTTTCCTTTCAAATCATCACTATCTGCTCAGACTTCCATTTAGTGTTTCAAATATCAACTACTACCTTTTTAGGTTATAAGGATACAAACCTACTTAGTCATCACTTCTGCAAATAAATTCATGGCATAAGATGACAGAAAATATTATACATCTTATTTTTATATATTTATGTTTCAAATATGAGATTTTTGCATGAACATTTTTCATCTCTTGCCATAGTAAATCAGGTTACCAGTTTCAATGAGTCAAAAAAAAAAATCACAAAAAAAAAATCACACACAAAAAAAAAAAAGGAACAATAAGAAAGAAAAGTCTTTCCTATTTTCTTCACAAAATACTCTTATGAAATAAAGCTGAAATTCAAGTTGCAGCTACAAAGTTTATATACTTTGATTGCTTTTAGTAATTAGAAGAAAATCTGGAATATCTACTAGTATTTTGCACCCAGAGGTATTAGAATCCTGTTTCAAGGAGTTTTGCAGAGCCTGGCCTCTTAGAGTAGCCAGCTCTGAAACTGCCTTTTATAAATACCCAACAATATCAGCCTGTTGACTGCAGCATACTAGATGTTGGAGAAGGTAATTTTATTTCATCACATAAAAAACAGAACTGCAAAAAAAACCTAGATTTTTTTAAAAATAGCCAAATTTAGAAAATCTTAATTATCCATAAGCACTTACATATGTTTGTGCATGTGGGTACTTTCTGTATGTGGAAAGAACAGACAGGACATCACATCTAAGAATAAGAGGCTAACTAGTCCTGCCTCCTGCAATACCCTAGTTCACTTTAAAGTGTTTATTATCAGAAACAATGCAAAGCAATTTGGGAGGGTGGCACACAACAAGCAGGTGAGTCCTCTATAACAAACAGTTGTAATC
The DNA here is from genome assembly GCF_003984885.1 of Neopelma chrysocephalum. NCBI lineage: Eukaryota > Metazoa > Chordata > Aves > Passeriformes > Pipridae > Neopelma > Neopelma chrysocephalum. The sequence goes on along the minus strand of NW_020897716.1, from coordinate 484,979 downwards.
ACTCAACAGCATAGCTTGTCTCTACAGTCAAGACTCTATGATCTTCCTCTAAAATTTCCCTCTTTGGACATGTACATATCACAAGTAAGAAGGGGGGAAAGAGGCTCTAGAAAGTAACTTCTGCAGATGACTTAGGTACTCAACAAGTCTTAAGGAGCTGCCCAAGTATTTTTGGGGCTGTTCTAAATTGTGTCAGCCACAATAAGGTCCAGCACAATAATTTGGTAAGTGGAGATTGCCAGAATGCACCAGTGGTACAGCAATAACCCTTTGCTTTCCAACTCTTCTTGACACCTACAACTCACTGGAGTATACCTCAAATACAGAAAAAAAATTATAAGTTACCTGCTTAGACAATCTTTACTGCAGCATTTTGCTGCTGTAGAGGCACACAATGAACCCAGGAGTGCCAGAGACTCACTTAAGGTAGTTTCTTCTTAACACTGCTTGACAACTGCTGAACCAAACTGCTGGAGATAAAAAGGTACATAGTCCTATTCCCACTCAACCAGAACAAAACCAAAACAGTGACTTCAAAGGCCCTGGGTTCCAGTGATGGCAAGACATACTTTTGAAAAATGGAGGTAGGCATTAGCATGTGTTGGGGATAAGAGGAAAGAGGGCCACTTTATGCCTGAGGAACACATCTGAAGAAAAGAAGGTGCATGTGGGACAGAGTCCATGTCATTAGCCCCTGTAAATGACTCCCAAAAGTGAGAACAGAAAATATAAATGTGAGAAAGGGTTGATAATGGGATTTTCTAAGTCTTGTCCCAGCAACTCTGAGTAATGTGCTCTAGGGAACACAGCTTAAGCAGAAAGGTTGGACTAGGTGATTCCAAGAGGTCCCTTCCAACCTTAGCCATTCTGTGATTCTGTGATCTGCTTCTGTGTGTGTTACACAGCAAAAACCTGTCATTTCCAGGCAATGTCCACAGCAGCATCTCTGTTAATCATAGCTGATCATAAAACACAGCTCCTGGTCACATCTTTTCCCAGACAGTTAGGAAAATAACTTATTTTCTTAGTGACAGAAGTCTTTCTGGGGCAATTTGCTGGCAATATTTGTAATAATGCACAACACCATTGCATCCATTTCCACTGAAAACAATGGCTTTAGCGCACAGTGAACAGACCCAACATTATTATTATTATTATTATGCAGAATCACCTTCTGTGTCATGGCACCTGGGAATTTAATATCGTAGTGTTGCCTTTTTTTCCCAATGAACTGATTGACTGCTTTGATAGCAGCGTTAATTATAGCATTGGCAGAGCTGCAATTAAATTGACATGATCACAATTTACCATTGACCAATATCAAGCAATTTACTTTAGACAACTACCAATTAGTTAGTTATCAAAGGTGCCCTCCAGAGACATGATTTGCAAGTTCAGCTGTTAATCTAATTGAAGTGCAAACAGTACTGTGATTACTTATCAAAACATTATGTGGTCTAGCAGGTCACTTGCCCTTTGGACATCTTGAAGCCTTCACTTTTTGCCTCTGAGCAGGTATGAGGGGAGAAGCTAGAATGAATACTATCAGTATCATCTCTGTTAGAAAATGAAAAACCTATCCCCACTTATACACCCAGCCCCTGGCATGTTTTACTGTAAAACACTGCAAGAGTCATGGGAAATGAATATAATCTTGCTGATCAAAGACCACACAGCAATTAACAGGGAGTACTCTGTTCAGAATTTATTTTGGCACTAAGTCGAATTGAAAGGATGCTGAAATTTTAATAAAACTTACATACTTATATATATGCAGATTTTTTTCAAAAGCTAAAAAAAATTTTATCTCAGAATAATGAGTTTTACTGATTTCTGCTGTGGGTTTAGTTGTTTGGGTATTTGTTTTGGTTTGGTTTGTTTTTGGTCTTGGTTTTGGTTTGGTTTGGTTTTGGTCTTGATTTAGATTTTTTTGTGGGTTTTTTTTTTGGTTGGTTGATTTGGGGTTTTTTTGTAACTTTGTTCATGTATAAGATCTTTGGGGAAATTCCAGACCCATCCTTTCTGCAACATATCTAAAAACAATCAATATGTGGATTTATACTTTCTATTTAGAAAGGGTTTTTTCCACACTTACCTGAACCCTTTATATTTTAAACAGTTTAAACATTCATTACTATTTTCTTTTTTCTAAACCCAGAGCAAGTAAATTTGAAGTATAAAAATATCTGTTCCCTCCAGTGAACCAGCAGGACCATAGCACTGGCAAAGTGTTGTGCCAAGTAAGAGAGGACCTCAGTGTCCTGGGCCAGGCAGACAACAGAAACCTCTGTAAAAGCACATCCATACCCTAGACACAAGCACTATATTGTATTTCCTTGAACTTGCTAGGTAACACTGCAAGCAGAATAAAAAATTACACCTAACCCATGAGGATTGGAAGAATTACAATTTGATTTATGATCTCTGTGAAAAGGAGAAAGTTAAGAAATGGAACTGTCTTTGTTCCTCCAAAAATATTTGCAGGTACGTAAGCTGGTTCAGAGCTAATGAACTCAAAGACCTATTCCACAGTCTGACCACTTAATATTTTTTTTCTGTGAAGTTTTCAATTATTTAAAAAACTCCTCCAGTCTCTGACTCCTCTTGAATCATATCACAACAGAGTAAGGCAAATTATAGATATCAATATAGAATCATATCTGCTGTTGATAGTCACCTTATACAAATATTAGTCTAACATTTAACACACATAGATTAGGACTGATTCTAATGCAGAATAAGAAGCTTTTAGAGAAGCTAGTCAAGGCCCTGTTTTCACCCTCCTTTAAAATTTTCTGGAAAACAAAACAACAAAAACTACCCACAATAACAACAAAAAAAAAAAAAACAAACAAAAAAATTAACAAAAAAAACAAACAAAAAAAAAAAGCAAAAGACAGAGTGGCAAGATGTCTTGTAAATTTACTAAACGCATTGCTCCTCTTTAATAAAAACTCTCTTTTGAATGCAAAAGCAAATAATACGACACTGTTAGGTTGACACAGGCAACAAAAGAAAGCATAAACTCCTGAGATCTGATTATTAATTCTGAGGGACTTCTGTTTACAAGACCAGCTGAGCTTTTGCATTTCACTCACCCTAGATGAAGTACAAGGAAAATGCATGCAATAATGCTCTTCCTCTATATTTGCTATGGTCACTCTGAAAGCACATAAACTCTTCTGCCCGAGGCGAAAAATTTTAAATCTCCAATACAAACTCTGGAGAGATAGTGGACAGTCCATAAACTGTTCATTTCTCACTTATACTATTATATTCTAAAGACAGAATAAAAATACTATTACACCAGTTCACAGGAATTGTCAAGCTTCACTGAGGAGAGGAGGACAAAATATATTACCATTTGAATCTGACTGATACTATTCAATCATGGCTAGTTAGTGATGCTGTAACTTCACTTTAGTACTGTGAGCATTTAAGTGGTAAAAATTCACTTCAAATAAAGTTGACAATTTTGGTGTCCCAGACAATTTCATTTAGGACATTGCACAAAAGTTATATCTATGGTGAAAACATTGGAATTGTGGGTGGACTAACCATACAGAGAGATACAACAAAACCCCTCGCCCATGATCCACAGGAATCTATTTAGTATCTCCAGCATTCATAATGCTCTGAAAATACTAACTGCACTTTGAGCAACTTTACAGCTGACCTCAAGATCAAAAGGAATTACTCACTTGAAAAAGGAATGCTCAGATGGCTGATGCTTCAGAGTATAACTTGGTGGGAAGTCCCATTCAAGCTTTGTGTCTACTGAAACAAGTGAAGAGAACAGACAGCTTCAGTTTTGTGTGCTTGCAGACATGACTTGAGAGCTTGTTCTGCTAAGTGGTGCCACTGAAATAAACTGTCTTAAAGAAGGCTGATCTAAAACCTACTGGGTCTTTCTCGGAATTCTTTCCACTGACAATAAGAGACTTCAGTTCCAGCCACAGCTTCATACGGTTAAGTACAACTCATCAGAATCAAAATTAGGTCCAAAATATGTCAGTACAGACAGAAACAACTGCTACCTCAACAATATTCAACTCTGTAGCTGAATGATGTGTATTACTGCTGTGAGTTTTGCAAATGTTTATTTAGTTGGCATTTTTATTTTCTTTTAGCATTAACCAGTGCCACTTACCTTATCTTTCATCTAGCATGCTGGCATGAAAAACAAATAAATACATCTCCAAGCCTCAAAAAAATTCTGCATTTTCCTTTAAAACAGAATCCTGCTTACAAATTAAGTGTTTATTCCAGTGATTGCCACCTAAGCTAGTGCTGGCAAAATTATTACCCCAAATAAATCAGCAGTCTGAGACAGGTAACTTTTTTTTTCCATTTGCCTTCTTCAGCTCTTTTAACAGATTTGTTCGTTGCACATGTGCTTTGGCTATGTGAGACTATAAAGCTACTTGTTGGCAAAATATTTTCATGTTGATCATACATTCTCCCTTGGCTTTGGCTGACCACATGGGGGTAATATAGTATCCCTTTGCTCTCTCATACCGATACTTCCATAACAGAAAACAAAGAAAACCTACAAACCAACAGTGGTTAACAAGTGATGTATTGTAATTCCCCAAGCACTACTGTAAAGACAAAGCAGTTTCCAAAAACTTTCAGTAGCAGCCTGGCCACTTGATCAGGTCTTTCGAAAATATGTTCAAAAGCACTTCTTCCAGCTACCTATGATCTTACACTTCAAAAAACACAGCAAAAGAAAAGGCAGAGGCCTTAGCTGAAAACATAGGCATGCTACAGCAGAGACTTATATGACCTCTTCTGCCCTATATGTGTTACACTGCCAAATGGCTAGAAGTACAGAAGAAAGTAAGTAATCTTAAAGTTCATTAAGACTTTTTCAAAAGATGCTGACTTAGGATTTCATCCATCCTTTTGATTACCGCAAAGAATATTTGTGTAAGAAAAGAAAAAATCAGGAGGAAGAGGGAAAGCTGTGTTTTTCTGTTCATCTTCTGCTCCAGCTCTTTAGCACATCCATCACGGATTTGCATGTTCCTCAAGGACCTTGTCATAATAAAAGTTGAGATTCTTGCAATGTCAATGGAGCTGACTGGGACGACACCCCCTAAGAAGGCTCACTGAAGTGAGCATGACTATTTGTACAGCAAGACAGTGACCCACCAAGAGTTGAGGCAGACAATATCCAGCATTAAAGCATGACCTTTGGTCAAGAACTTCCCCAGACAATTCAGCTTACTGGGATGTGAGTGTATTCTTGGACTGAAAGTTCTCTTTGAAAGCACTGGGTTTTGTGGGTTGGTTCTTTTCATTGTTTTTGAGTCTCTTGAAATGGGTAAGTTCTTTAAGATTTAGTGGATTTAGATGAAGTACACACAATCATTCAAGGATGCATTCTGTTAAAAAGTGAAACAGATTGAAGTCACTGCAAAAGGTATAGGATGCTTGGGAGGCTCATTTGACAACAATAGTAATGCATGACACTGGTCAGTAAAATACATCTTTTTCAATTAACATTTTATCTACTGGAGGCTTATTTAAGTTACACCAAGCAATTTAAAATCTACAGCTTGGTGATGTGTCAGAGAATACATGCTCTCTTATTTGCAAGTCATTAAAAGTCACTGGTCCAGATGTTTCCTTCCATTTTCTGCCATAAATGTGAAGCAAAGTCACTGCAGCCAGGGGAATTAGCCTACTTCTGTGCTGCTGAAATTGAGAGAAGAATTCAACTCATTTGTCAGTAGCAAACAGATAGAGGAGGACCCATGCTTTTTCAAAATAATAAACAGTGATGAGCACACTGCTCCATAACACATCTATTTTTATTTTAAATGGTTTAGCCACGGCTGAAGAGCTTGAAGGAAATTAAGCTTCATCAAAAATCCTATTCATGCTTTCCAAACTGGAATGGATAGTCTATCATTTTACTTATGCATCTCTTTCAATTCTATGCTTATGGAACAGTGGTTTTCTGATTTGTTTCTTTCAGTGTGGGCTACTGATTGTGTGTTGCAGTAAAAGCCTCTTCATCTTGAAGAAAATGCATTGTGGGATGCCGGAGCTACTGTTGAGTGTCCAGTAGCTTTAGCAGTTCATCAGACTGAAACTAGGAACACACAGTGGGTGGGACATCTGCCTGGAAAGCTACAATAGCATCAAAGACACACACACAAATTATAATAATGACTCATTATAAACTCTTTGTGCCACTAGAAGAACACACATATCACAGCTTGCCATCTTGTTATCATCAAGAATGCAAAAATATCACCTGAAAATGGGTGAAACATATTTTCATATAAACATCCATATTTACAGGAAAGGAATAAAGTGACAGTATATCAAAGTAGAGGTAAAACACACAACACTGATGAAAGTGGAAAGACTCTTGGAACTATGCACACAGATCTTTCTAAAAAGAAAAAAAACAAAGCAGTTCTATTTTGAGAGAAAATATGTGAATGTGGAAAACCATTTGTGTTTAGGGGATGGGCAGTTATGCAATATTTGGTGGCCATAGGAAAACTATGTAGTTTTTCAAATTATGCACTTTTCATGTTATTAGGGCTGTGGATGTCCCATCCCTGGAAGCATTCAAGGCCAGGTTGGACCTTTAAGGTCCCTTCCAACACAAGCCATTCTCTGATTGTATGACTTTTGCATACTCTAGATCACTATATCTGTAGTCCAGAGTCCTCCTAATGTTACATTAAGGTCTAAATTTAAGCCCACATAACCTGTTTCAATTCACAGGTTCTTTTGTCTCTGACATGTTTGGAAGTACATTCCAGCCTGCTGTAAGAGCTTGTGAAAGTGAGGTGAGCCACAGTTCACAACTGTCAGCATGGTATTTGGAATAACTTAGTATTACAGAATGCCTTAACAGTGAAATAGCAATTTTGAGAAAGACTTAAATGATAGAAGGCTGAATACTTAACAAAAAGTGACAAGAAATCTTTATTGACTGGAGGTCAGTCAGACAGAGAGAAAATTCTGCTTCCCTAGAACTCTTTTCTCCCAGACTGAACTAAATTCATAACGGACAATAACGAAGTCAAGATCACTTTAAAGAGGACTGGGCAAGCATATGCCCCATCCTTAGCCAGGTCCTTCCACTCTCAAGATGGAGAGAGTTAAACTTTGAGAGAAAAATTTCTGGAGGTTTATTCAAAATGTGTGCTTTAGTGAGGACTACAGCTTTGCAAGGCAGTGATTTCTCAGACATACCAAATAAAAGAAAATGCTGAAAACAAAAAATTATTAATCTAAAATTATTTTTCTTTGAGGCATCTTACACAAAACACACAGCTTTCAAAGCTAAGTGCTAGTCTTCGAGATGCCATTTGCAAAACAAAGTTTAGCAGCAGTCTCTATCATCTCTGACTGTTCCTCACTAAGAAGGTAAAGTCAAAGGGTCTCCATCTCTGATGAGGATATCCTATTAGAAGAGAAAAATTTACAGAAGCAGAGCAGCATCACTAACAGGTAGTGCAGAGAACCCACTTTTCAAAATAATCCTTACAAATAATGTTGCAGTACTTCCTTGGAAAAGAGCAACTTTTGGTTGCAAATTGTCACAGATGAATGGTGATCTCCCAACACTTCCAGCAACTTCTCCAAACAGCCAAGTTCACTCCAAACAGAGTGAACCTGAAGATTTTGAAGTTGCTGCCTACTGCACTGGTGTGTAAGAATAAACGTGTACCCTAGGACAGAGGTGGTTACACTTTATTAAAGGAGTGAAATAGCATAAACATTTTTTATTTTTTATAAATACTGGCTAGTGTAACAAACAGGTAAAAACAGCACCACAGCAATGGGCTTGCCTATGACCAGCATCATGAGAACACCTTTCAACCTCCTAGTCAAGGCCATTTATCAGCATGCAGTATAAACCACCACTTATCACTTTCACAGCCACTTCATGCTGGATGAGAAGTGCTTTTCCCCAGCTGTCTGCATGCTATCATGAACACAGTCAGCACAGCAAAATCACAGAACTCACAACGGTAAACCCACTGTCACCTCAAGGGCAACTTTTGGCAAACACTCCCTTTTATATTAATCCAACTTCTCCTTCAAACACAGTTGTGATCCATTTGTTCACTGGCTTTTCCCATCTAAATTCCTCTGAACAAACTGTGCACCAAATAAGAACTGACAACGAGCAGACATCAAAAGTGACTTAGTTCTTTGGATCACTTAACTCCTGAGAGGCAGGCACAGCAAAGGAGACACGTGCATTCCCTATGCAGCAAGGTTTGTGTTTCTAAGAAAATGTCCCATGCAAGCTAACTTCTCAAAATAAAAAAAAAAAGGTTTAACAAGAGAGAGGAAGGGAGGACAAAAAGGGCAGCTCTGGTGATTTCTTAGGAGAGGACAAGACAACTTAGGGAAACAGAGAACAGGAATAAATGCTTCAATACCAGGCAACAAAGAGATAACAAAAAAGGAAACCATTCAAAAAAGAAAAAAGGCATAAATCTGGAGATGCCTAGACAATAAAAAAGGAAGCATGCAAACAAGGAGAAGAAGTAGTAAATCATCTATCAGTTATATTTATTCACCAAACTGGTGAAGGAGGCTAACAGTACCAAGGACCACCTACCAAGCACCAGTCTCCAGACACCACTGAGACCTGCTCTTCTCACTCTGAAGAGCTGCCACGGCATCATAGAGCTTGCTGGCTCCCCAGGGCCACAGTGCTGAAGCCAGAACTTGTCTTCATTGCCCAAGCCAAGGGCAGGGCAGCCCCAGCCCCAGGCATCAGGTAGGTTACCTCTCACAGCCACACGGCTTCACCCGGGGTCACCCTGCGTACCTGGGCCCTGCAGCGCCCAGAGGCCACGTCCACCTTCGGGAGCAACTCCTTTCAAGCACTATCCCATCACACTGACACCTCCCCCCATCTCCATAACTTGGAGGTAGTTTAAACCATTGTCTCCTCTTTCCATTCTTCATTTCTTTCTCTGGAGGTCAGAATAAAACCCAGGCACCTGCCTCTCCCTAGAAAAAAAATATATTTTTATTTATGAAAACTTATTTTCTGATTTACTCCACAAAGCCCAATCTTTTCTCTCTTCCAAAAACCACCTGGCATTTCAACCCAGCAGTCCGTGATATCCACACATATAGAGGATCTAATTCAGACAGCAGAAATTGATTTTCACCTTAATCTCACTGCATTTAACAGAAGGAGACAGTGGCGTTTTTTTACTGGCAGCTTGACTGACCACTGCTGCCAGCAAGACTGACCAAAAGTGGGATCCTGAGGTTACAAAACTAGCAGTAAGTCATCACAGGTAGTTTATCACCTGAGTTAGAGTCTTTTTCTTACCCTTGCTACTATCAGGTGGCCTCATGTTCCCCTAAAGGGAACAATTACTGATACTAAAAGTAATACTGTTTCTTGTGGGAAATATAAACTTAAATGAAACCTAAAAAATATGCTTTGCTCTTATGCAATTATATGTGGCAATAACAGGAGAAAAGACAACAAAACTAATGGCGAGAAATAGGCAAAATCACAGCAGTTTGAGAAGTTCTCCATGACACATCTGCTGTTCTTTAAATGAGACAATCTGTTCATTGCAGGACCTGCTTCCTGAAATCCAAGTTTTCTCTTCTAATACCAACCACTTCCAGCATTACTAAAGTCTCATTCATTTCCTTTCTTCTGGCCTTTCTTTTTCTGTTTTTATGAGAGACATTTTGATAGCCTAGAACAAAAAACTCTTAAAACTTTGGAAAGTTCAGTGCCAGTTTCCATAAAGCATTAAAATAAACTTTCGTGGTAACAGCAATAGTTAGTGCAGTCACAATCAAAATGATATTCAGTAAGAAGTGTAATTTCATAGCCCCGTAAACCAGATACAAATGTGAACTCCCTCAAGTGAGACTTATTCTTTTCTTAGTGTTCTTTTATTTCTACCTTTTATTGTTTCCAGATACCATCCTCCCTGTTAGCTTCCAGCAGCACTAGACAATAATGTGAAATTACTGTGATGTTGCCATGCATTAACAAAGCCAGTCCAAATCACCTTATCCTGGGAAGCTGACCACAGAATTATTCCCTCCTGTGATAGCAAAGTATTAACTGTTACTCTCCCAAAGGGTCAGCTTACCTTATTGTTAGAAAAGAACCCCTAGAGAGAAGACAAACAACTTTATGAGGACACCATCACATACACTTTCATATAACCTACACAGGCTATTCCTGTTTTATCTTGTAATTTTATTTCCTCTGTGGGATCATTTTATTTTTTCCAACAGAAAATTGCACATTTTAATACCTTTATTTTTTCCCATTATTGGAAGAATAGTTATACTTTGGGGCTATTTTCAAAGATGCAATCTTTAAATAATATTGAGACCAAAAAAATTTAAATGGATCAACATACTGGAAATGCATGACTTGAACTAGGTAGTCCTTTTCTCCCTTACTAATCCAATCTCCTCAGCCAAATTTATCTCAAGTAACAAAGTAACAGTGCCATTACAGGGATTCCTCTTACCTGTCAGGTCAATATGAGAAATTTAGGAGACTAGTAAGACATTTCATTAACCTGACAGTTTTTTACAGTTAAGTAAATATATATCTTTGATTACTTAATTCTCAAACAAAATTTCCAAATATTCATTTCATTCACTACCTTCAACAGCAAAACTCAGACTCTCTTCTAAGAACAAAAAGATCACTCTTTCAGAAGAGCAGAGGTATCTCGGATGCACAATGCCTCTTCCTCTTAGAGGAGGAACTTGGATCCACAGCATACCTCACAGGTAGGAATGCTACCTAGAGTAAAGAGTTGCTCTTTATTTTTCTATAAGTATATCACAAAATGCTGAGCTGCTCCCAACAGCAAACCCTCAAGAAAACTCTACGTTCTGTTCACGTCAGATGAAGATGTGAGAGACAATAGAATTCACATACAGGACTATCTAGTTGCTGTTGCTTTATTTTACCTCTAATACTTATTACGGGACAGTCACTGAGAGAGTGAGCAGCGAGAATGGCTGGTCCTTGATGGCTGGGACATTTGCACAATGCGAAAGCACATCCCCATGCCATTCCTCAGCAAATAATTGCCCAAACAAAGCATAGGAATAGGAGAAACCAGAAAAAAATCACCCCCAAACACTCTGCTACTCTTAATATAGTCTTCTTGAAGACAAGGGTTTAGGTAGAATTCAGAAGAGAAAATGTTTGGTCTTGGCACCAACATCCTGAATGCCTTCATTTGCAATTACTGGATCATCTTTCAGCAGCCTTCCAGGTCACAGGATACACCTAATTTGATTCAAATGTGGTTTTGAAGTAGATCTTCCAAGTATCCCTGCTTACTGTGCTGTGCTTCACATTAGGCAGAGGTTTCAGAGCACATAAGCAGGAAACCTTCTGGAGGAAAAAAAATTAAAAAAAAAAATCTGAAAGACATTCTCCAGGACCTCACCTGATGCCTTCCAGTGACTAAGGGACATTCAGTCCATGTATCATATTAGGACTAGACCAAAGAAAAACCTGTTGAAACATATAGTGCAGATGCTAAGTCCTCATCATAGGTTTACTTTTCAGTTCTGCTTCTACTGTGCCACATTACTTTCTAATATAGATGTAAGATAATTTTCTTTCCTGGGCAAATTTAAACTAGCATTGTGAACAGTTTGAAGCAATAAAGCCTTCTCATCTTTGTCTTAATATTTGTCTTTGCCTGAAAAGGTTCACGTTTTCTAGACTGACTCAGTGGGAGTACCAGAGCTAACTGCATAAATAAATCCCAACACAAAACCAGCACCCAGCAAATTTGGGGTCACATAAGATTTACAGTGACCCAAAATGGCCAGATCAGTTTGAAGTGGGTAGCAGCTTTGCTGGTACTCTGGAAAGAGCCCAGCAGCTTAATAGGCTTGGTGGTTTAGCTAGGCTAAAGAGGGGTGGAAAAAGGCAAGTGAGCCTAAAACAAATATTGGTTGATCATGGTTTATGCCCATTAGCAAACACATCACTAAACACAACTATAGGAAACAAGACTTACTGTTCCATATCAAACAAAACAGAGCAAAGATTGTATCTGCTGACTTTTACTCCTACCCCCATTTTTCCTGTTCAGTGAGGAAAAAGGAGATACCAGCTAAAAATATACTGTCTCGTCAGAGCTGTTTATGTTTCAAGCAGTAATAGTCATAAGCAGCTGAAAGTGCAGCAGAGAGAACATTGTTGTTGCCCCAGGTGGTAACCAAGGAATCAAAAGATAAGTTTTTCTCAGTGGATTTCCAGACAACACAAAGAAAGATTGCAAGGTTTTTCTTTGTGTTTGCTTAACCCATGCTGGAAAGTGGAGTCTTTAAGTTGTCATTAGAATATCAGAGATAACCTAACACCATAATTGAGGTTGAACTCCCCATTAAAATCTTTGAGAATTAAAAAGAGCTGATCTTTGCTCATGTAACAAGACAAAACCAAGCTAGACACAATGAAAAAAAATATGAAGAATCAATTTTAAAAGCTCCACAAATGCCTGACTAAAGAACCTATTATTTTCAGCATTTCTAGCATGAATACCACAGCATAAAAAATAAAAAGATTTATTGAAAATGTTAAAAGTAATGCATTATCAGATGTTATTTGCAAGCTAACAAAAAAAGATAAAATTTAATATCAGAACATGTGACCCAAACAGAGTCCATTAATAGTCCTACTTACCAAAAACATCCAAAACAGATTAAACTAAATGCATTTTTCAAACATTTCTGGAAATAAGTAAATTGATCACTGAATCAAAATATCTGCTAAAAAACCAGCAATTAAGAATCTTTGAGGTATACCTTGTGAAAATATTCCCTTTCTATTTTACTGTGAAACAAAACACAGGCACCCATGGTGCAAGTACACCATACCATACTCAATCAGGTGTGTTGGTCAACTGACAATGAAAGATTTAAGTCAGGTGGCACATCCATTTTCTAGTGAAGAGTTTCATATCTCATTTATGGCTTCCAAACAAGCAATATCTAACTATCATTTTTCCCCCTCTCACAGAACATGCAAATTGTCTAGGATTTGAAGCAAAACCTCCCATAATCATAACTTCCTGATGAGCTGCTGAATGACGTACCACTTATGCAAAAAATTTGTTCCTTTTTTTTATCATTATTTCCACAGCCAAATATATAGTGTCTTCTTTTAACATCTCAGTTTAATACCACCCCATAAAAATATTTTTTAGTTAATATTATAGCACATTCTAAAACAATTGTTATGAGAATAAGAGCTTCTGAGTCATCTTCTCATGGTTGGTTTTGCTCTATTCTCTTGTAATTTTCAGTCTCTTACAGAATATATTCTTCCCCATTTTGCACATTATTCTTTTCATTTAACTCTAGTTAAAGATGCCTAAAAGTTAGCCTTCCTTTACAGGCTATGGGAAAAAAATAGAAGACCGCTAAGGTTGGTTCAGCTTATCACAAGAACCCCCTTAAAGAAGAGGGTGATTCATGTCTTCTATATCTCTGCTTCTGACTAGCAGAGCTACTTTTAAGAAGCTGACCAGACAAGATGGAACCCATGGCTGATGCCTTACAGCTATATCTGCATCATTGGCTAGCATGGTGCAAACTGGAGTGCAACTGTAGAGCAGAACACTTGGTGCTGAGCAGCACACTTCCACACTAGGTATACCTCAGGAAGACAGGGGAAGCAGCGCTTCAGACTTGCTGTAGTCTGTCCCCACAGGTTGGAAGTCCATTAGCAGCTGGAGCATATTTAGGTATGCTCCTGCACACAGGAGTTTAGGCCTGACAGTTTAGTTTTACCACCAGTTTCCACAGCCTAAGACTGTTCCACAGTGAGAACCCAAAGCAGTAAGTGCGAAAACCCAAGAGGCTCAGTTTAAAAGCATGTTCTCTGTCCAAACTAAACTGCTAATATAGATGTATCATGAGTCAGTATTTATGTACTTTGAAATGTAACTTTAGGCTTTCTGGCACTGCCATCCAGGCAATTACAATCCCTTTGGTAAACTGCCCACCCTCCGCATCAATACTGCATTTCTGATGCTCGTTGCTAATGTTGGAGTGCCTTTCATTAACAGAAATGGGGTGTAGATAGCCTTTTGAATGAATGCCCAGTACCAGCTACAACACCAGCTCTGCTACCCCTGTTGAAAATATCTTACCAAGCCCTTCTGTTGTTGCATCTGACACCTTCATGATTTTATATATATATACAGCCATCTCGTTCTCTTGCTCCACAGATGACTGACTTGAGAGACAAACAGCAAAGAACAACAATATTGTTGAGAATGAAGTGAAAAGCTGTTGGCAAGAGTTGAAGAGTGAAAAATTCCAATGCTCCCATTTTCTCAAACACATTATTCTTGCCTTTAACCTTAATGATTTTTTTTCTCACTATTCAGGTTTTAAAAGTCTCTGATGAATCTAAGGGCAAAACATTTTCGTTTTCAGTAAGAAATCAAGCCAAACACGGTATGAGGCAAACTGAATTGAAAAGTACTCCCTGGGAGCAAAGTAAAGACTAATAATGGACACACTGAATCACCTGATGGTGAGTCTCTCTAGCAAATGTCGCTGTTAAATCAGGCATCCCTTTTTACCACAGGGAAGCGATTACATGGAAAATTTAAATCTCACAAAGGGAACCATTGATTTTAGAAGATAAAGATCTACTAATAATGAACCCAGCAACAATATAACTTCACAGACATTTAGTAGTATAAACTACACGTCTTATATCCTTTGGGCATGCACAGACAGCAAAAGGTCACTGCTTTGTTATTCATATCAGAACATTTAACCTAAGAGGTTCTTCTACGACCCACAAGAAATAAATGTATTTGTAGAAATCAGGGGTTTGCACATGAACTAACATCACTAACATGCTCCTTCACTTCAGGAATGCTATACATCTAAAATTTCCAACTCAATTTCAGTTGGAAGTAGTAGAGTGATTCAGGAGAGATAAAGCAGTAATTCACAATACCTTCTAGCAGAAGCAAAGACAGAATTGGTATATCTCTCTCCTCCTGCTCCCATATCACTATTAGGAAAAGTTACCAAAAGGCTACTCTTCTCATCTCCAGAAATAAAGGTCTCTGTTCCCATACTCCAAGCCTGCACTCTCACTTCCCCAATGGGTATTTCAGAACCTCCCTCTGACCACCTCCGCAGATGAGGTTAGAAATCATTCCTGGCCCCTGAACTACCTTAAGTGAATTTGCCACGCCCAGAAAGTACATGGAGAAGGCCAGCCATTACATGTCCTGACCTTCACATTTCAGCAGCTCCCTCCTCCTCTTTCTACATTGTCCCTTGCACCTGCATGTCAGATGGGGTAAAAATGTCTCAGATAGAACTACCCTTACCTTTCTATATAAATATTTATTTTCCCCTGACAGCTCTAGGCTTCAATGTGCCCCTCAGCAGGGTTTACAGCAGCCCTCAGAAGCAGCAGATCAGACACAGAGATAACAAAATACCATGTAAGTTATATGCTTGCATCCATGTGATGCGAAAACCACCTCTGCAGCACAGTCAATGTCTCAAATTTAGGTCAGGCTAGACTGAGCTAACTACAGCAACAAGCTCAACACAAGGCTGAAATGCCTTTCCTGGAAGCTTCGGAAATTCTTGGCAGGTACCTCACACTCCTGCACTCTTGGCCAAGCCAGATAATTTAAAGTTAACTCAGGTATGCCCTGGTGCACAGTCACAGTAGCAACTATGCAAGAGTAGAAAAACCCTAAATAATTTAAATCTTTGGTGGTCCAATTCCCTACTGCTTTGTATTTTCTTACTACATGGCTGATGAAGAATTATTACAAAACATTTCACTACTACCTGAAAGCATTTAATATATAATATACATGTACACACAATTCATGTGAAACAAAGCTTTAGGTACCTATTATAAAGATTCAAGGGAAGCTGAAATTAAATGCAAAAGCTCTAATATCTCAGATCTCTGAGAGGCTTTACATCAGTTTTCCATCTATATTAGCGTATTACTCCCAATTTACATCAGCGTAAGGATGGACAAATATAGGCCCAAGGATTACGAAGAGACCAAGTCCACAAAAGAGGAAAAGAGTAAATTTTATAAACATAGGACTCCATTAAACTGCCTATATAATACCTGAATTTGCAGCACTACACCTCATATATTGCTGCATTTATTTCTATTACAAAACAATTTTTAACAAAAAAAAATTTGTCTGATTAAATTAAACTAGAAGTTTGAAGACTAAAGTCTGTCAGAACAGTCCTGAGAAAAAGTTATTCAGAGTTCATGTTTCACAAGCAATTTGAAATTTGCCCTTGATCATCTTTAGTATTGTTTTTTTGCTGAACTCTACCCTAAATTCTAAACTCAGAGCTTTATAAATTTTACAGAAAGTTTTAGTCTGTGTAGTGTCATTGTCAGCTCTGTCAGACTACAACATTTCTGTCTTCACATACAGAACAGAAAAGCTGGCAGCTGCCTCTCATACAATAAAATCCAGGAAATTACTACTGTAAGAAAGTATATTGAAATAGAAAGTGAATGATTCAATGTCAATTTAATCCAAAATTGCACAGAAGGACATTTTTTATCATCACTAGAACATCATGCTAAAGCTTTTGGAATCTTACTTAGTGCTCTTTCTACTGACTGGTATAATGTGTCCCACAACCCTATTCTTGCCTCATACCAAGGCAAAAATTAAACAGAAAAAGTGACATATTCAGTGCTGTCATTTTGTACTTTCCACAAATATACAAAATTGTTTTGAGTGGCAGAAGTTTCAGTCAATAACTCAACTGAGCATCATAGTTTATTTGTACTAAAAGTACAAAGACATTATACCTTTATATTCAGTGAATTTTCAATCAATTCCCTGCAGCTGTTATTTCCAGCATCTTTGGTTATGCTTACTAAGAACATTAATTGAGATTCTATACAGCAAATGTTTTCACATAGTAAACATTTGGCTCAACATTTTACGTATGGTGAACTTGTTTCAAACAACAAATATTTATATAACAAGAATAAAAAACTGTTCACAAGCATTCTTCTAATCATAGGCGAGATCATTTGTCTCATACTATACACTATGAATTATTCCCACATAATACACATACAGGTACTAAAGTTTGTCCTCAACTAGTAGCCCAGGCCTGAATTTGCAAAGCAAGTTTCTCCTCTTAACGGACTGAAGCTGAACAGTAAATATAGACCCTAAACATCAGAAAAAAAAATATCTCCAGCGTTAAGTCTGGAAGCCACATCTTATTACATCACAAAAGATAAACTAAGACTAGATTTTAATCTGAAATTCAATATGGCCTGAGAAGATTTACTTCACATTTGGAGACTCCAATTAAGTTTTAGACAAGACAAAACCATTAACAGACACCCTTCTATGATCAGTTTAAGGGATGAAACATCTACCTGTAAACCATGCCAAGTGGCATTAGCAACAGGATATATTCTGGGTCTTTCTTTCTGGTTGCTATGCATTCATATTTTGAAATGCAAAACAGAGATTGTGTGAAGAAGAATTTTGTTATTGAAATTTTACTGTCCCACACACTGGTCAGTAACGTGCCACCTTTTCTCAAAAGTTTTTTGACCTTATGTCAAAAATTGATATATGTCATGAATAATTAGACTTATGGGACCTCAACATTTCACTGAGTATTGGCATATGATGTGTGTCAACCTAATTATGTCCTATTCTATGGCTCCATTCTGCAGGTATTCCATGTAGTGCCAGATACTTCTCAAAGCAATGATGCTGCCAAAACACATGGGATTACTTACTTAAGAAATGCAGTGCTTGAAAGAAAAGTACTGAGATACATTAGGCCCAGAGAGACGAACAAGGCATACATGATACATGCTATAATAAGATGAAAAAGCTTTGCAGAGGTGAAGTAAAGAACAGATGCTGCTCACTGTCCCAGAAGACACAGCTCCCATGCCCATGGGAGGGAGCACCTTGGCCTCTGCATCACCCTCCATTCTCTAACGCTCTCCCAGGCCTCCTGAGCTGATGCGTTTCTTTGCACATCCACATAGGGATTAATGATATCACCCCTAGACTATGAACTCTTCAGCTAAATGCCTAGCACACAAGGTAAATTAAATATTAGCTTTTACATTTGCTTCCATGTAACAGCTTTCCCTTCTCTTTTCCAGCAGTTAAATATCTCCCAGGCAACATTTCTGTCGCAAAACCCTGGGAGAAAAACAGAAGGTATACTTAGCTCTTAAGTTGGTTTATCTGTGCAACAGATCATCACGACCCCATGAAGTTTCTCTTAGAGCACTTGCTCTAACAAAAAGAAAGAAAAAAAAAAAATCCCTGTTCTCACCTTGCAATAACCTTGTAACACAGTCTGACGCTCCACACTTCCCGATCACAGCCTGCCATCTGGACTTTTGTCTTCCTCTGAGCTCAGTCCCGGTCCTGGGCCACCTCACAGTTGTTAATTAGTGGCACTGTCTACGTGCAAAATACCCTGCCTATCATCATTTATATTATAAATGTCTTTTCCCCCCTGACTCTCTGCTATGTTCCTGCTGTTAAATGTCCTTAATTCAAATTCTTTATGCTAGGTTTTGCCTTTAATAATACTCCAATGAAAAACAATTTTAAAGCAATCCATGTCAGTGGGCCCTTCAAGCAAATGTGATTCCTCTTTCATGTGTAGGTTAAGAAGTTTTTTAAATTGAGTAATAAAAAAATACATTAAATAAAAATTTAAAAAGGCAATAAATGCTTAAGGTCAACCATTGAACAAGACACACTTTTACACATTTTCCCAACAGCTGCCCATATGCTTGTAAGTTCTTGCAGACCATCAGCTCCCACTCCAGCCTACTTTCATCATTACAAGCTTTAGTTTGTAAGAAAAATTAAGGTAACACATCACAAAAGGAAAGTTTTAGAAAGGGGTAACCAGCTAAAGCAAGTTAGTAACGAATGCAACAGCTTACTGTCAACACATTCTGTTCTGCTAATATATCAGCATGGTGGCATCAAGGAAAATGAGGCTTTTTGAACTGAAGAATTAGCAACCTTGAGAAATCAACCAAATAAAACAAAAGCTATTGCAGACGTAGTCAAGAAAAATATTGAGAAAGCATATTCTTACAGACAAGATACTAGACTGGGATCCAGAAAAGTAAGTTTTACAGTTTCTGAGGTTCTTAAGTATCCATGGTATGGAGACCCATGGTATGAACCTCAGATCAGTTGCTTTCGTAATGACAGAACACAAGAACCTATTGATGCACATTAAGTGTTCTTTGAAAATTCTACACAATGGTTAAGCACTCAGAAGCACACAAATGTGTAAATGCCATCTACTTCAAATTTCCAGAGGTAACTAGGTGCCAATGTATTTTTGAAAGTATCCTTTGACTCTTTGACTCTTCAACAACAAAACCTATTTTCCTGCTCTCAACTTTCCATCTTGAGGTCTCCAGTAGCTTGTAAAGTACAAAGAATACTAGTCAGTAACTACAGCACAGGAACTCCCTGGGACTCCCTCTGCCCCAAGAGGCAATGGAGCTAACAATTAGTAATAATATTCTAAATTCCTTCTAAATGCATTCAAGTTTAGATTTGCATATCCATGTTGTCATCACCCCTCTTTCCTGTATTATGGTGGACCGATTTTAAAGGGCATTCTGGTTTCCAGTGCTTCTGTAATACCTGCTTGGTAGACTGACATTACACCATGCAGTGTATAGTATGGTTCCCTGTATCTCCAGAGGGACAAAGACTTCTCCACTGAGAACTTTTGGAAGTCAGATTAGCTGCCACTGGGAGGCAGATGGGACAATAGCAGCTCTTGTGCAGAGGATGAGGGAATGGCCTTTCCCACAGCAAAGTTCACTTATTATTTCCTCATTTCCCTGATATAGAGAAGTGGGTCCAACAAGTCTCATTCTACCTAGAGGCCTCTTATTTTTAGTGTCCACCCGAACAACTGCCCTTTCCCCTTAACTCTCTCTTCTATGGCATGTGCAGCCTGGGAACCTCCCACTTGGGACAAACAAATTCAGCTCCAGCAACAACACTGAGAAACTTGGAAAGTATTAGAGGACACATTCTAGCCCTGCCTCCACAGACAATGCTCCTCAGCCAGAAGCAGGACCTGCATGTGCGTGCTTAAGCTCAGTGCTGCGTGTGTCAGAGTCCTGCAGCAGCACCTGTATTACCATGGCTGGCATCTGACCTCACCTTCCTGCCAGACATGAGACTGCTTTCCTGAGGAAGGTTTACAATCTCATTTTGTTTTGAAAGAAACTTGTATTTTAGGAGCAGAACTTGGCATCCCTCTGGAGACACAGGGAACCTTGCTGTTCACTGCATGATGTGATGGCAGCCCAGTCAGCAAGCGTTAGAGAAGCACTGGAAATCAAAACACACTTTAAAATTGATCCAACATTAAGTAGGAAATATATGACAATAATGATATGGATATGAAAGTCTAACTTTTTTATGCTTTCAGAAGAAATTTATAATACTATTTCTCATGGGCCCCCAGGGCAAAAAAATCCAAGCATCACCAAGACACTAGCCCCCCAAAAATCCACTGCATATCCTGAGCCAGTGGATAACAGTATGGCCACATTGACTTTTACAACAAAGTAATTCATGAAGACATGCAAGAAAAGAGTTCTGCTGAAGTTTTAATTCTCTTCTCTTGGGCATAGACAAGTGTAATGACAGCACTGCAAATTAAATATTCTAATGCAAATCAGGCTCATTTCTGAATGTCACAGTGACCTGAACAGTCACCCAGAATAAAATTGTGCCAAAGTTCCCCCAGCCAAAGGACAAGTCTAATGGTGCTCATAGCACACAGAACTGTAGAAATAGATTTTCTCCATCTCATACATGAACGCACAAATCTTGAAAAGAATTCCTCTAAAGAAAATGAGATGGCTAGCAGTTGTATGAGAAACTAATGGTAATTTTAATAAGGTACAAAAAAATTTGTGATGGGCACAGCTATTTGATATCTCTTATGCTTCATTCTGAATTTTAAATAATTAATTTTAAAAACCAAACAAACAGTAATTGGGTTTTAATAATTGAGAGAACCCCAGATAAGGAAACAATATCCAACAAAGAGCAAAGGAAATTAAGAAGTAATAGAAATAGTCTTAGAAGATCCAGATAACTTGAAATCATATTTCAGTGTATTTCATTTTTTCCTCCTGGGATTTCATACACCCTCAAATCTCACTCATGTTCTTGCTTAGTTTCTACTCACACAAGACTTCAGCATTTTTATGTACTGCAGCAATACTATAGTAAGTTCTATGACTTGCAGTAGTTAATGCTGGAGTAGGATGTGTTTGTATTTATTAAGAAATTTATTTATTTATTATCGTCTGCCAATGATGTCCATGATCATCTCTGTAAGATGTACAAGTGAATTCAAAGATGTCCTCCTGCAGATTATACCTGTGACAGCTCTTTGAACCGCATACCATTTACCACTGCCAACTCAGTTTTTGATGGGTGGCTGCACAGAAGAGAGGACCTGCATACAAGCAACATGCAGGTATGGGTCAGTTGTTTGTCAACATTGGTTCTCTGTTTACAAGAGTGTTCGACGTGGGTGGGCACTGATAGGAGCAATGATCACTGATGTACAAGAACAATTAATTTTCCTTGTCTTGCAAGCTATGTAAGAATATAGATTGCATTATATATAAGGACCATGAGATAAAGATCAGCTTTTTTTCATCACATGGAGGTCTGAAAGGGTGCCATGGATTTACAGAATTTGAAAGCCTGAATATTTCTAAATGCATAAAGGAATTTCACAAGAGCCTTGCACAGAGAACTCATGAGAGACCTCAAGCAACAAGTCTGGATTCTCTTAGAAAGAATAAAGAAGCACTTCAACTCGTGCCAAAAGCCTTTGAAAAAAATTGCAGTGCTCTCCCTATCCCTCACTGCCCTATACATTTGTTTATTTAAATGAGTCTAATGTGATATTCTCAGATATGCGGTATGCCTCTGATATGACTAAGCCAGGGGCAACTGGCTTAGCACAGAAATTGTTGGGAATGTATCAGCTGAGCAATAAGCCCATTGATGAAGCCTCCAAGCTGCTCTCTGGGAAGATTTCTGCCCCATAATACTGCCAGTGGTGACCAAAAGGGCTACGTGTTTGAAAGTTTCCAAGGTCTGCAGCACAGTTGAACCCTAACAAGTCACTCACGCTTTGCAAAGTTTTAAAAAAATTGCAGCAATATGTTTAAAGCATAAAAATAACCAAGAGCATTCCTCCCAGTTGTGGGCTAACGCACGGTCTGCTGTGCTGAAAGTCGGCAGGATTATTCTGACTGTTGGACTGAGTCAACAAGCATGTACAGGTATCCGGGTCCCATACAAGTAACAGGAGCCAGATATTGTTACATCTGCACAATTTTTATCCTTGGAGTAGTTGTACCTCACAAAGTGGAGTATATCTTGTCCCAAAATGTATTACTACAGCTTTGAGCATCAGCAGTTAGAGACCTGTCAGCAAGCGAATCAAAGTCAACTCAGCAGTTAAACTGCCTAATCAGCCTCACTGGTTGGTCCTTGTTCTTTTCTCATACAATGCAAATCAACTGACTGAGATTATTCCTAATTTTTGCCACTGTTTCTGAGAGAATAATAAGTCTTGTTCTTCTTAGGGGGTGCCCTGAGTTAGATTCTAGCCTACACAGCACATCTTTGCAACCCAAGTCCTCCACTGTGCACAGGGACTTTATTTCCTCTTCCCCTACCAAAAAAGGAGGCGGGAAATCTATTTCCTAGTAGAACACACTGCAGTGAATAATCTACATTTGTGTAGGACTAAATTACAGTTCTTGAGAAAGCTAAATAAACCAAATTCCCTTATGGTTTTGATAGCATATATTACAAAGCATTTACAAGGGTCTTTTCCCTGTGATTTATCTCCTTGTTTTGCCAATTGATGGGTAATATAGAGAACACAGACACATATAGAGGGAATGGTCTTACTTTACTAGCAGTATTAAGACAACACAAAACCAAAATAATGCATTTAATATGGCAATAAGCTTAGCGCGCACATCGTTTAGGCAACAAACAAACTAAGCAAGGTAATGCATCTAATCATTACTATACAAGCAAAGAATATTGATTAAGAAAGATACATCACCAGTTACCCCATTAATACATTACCATCATACAGTCTGCTTCATTTGGTGGGGAGCCCTGAGTCACAGCAATGGGTCAGAGAACCATTCCCAGTAACTGGGAAATCCTACACAGTGCATCTACTCGTAGGTGAGGTCCCCATCTTTGCTGTGAGGGGGTCCATCCACCTTTTATAGGGGCCAAAATGGCAAGTCAGAGCAAGTTGCATATTTTGTAATGAGGAAACATCTGGTGATATTCTTCCCGACCACCCAGGGCCAGGGCATGGCCAGAGTCCAGGCCGCGGTTGGGCAAGGTCCTCGAAAGGTCCCCAAAATACCTTGCAGACAATCACAATAGTATAGCACAATTTCTCAAGCATCTGGTTTAACAGACAAAATTTGGCAAAAGATTTCTCATGTATATGGTTTGGCATAATAATACTTAGCATAAGCAGCCTAGCTAATCTATATATACGGTTCACCTATTTTTCTGTATCAAATAGGGACAGTACATAATTCATCTGTAAGTCAGTTCTAGACTATCTCAGGCCCTAGCACTTCACTCCTGAAATAAAATTTTCAGGTTGTTTGTTAGTATAATTTACAATTGGTCACCTTAACACCTGGCTATCCCAGTTAATCCTATCTAGGAAGCTAAGCCATACCACATTTAAGAATGTCCCTTGACCTTTGCTGGACAAATAGTTAGGAACTGAGAATCACTCTTCCCCTTTAGGAGTGCTGTTTTTCAGAGACTGATCAAGAGAGAAATGTAAACATTAGCCTGCTCCTCTCCCTCCTATGAATTTGGAAATGCTGGTCCTCACTGCACTACAAGAGTAGCACAATCATTCAGCTGTTACAGAGAGAAGCCAGTCAGCTTCTGCAGGAGGCAGAAGGGCTGTTCTGTTCTCCTACCTCATGCTCTGAGAGGAAGCAACAGAGTCAGCAAGTGGAGCCTTTGATGGAAGGTCAGCATTAGCAGATCTCCTTTTCCTATGTTTACTTGAGCGTGTTTTCAGGCAGCCAGGGAGATCACCAACAGCAGAACTCATGAGACCTAAAGACTCAAAGACCTTCTTTTCATGCATCCCTAGGAAGAACTGGCAGCCTCCTAGGCTCCCTCCTTTGCCACTGCTGCCATGTTCACTGCTGGCTGTCAGACATACACCCTATTAAAACAAGATTACAGGAGTAAAAGCATACCCACAACCACCTTGCAAGCTGTTTAGAGTTCTGCAGTGATGCTGGATCATCACCCTCAGGCATCTCACTTGGGTCCTTTACTGTTCTTCATTCTGTACTGATGTTGCTTCAAAAACCTCTCTAAAATGCCCTTTTCAGATTTTCATCCTGCCAACATAGCCATCAGAAGCCCTCAGAGCCACACTCACAAGCCCCAGCAAAGTCCAGGATTTATTCTCATTCCTGAGCATGGGTCTCCCAGGTGATTTTAAGTCCCTCTTTTCTTGCCTCATTAGTATTTTCAACCCAGCTCACACATTATAAAACACACAGATACAAATAAGACAAGTTATAATTCTGCTTTCTTGACAAGATGTGCCTTTTAAAGTCTCTCATGGTAAAAAGCAGAAACAACTACTGCTGGAAAGCACTTGGAGAGAAATATCATCAGCAGCACAATATAAATAATTAACCAAACCATTCTATTAGATTGCATTATGCAGAGAAGAATAAATCATCAGACAAGCATTAAATATTTCATGGAAGTTATTGTAAAGTTGAAGAATCAAGTGTCCTTCCCTATCATCTCAGAGCATGGAAAAGTCATCAATACATTTTAGAACTGCCTCTTATCCCCTTTGCAGCACTGAAGGAGATGGATTCTCTTGAATTCTAGATGCACTAAGTATTCAACATCCAGATTTCTAGAAGGGGAAGAAAAAAAGGAAAAAAAAAAACCACACCCAAAAAAGCCAAACAAACAAGGAGGGGAAAAAAACAAACCACTAAATCACAAACCACCCCCCACAGAGGCCTTTTTATAGCCTCTCAAATTGGGTAGCCAGAAATTGAGGCATATAAAATTGTTAGTAATTTCTGAAAACACTGACTCACTGAGCTAGTAATAAGCAGTTGTATTGGTGAATGACTACTGAAACAAAAGACATTATTCACCTCCCTCGGTAATATTTATTAGCAATAAATCTATCTTCTAGAGAAAGAAACAAGGCAAAACCCAACCCAACTCCCTATTTATAGTGTTGCCAAATGAACATTTAATGTGGGATCATCAGAATTAATAAATAGAAAACCATGGAGCTCATCCAGCCATATAACTTGCTCTCCAAATCATTAATTTCTCAGGAACAATGGACGTAGTAAGTGTCTTGTGATTTTTGCTAATGATACATTTTCTCTTTACAGGCTGATAAATTCTCAGTACTACCATTGACTTTACAAAACAGAAGATAATTCTTACAACAGAGAGTTCGCCTAGAACTGAAAAAGTATAAATATTTCACTATTTATCCAGTTTACATTTAGATTTATCTATTTCAAAATACATCTTTTTCAGGTTTCTTTTTTTTTCCACTTGTGCTCATTACCAATAGTAAATCTACAAAGTTTCAGCATTTTCTGTCAGGCTTTTCCCTTCTTGCCTACCTTTAGCCACTGCTTTTCATCCTACACTGACATTCCAGGTTCTCCTCAGGCCTGATGAAACTAAGGCAGTGTAGCATCTGGAGAAAGAACCATGATAGATTAGAGCACCACAATCCATAGAATCACAGAATCAGCCGGGTTGGAAGGGCCCTCTGAGATCATCAAGTCCAACCCTTGATCCAACACCGCCGTGGTTACTAGACCATGGCACTAAGTGCCCCATCCAATCTCATCTTAAAAACCTCCAGGGACAGAGAATCCCCACTTCCCTGGGCAGCCCATTCCAAACTGTCTGCTTTGAAGGAGTAGGTATATGAAGCTCAAAATAACTACTAATCTGAATTGAGATCCTTATGTGCACAGGGCCTGGACAACTTCAACTTCTAATACCCAGTCTACCCTGAAGAAAGTCAGTGGAAAAAAGGATTAGAGCTCTGAAAACAGAAGAACTGTTTTTGCTGGCAGAGCCTCCACAAAAAAAAGCAAGATAAGACCAGAACATTATATTTCTCAGCTTATGGCATTGTTTTAGCTTATATAACACACTAAAGACATTAATATGTCATTTTACTTCAATACTAGATCAAAATAAAGCAAGTTGTGAAAGTTCTTATGGGAATAAAAATTATTATTAAACAGTAAGAAAAAAATTAGGTTTGACCCCAGAGTAAGAGCCTTATATTTTACTTATTTCCAGAGAACTTTTGATGATGGGAGAACTTGTGAAATCACTCAATATGCAAAATAATAAACTCTACAAAGGTAAGATGCATGAAGAAGTGATTATTCAGGAAAATTAGTTTAAAATGCATTAGCAGTATGCACACTTGCATGTAAAAAACTTACAGATTCATAGTGTAGATCCTAGCACACAGAAAAAACTGTATTGATACAACTCTATCTTAAAAGCATAAAAAGGAGACATTTCACAGTTTCTCAAAAACTTCAGCAGTTTTGTGGAACCAGAGCACTTCAGAGGTGGCATCAAAATTCAGGCTTCAAGTTCAGAACCAAGTAGATATAAATACAACAAAGGTTCCTGAAAGTCCAGGTGTCACAAAAACATGAAAAAACTGAAAGTCTCCTCTTCTTGATAACTAAAAGAGTGAACACTTGAACACAAAGTGTTAGTTCAGCAGTTACTGCTCCAGTACACAGCTTCATGGCTGGAACTGGGAGGTCCTGGGTTCTGAGTCAGAAAGTGCTTCTGACTCACCCCCCATTTTAAAAAGGTGTTTGACTGCACCTTGTTTCCAGTTTTTCCTCAGATTCATCAATTTCCAAAGCAAGATACTGACACCAAGAACAGGTTTTATACACAGAATTCCTCTCAACAACACCACGATAAAAGGGCAAAGCTTTACACCAAAGTGTTTGGTCTCTTCTTCCCTTTTTCCTAACTAGATCATCGCTATTGCTTTCTACCATCTGATCTTGCCCCCTACAGCCTTTGCAATGCTGAAAACAAGAAAATATTACATCTGCAGTTCATTATAAAGCCTGGTTGTGCCAGTTGTAATGGGAGGGAATTGGTGTGGTTTTCTTCCCAATTTAAACACAAACAGGTAGCCAGGCACAGCCCAGGTCAGACTACACAACATTATATTTTACCTGAGCTAATGGGCTGTAGCTAGCGCCACATGTGTTTTGTAATAGGGCCAGATGCATTCAAACAAAATGCATTTAGGTCTCTGGTGCTGCTGGTTTAATCAGAGTTGTTAGTCTCACTTCTCCTAAAACAAATTAGTCAAAATGCCATTATTTTATCCAGTATCTAGTCAACCTCTGCTATGCTATAACCAAAATATATCCAATTAATACCTTTGAAATTTTCATTTTATTTATTTAGTCTGTAAGAGTCTCATCAAGCTCCCCTATATCAAATTCAATAACTTGATTAACAAATTAATCATCTTCACACAACACCCAGCATAGCAAAACACTATTATACTGCTTTCTCTTAGTGAGCAAAACAGAAATCCACATGATCACATAATGAAGCACAAGTGAGATACAAAGCACTGAGCATATTATTTGATATTATTCTGCAGAGAGCATGTGTGCTCTGTTGTCTTCCAACCAATGAAGCGGGGGTTTTGCATCTGACTTGTGTTATCCTATAACACTGCATAATTCTAACAGCAAACTTGAGATTCAAATAGGCAAGCAAGGAACTGGACCATTTCCCAGAAAATTCTCTGAAGGCAATCTATCCTTCTTAGCAACCAAGAGATGACTATGGTGGATTAAAGAATTAGATAATAAAACAAAAGCCTAATCAGAAATACTATTGCCAGCATTTTACTGGCACGGGGCCCATGGGAATAAAATTTAAAATTAAAAAAACCCTCTAAAATTATTTTAATTTTGTCACAAAGTTAACTCAAGGAATTGAAAAGCAGAGGTTGAGAGACACACGACAAAGATGAAAGAAATACAAACTACTGAAAATCTTTCAAGAAACATGAAGAAAAGATATCAGTATTTTTTAGTAGCTTTAATGGCTTGGCTAAATTTAGACTAGTCAAATCTCATGGCACTGTACTTTCTGTTTGTGGACATTCTGTAACAACTTACCTATTGAGAAGAGTCGGGGCAAATTCACATCTAATTCAAGTAAGCATGGTTCTCCCAAAGTTAGAATATTCTTGTTCCCCTCCACCAAGGACAAATCCAGGCTGTTGGCCACACAAAAGCCAAGAGAGGTGAATTGGCAATTACATTTCGAACCCTAGGGTCTTACGTGCTACTCAAGTTTTCTAGGCAAGTGACAGTGCCATCATAAGGAAATATTAGTTCAGGCATGTAATACAACACAGGAGACCAAAAGAGACACTGCAGGAATAAAAGGCATTCATGCAGACCATATAACACCTATATTCCATTACTCCACTCCATTTGCTGGAGCTGCAAAGGCCAAGGTCATGATGTCAGTCCAGAAACCCTGACCCTGGGTTCAAATGGGGTAAATACTTGAGATTTGTAAGTAGAGCAAATATTAGTCTGCCTGAGAAAAGGAAAATTCCAATACAAACACTGGTGGCAAAATTGACGAGGTGCCTAATGAAACAGTCTTAAGACTAAAGAATTTGTCAGATACCCTCTGATTATTTTTTTTTTTTACATGCCAGCATCCATGAAATCTCCAGAAGCTTTCTTTGATGTTTTCCTTCACTCTTTCTTCCTCCCATGTGAATAAACAGAAAAAGAATTAATGAAAAATTAAGACTACATGATAAAACCCAGAGAGTTCAGGGAATTCCAGATTTAAGGTTAACCAAACTTTCACTGTGTCCCTAATGCATGTGTATTTTCACATAGTTCATAATGTACAGTGATCACAAACTGATAGATCGATCTACATTAGATTTCAGGGGAGTTGTGCAAGTTTATAGACTTTCAAGGAACGTTACCACATATTTATTCAGTTTTAATAGGTGATTGAATAATAGTCACCAAAAAACTAAAATTTCTCTTTCGGTCTTTGAAAGTATTGTTATTTTAACTACTTCTTTTCAGCTCCATCTTAAAAGGGATGGTGTAGTCATGGTTAGTTTAGACTGTTACATACACAATCTGTCATGTCAGCTATTTGCATCCCTTTGGGTTTTAAAATACTGTCATTAAAAAAGGTATAATTTATTTTAGCAGAATTACTTTTGTCTTATTTCCACTAAGAACATCAGGTTTCTGGTATGTTACTATTTCTTCTAGAATCACTGTGATATGAGCTAGTATTTATTAACAGTCCTAAATTACCGGGGGGATGTCAATAGCTGCATATTTCATTCAGCTTCCAAAAACCTTAGAAAAATTGTACATTCAACATTGGTTGAAATAAACAGTTTAAAGTTACAAAACATGCCATCACTATTACAACAATGTAGGATACATGAGTTTATTTGTCTGCTAACGGACTATACTGTGTAAGTTCCGTCTAAGGTGGCTTAATATTTAGAAACATCACAAGGGCAAGATATTTTACAATTACAAGCCAAGATCTTCAAATTCTAAGTCTAATTCAGAAAGTTAACAACTCTAAATTCTTTTAAGGGTTTTCCCTTCAGGCAGAATCAATATGTCAAACCTTCTTCAAGTCTATACAGATTTGTGATCACTGTTAATGCTTTGGAACTAAGGCACCAAAAATGCTTATGGTTCTCAAGCACAAGGTAAGCAACAATAGTTCAGGAAGATACAAACAAACATATGAAATAATTAAATTCTCAATTATGTTTTGCATCAAATATGTTATCTATACTAATTTTTGCAACGTAAATCTGGAAAATTAGGGGAGATTCTTGTTTCTTACCCATTTTCAAAATTTTGTATATACCCTAGAATTTTTCCCACACCAGCTCATACATTTGCAAAGATTTCTGCGTTTAACATTGTCTTTATATTTAACTAATATGCTATTTACTTGACTTCTGATATAATTAATAAAGATGTTAAGGAAAATTTACTTAATATTTGTCTCCATAGTACTATTGGTTATCTCTTCACAATCCATTGCTTTTCCACTTATGAATTGGTAAGGATGCCTTTTCTGTACAAATCAATTTGGAGTTGGGACCTTAGTGAAAACCCAGATTTTCATTCAGAATGAACCTATCCGACTGCAACATGTTTCATGAGCTACCATAATTCACCTATAATAAGACTATATGGTAGAGACAAGATTAAGTGTTTAATGAACTGCTCTTGAGGAAATTTACTCCTGATTGTCTCAGTCTGAAGAGACTGGAAGGTTTGCTAAAGAGAATGAGTTATGGGACAAAACAAAACTCCTCTCTCTCTGCAATTGTGGATTTAAAATTTACGGGGCTTTACTCGAGGAAAGAGTGGAAAAACAGAGGAGATAACAACCCTTTATTAAAAGATATATGTAAGTTAGCAAAACAGTTAAAAACAACAGTAACAGAACACAACAAGACTATTCGGTAGTCCTAGAAAAAAAACCAAAATCTGACAAATACTTCTCTGTCCTATTAGCGCAGTCCTAATCGTGGCTTGCAGGGGGCGCTGTTGGATCGCAGAGGCGCAGAGCCTGCAGTTCGCTGGTGTGGTCAGTAGGGGGCGCTGTTGGATCGATGAAAGTGCAGGGCCTGCAGTTCGCTGGTGTGGTCAGTAGGGGGCGCTGTTGGATCGCTGGAAATGCAGGGCCTGCAGTTCGCTGATGTGGTCAGTAGGGGGCGCTGTCGAGTCGCAGCAGCCTCCACGGGGAAGAAAGGGCCTGGGGCCGATCCCAAGGTCACGGGAGTGGCCGAAAGGAGAAATGGGAAAACTCACTGTGGTCCTCCAGGTGGTAGCGTCGCAAGAAACTCCCCTCTCCTCTCAGCGAGCACAAAGAAAAAAAAAAAAAAAACTCTCCGATGAAACACAACAGAGTCGGGCCGGGGCCAGGGGGCAGCTCCCAAGCCGAAACCCTGCACCCAGACCCTGCCTCCGTCCCTCCCGGAGCGTCCAGCAACACTGCCCCACCTCCCCTCCGAGCAGAGCCAACTTCTCCAATCGCCCATTAGCCAGGAATGCAACCAGGCTGGCTAAATCTAATGTTATGCTAATCGCCTTCTCCCCCTTCCCTGTTTCGTGCTCCTGTTTCTCTTACAGAGGGGGCAGGGAAGGAAAAAATTCCCCTCAGATTATAAACTATAACACTGATTACTTCATGAACTTGGCAGGGCAATCTGCAAGATGTTGAAGATTATTTTCATGAATTCATGAAAGTAGACTAAGATCTCTGAAGTTTAAAGTTTTGAGAGTTGGAGTGAGAGAGGTGTGGAAACCCCAGTATCATTCCTTCATCTGTAAAGTACATTGGAACAAATAATAAAGTAAGCTTTTTATTTATATCATACCTGCTTACAAAGTTCAGCATGGATTTCCCAAAAGCATTTACATTTCTTCTCGGGTATGAAAAAAATGAGAACATAAGGATGAGTAAGCATGTGAGAGGTATTACAATGGCTTTTCTTGCACAGAAAACAACTAGTACGAAAACACAAGCAGACCAGGCTAAATACATGCAAGTAAAATCTAAGCTGAGGTACTACCAGGTTCAGGGCATCATATGTTGACAAACTTCTAGTCTGCTCATGGGCAAATATATAAGACAGCACACAGATGATTCCAAAATCTAAAAAAATCTCCTATTCGGTGGTTATTTCCTATGATCCTGATGTATTACAGTACTCCATTTCCAATTAAAATAATGGAGACTAATGATTTACAGAGACACCTAACAGCTAGAAAAGAACTAATGATTTTAACACCTACACTGTTATGTTGAGTCCTATCTGTTGTGTGTCACATGCACACAATCAGCCTTACTGAAAACAATCTAACATAACACCAAGAAAGGAATTCTAGACATAGGTACCAGATACTTTGCTATAAAATTCTGGAACTTTTAATTAATAGAAAACATTTGCCAAGATTCAGAAGGCTAAATAACCAGAGTCACACTTAAATCACAGCTCTTAAAAACTGATCCATCATGGACTGACCTGGCTTTGAATGTTCTTTTCCACGTACTAATTAAACTAAGTTGAGAGCTTATGGTGAGCAAGACACTGAAAAAGCACTAAAAACTGCTAATCTCTCAATCCCTACAAAAAG
This sequence comes from Neopelma chrysocephalum, assembly GCF_003984885.1. Classification (NCBI taxonomy): domain Eukaryota; kingdom Metazoa; phylum Chordata; class Aves; order Passeriformes; family Pipridae; genus Neopelma; species Neopelma chrysocephalum. Next base: position 452,554 of record NW_020897716.1, on the reverse strand, counting down.
TTAGCAAATTATCTTAGTTATCTGTTGCCCCAAAACTATGCTGGCATTTAAAATTATAGCACAAATGTTATTCCACTAACTCTGTTTACTGGAAACACATGCCACTGGCATAATCCCAAATAGTTTGAGGTAATCACACTCTGGGGCCATGGAGAGAAGTAGTAGAAGATCTGGCACCTCAGCTCAAGTCTCATTCACATCTAAACCCCATCTCAAGGTAAATAAAGGCAACAAATTAGCCCTTATGCACCTCTTTTTCTCCCCAATACAACACACAAACTGCACACAGAAAAAGAGATCCACAGAAACAGCTGAAGGATAATCCTGACAAGTTTCTAAAAAAAAAAAAAAAAATAGTTCAATAGTTCCTTCAGCCAGCAGTCTTTCCATGGGGAGAAGCACTCAGCCACACAGCTTCCACAAAGCCAGTATGCCTCTAGCAGTAAAAGCACCCCAAAGTACCTATAGAAGGCTTACACCAGAGAGATTACAGTACATGCAATTGCACTCACACACAACTCAGTCTACTGGCTGATGGGGGAGAATAAGCAACCTGTCAACTTGTCTTTCGAACAGTTTATAATTAGCCATTTCCCAGACTCTAGAGGGACTCTATGCTTTTCAATGCCTCCTCTCCGTTGTGCAAACAGAGAGAGAAGGATGAAGGTTCCTATCTCCCTTACTGAGACAAGCCTAGCAAATATCCCAGGTCTCTCTTCTCAGCAACTGTACAAGATTGAGCATGACCAAAGGCTTTGTTCAGACATCTCTGTCACAGTACTGTGCTGTTGATTCATTTTGTATCAAAAGTAGTAAATTTCCGCACAACACTCTCAGACAGGACACTTGACAGAAAATTATTAGATTCAACAATATACAAGGTAGTGCATTAGAGCTTTCAGCTATTACCCAGGGGTTTGAAGTGGCATAGTTTTCTATTTCATGATGAAAGAAAGGAACAAGGAACCCTTTTCAGCTGCTCCCTCTACCCTCTTTTTAATTCCCTATACTGATTTAAAATGATAGAGACCAGCAAGGTTCTTCATCAGCAGAAAGAGCTCTCTACAAGACTCAAAGAGCACAGTGCAGTCTGGATGACCACAAAGGAGAGTCTTTGCACTGAGGACTCCATTTTTCGTGGTCATAGAAGCTCAACCAGAAGTTCTATCTCGTACAAGCAGCAGGAGATAAAACAGTATTACTTTGAGACTGTAGGTGGATGTATTTAGAATCAACATCCTCCTGAAGTGCAGAAACAGAACTAAGAAGAATAGAGATAGTTCCCTTGGGGCAGCCTCTTACCCATCAGATGAGGTCAAACTGGGTTTTGCAAAAACAGAATCATCTCTGTCATAACGTACTGGTACAGGACAAGTTCAAGGGCTATCAAAAGATAGCCTTAAGCAGACTAGAAACTCTCAGCAATAGAAAAATATGGTAAAAATATCCTTCCCTTGCTTAGAGGAGCTCTACCATTGGAAATCAGCTCAAGCTCAGTTGCTGCAGGGTTGGAGTTGGCCTTATCTGACAGAACATCAGAATAAAATGTCCAGGAGGCAATCAAGGAAGAACTGTCAGGATTTGGTATAACATACCTTTGACTAGCATAAATTTTTTGGAGAAGGGAAAATTGTGTATTCAACCTATCTGTACTTTAGAAAAGCATTTGATTTAGTGCCACACAAGATCAGCTAAAATATAGAAGAGAGGAATTAGTGTTTTGTAGCAGGGACTGACTTTGAAGAGTTGTTCTGAAAAGCAGAAGGAAAGGGCTGGAAGGGAACTAGCAATGGACTTTTCTCAGACCCAGTCTTGGAACTGATATTGCTCACTATATTCACTAGCAACCTCACATAATCAATTTTGCAATGACCCACACACTTTTCTTTCTCCAGCAAATGCTTGAATAAACAATCTTCCTTGTGTGCCCCAAAACACATCAAAATTTCCCCGCAGAATACCTAAAGAACAATACTAAAAATTGTGTTCCTGTCACTATCAAAAAATCTATCACTTATTTTGCTTATTTTTGAAAGCAAACTCTTCACAGAGAAGTCAGAAATAACATAGCTAAAATGTTTATATAGTAGAGAAGAACTACTCAAGGTCTTCAAGACTAAGCCTAGCTGAATATTAGCAAATAAATTAAAACTAAAAGTATTTAGAATTAAAACCAAAATGTTTTAAAATATTTAAAAGTTCAATGTATTTCCACAAGTTCAAAAAATTGTTTTTGATAACTTCTAAATTAATTACAAGTCCCAGGATTACTGAAAAATTTTCCTTCCTAAAAACTATGGTTTATGATAAAAACGTCACCAGAGCTTTACAATAATCGAACAATCCTAGTCACCACAATGATAAAAAAGTTCATCACCTGTCATATGTTATTTCACAGGAAACAGTTTCCAAATATATATATATATATATATATATAATCTTCACTCTTAGAGACAAACAGGAAAACAGATAAAAATGTCAATACAATGGTATCTGATATCAAGGATGCCAAAACAAGCTATTAGAAGATATGAAAAGAGCAAAGCTGGAGAAGCTTAAATTGTTCTGCAGCACATAAGCTCTACAGAGAAAAAATTGCAGGCTAAATTCAGTGATTTAATTCTCTTCCTATATATCAAGTGAACAAAGCAAAGTGAACTATTAATTCCCCAGTATATTCTTATTTTTTCTTGTTGTTACAAACTGTACATGTCAACCTCACAGGTAAGCCTGAATCATTAATTTATGACCAGAAAAAAAATGATTGCAAAGGACAACTTATACCAACAAAATCAATTTATGAAAGACACAGAGAGTAGGAATAATAAGGAAGAAGTTGTCAAAGTCAAAGCTTTGCCTGTTTTCCAGACACTACTTTAAAGTATAAGTTTTAACTCAGATTTACTGACAAATCATGTGTTAAAGAAAATTATCTCTTTTTCATCCTCTGTATTTACTTAAAACTTTTAAGCTGACTTGACCTTTTACTTTTCCCACAATGAATGAAACACATTTTTCCTATCACTTAGCAAAATAGTTAAATAATCAGAAACTCAGCAGTATGTTTTTTCTGGCAAATGTGTCTGTTGACACAAGAAGTCAAATTACCCTAAGTGCATGGACTGAGCATTATGGGACATGTTCTCACATCTCTTCTCAGACCCAGGACTCTGCAAGAAGGGTTCAGAGATATATCTCCTAATTAACATACTCTGTTTAAGACCACAAGTTGTAGAAGAATTAATCCATGTACTGGTATGATGGCATTATAGATTTGATGCAGATCCTGGTTCAGCAAAGACATACAGTTGCATTTTTTGGTGAACTAATTAGAGTATGGGCTTCCACGAGCTGAAAATACAGACTCAGTGAAGTTCAAGTGATGCACACAGACAATATCTAATCCAGCAGTCCTGGTACATATTGCAGACTTACCCCATTTTTGAATAGCTGAATTGGCAGAGCAAGTTAATAACATAAGTGCTTTTCATTACGTGGTTCTGCAGTTTTGATGCTTCGTAGATACATTAAGTCTGGATTAAGGGTATCTGGGAAAGACAGTCTTAGGGTCATATGCCACAGAATTTACAATGATGTTGGGCAAGCTGTATTTTAGCCAAAAACCCTGCAACAGCAGTTTTCTCCATCAAATGTGTGCTTTCTTTTCTATCCCAGATAGACCCTGAGGAATCCAGAATGGAATTTTCCATCAGTGCAAGAAACCTCACAATTCTTCCCCAAAACCTAGATCTCCTACCCACTCTACTGACAGCTTAACTGTCCAGTTGTATAGATTTACTCAAAGATGATCTACAAAAGGCTTAGTTTGACGTATTTCACAAAAGTAGAAAACCAGATCTTAAACCTTTCTGACTTTTCTCCAAAATTGCTGTTTCAGAGCATTCTCAGTTTTGCATCCTGCCATGCTGCACGTATGATAACCAGCTAATACCATGTGCAGCACTTTTGGGATAAGATCAGAACTGAACTACTAAGAGAACAAAAGAGAAACTGTTTGAAGCTGATCAGTGAAGAATTCCCAACGCCATGGGAAGACTCCTGTGCCAGGTTGGGAGAGTAATTTTTGCCATTCTGCTCTGCAGTCAGTCTGCAAAAGAAAAGTCCAGAGCAGAGTAAGAGTGAGAAATGATTTTCATGACAATTCTGGTGTCAGCACTCCCTCTCACTCCTAATTTCCATCTATCCTTATGTAATGTATATCAGCAAGTGCTCCGCACTAGCTGATGTCTCAATAGACCCACAAGAGAAGAGTATTCCAAAGTTTAGTCTCTAAGCCAGCTGTATCTCTCAGTTCACCTTACACAAGCAGAGAACACCAATGAATGACACAGAGTGGGATCCCCAGAGAGAAGGGCTCCCATGGTTTGGGCAAACACAGTTCTGTACATTGAATAGAGAGGTTTCCTTACACTATTATTTCTGAATTTCTGTAAGTTTAACACCGTGCCATTTACACTGTGAATTCTGGCATTGCCCAGATTTCCAGCTAGCTGTTTACTTCTAATTTCTGCATATTCCGCTCTTCTTTGAAATTCTACTATATCTGACATGCAGAATAGTAGTGCCTCTCTCTCTGTAGATAAACACTGGTACATTTGACTGGTAAATCTTGCAAAGATGTCAGCCTCTGCAGGAACAGCCATAGTTGTTTCTCCTGAAAGTGTTGAAACCAACCACTCCCCAGTATGTTTAAAAGCTCAGAGGCAAGGCAGGAAGTTTATTTACATAGCAACAGACTATTTACAAAGCAACAATCTAACAGTTCCTTCCATTTTAATTATTTATTTTTAAGTAAGAAGGGTTTATTAGTGCTGCACTGAAACAGGTATTTTTATTCAATTGTAATCTGCTTCTCAGCAGTAGCAATTCATGCTACTGCACATGCAATCTGCTGTGAAGTACACTCTGAAATGGTTTCTAAAAACATTTTCGCTGATTTTCCTAGCAAAATCTTGGAACAGCCCACCAAAACAAGCAGAAAAAAAGCAATCTTTTTCAGGCAGGTCTTAAATATTTCTCCCCTCACTCTGAAGTATTCCTTTAAGCCACTTCACGACATTTAGACTCTCCAGATAAACACAGATTGCAGTGCCATTTACAGCTCTATAACCATAATAATGTAATTTTAATTTGGAAAAATATATTAATCGGCTTTTCTTGTTAGCAAGCCTTATTCTAGTCCAATGGCTGATATTAAGCTCCGTTGTCAACTGCAGACTCATTTACCTAGGCAAAATGTACAGTCGGGAATGGTGAGTTTATTTTCCAAATTTCCTTCTGCAGCACTAAAGGGAGCACAGTGGTCATTCCCTATGTGTATGAGCATCCCAATGACCATGAACCATAACTTCCTAAGAAGAACTTCACCGTTATTAAAAAACCAAAACATGGCAAGAGATTAAAAAAATGCACCATTAGTGTCCCTAGTCCAGTCCCATGTAGTAGCAGAGAATTTATTAGGTGAATATCCCAGCTATCTCAGGTGTCATTAATATGGCTACTTGCAGCAGTTTTAACGATCTTAAGAGTACAAGAGCTTGAGGTACAAAATCAGGTCATATTCAAACTGTTCCAAAGAGCAGTAGTCTAATTCATGACTTCACAAATTTTTTGATGCTTTATATAAAGAATACTCACACCTAGCAGAGCAGAAAAAGCATGTAGGTGACAGGAGACCACCACATAGTCTGAAACTGTTAAGCTGATGTTCTCTGTTGTAATGTAGAAAATTAAGAACTCTACCTCATCTTTGGAGACTATGGCTATCAAGAGATTTCATATGTCGCTTTTCCGAGAAATTCTGCTGTGCCCCTCAGGCTTAAGGGGATAAATTACAAATTAGGAGGGTTAAATATTATCTTCATAGGCACCAAACACATGCAAACTGAATGATACTTTGTCTGGCTGATATCCACATAATTAGCTTCCTAAAAATAAAAGCTCTTTTTTGCTCTGTACTGCACTTCATCTTTTCCTCTTCAAGAGGTACAAAGAAAGTTTAATCATCCTAAAGGCTGAAAAGGCTGAGAGTAAAGATTCTCAAGCACTGAAGAGGTCTCTGTGGAGAAACACCACAGAGCTGACTAATCTCTTCAGAGTGAAGGAGCATCTCTTCGATAATACAGCATAATTAATACTCACCATTCTTAACCTCAGTAATCTGACAAGGGAAACTAACACCTTTTACCTTCACGGTTTCTTTTTTTTCCATCTCTCCTAAAGCATTTGAGTTCCTTATTGCAAAATAATGCCAGTATCTCATCCAAGTTGCACAGAAACAGTTTCTAAGAGAGAAAAGAAATTCTCTTTGAAAGCCAAGACCAAAAAACTCCACAGAGGAGGAAAGAGGGGGAAGAAAAAGAAAGAAAGAAATCCCCAAGGCAGATATCAATTGGTCATCAGGTGTACCATCTTTATTTAAAAAAAAAAGAAAAAATTCTGGTAATTACTGACATTCTTGTTTCTCTACAAGTTGGGGCATCCCACCCTAACTACCAAAGTAAACATTTTCACTGGATATGTCTGAGAACTCCAAAGAGAATTTGTCACATAATACACGGAACACATTTGTTTGAGAAAGAAGGAAGGTGGCAGAAATGAAGGCCGCATATGAACTTTTTTCCAAAGCTGCCTAGTCTTAGGGATTGGTAGTACCACTGAGAACATCTTCAATCTCCCAGCTATTTGAGCAGAGAAGCTCAGAAGCATGAATCACAACCTCCATGAACTTTTAATGGTTCTTATGAGATGAACACAGAAAATGTTGTCTTCATTTTTTTCACAGCTGCACTTATAGCTAAACCAATCCTTTGCAAGGAGATCTCTTCTCTGACCTCCACTGATGCGTTCAAGGGCATTCTGAGAACTTAACATCAACCCTTGGTCGTAGGCACAGAAGATGCCTACCCACAAAACCACAGTGAGAAAGCAAGCTTTGTGACAGAGAGGAGCAACTTGGGGCTCATTAAAACAAATTAGAATATTTGTTTAATTAGTTTGAGATACTGACTATTCAGGTGGTGTGTGAGACTCTGAAGATATGTAGCAATCACTTTTTCTCTCTCTCCCCCTCAACCTGTCCCTCTTGCTTAATACTTCAGCAAAACCAACACAATGCTCTCCTAAGAGTTTCTAAATTAACAAAGTCTACTGTGTTTCACATAGCACTTCTTACACTGACTTGTAACTTGCACGGCCGGACATTCCTGATTAAACTCTCACACGCCCTTCTCAAATCCAGTTTTAGTCTGTATCATGGCTATCCATCTGTAACAGACATAAGAGGTTCAGCTCAGTGCTACAGAATTATCAATATGTAAGAAAGAATTTAAAGGAGAGAAGCAAAACTAAGAACACAAGAGCATTTGATGAAGAAAAATCATTGAGAGGTCAGGACCCCAAAAACCTCCTCTGGAAACAGAGGAGCGTTCACACTATAACTATGCTGTCCAGAACAAGCATATCCTTCTGCCATCTATTCATTTGTACCTGAGCACACATTTGTAGTCTCAAGCAAAACTCCAATACACAGCAAAAATTATTTCCTTTCTGTTAAGACCAGAAATACTTTCAGCCTCTCACACTTTACCTCCCTTATGGTTATCTGAGCTTTGGATTATATTTCCTCAAACATATTTTTTTTTTTACCAAGTGGAAAACCATATTGCTAATTTATGTCTTTATTAACTCAATTTGTCCTTCTCCTCCTATTTTCAGTGATGCATGCAATTCACTTCAATTTGATATTACCTCTTAATGTCATTAGTGTGTGCTTACACCCACTCTGAGGTAATTATCAAAGGTAACTTACTGAAAACATTAAGACACCAGGAACACACACAAAATAGACACATCAGTGATTGAGGGGGAAAAAGTCCAAGTCCACTCCAAGACCTAGTTTCGTCACAATGATAATAATTGTGACCATTACATCATCTCTTTTTATCTTTAAAGGGAAGTTATATAAAACCAAAAGTAACTTTATGCATATCACAAAGGCCTAGCTGAGGAGAAATCAATCCTTACCTTTATTTCCAGTCTCTGAAGAAGATTTTGATCTGCATATTCAGGCCTTCATCAGATATCCACCCCAATTTAAATTAATCAAGCAAATATCACTTTATGAGACATTGTATCAAGTGATACACTAAAATCCAAATATTTTAATAGCTATAATATACCAATCTTCGTGTTCCCTTCAGTTTCTGTTTCATTGTTTTATCTAGGAGTATAACCTAGCTTGCCTGCCAATATTAGTTCTTTTTGTGAAGAGACACTGATGGTCAGTAGTAGCTCCATTAGCCTCTAGAACAGACTTGTTTATGAAATTGACCTAAGTTAGAGAAAGACAGTGAATCTCAGTGTCAGTGTACGCAGTGGTAGGATAGGATTTGCACTTCTGCATGTTATCACAGAATATGACCTCTAGAGGTCCAACACCTCATTCAAATGGCCAGTGAGATCAAGTCACTCAGTCTTGACAAGGCAAGCACAACTTCTTTAGGTCCTTGTTCCACTGTTTTGAACACTCTCCCGGTAATACAAAAAATCCCAAGCCAACAAACACCTCTTTGTATCCAAGTGGAGTTTCCTGGAATGCAACTAAAGTCTGTTGCTTCTTGTCCTCTTACTGCATATCCACAAGAAGTTTCCAGTTCTGTCTTCTCACTCTTGTGATTTTTTTTTTTAAAGCAGCTATTTCTGCCTGGTGAACACAGACAAGGAGGGTAATTAAGCCATTTTTAACCCTTTCCATATTTTGCAGTTGTGGGAGATGAATAAAACTAAATTATTAGTAGGTCAGTCAGGGTAGCTACCAACATGATTCATGCATTTATTTGGTGTTTCAGAAGAATTACAAAGAACACAGACTGAAAACAGTTTCTCTTCCTCTCTGCCTGGAAATCTTCTTTTTAAGAAATATTAAGAAATATTAAGAAATATTTAGTATCAATAACAACTTTTGCCAATATTTTTCATAATCATAGCTCCTCAATGTATAGACTTCTATTCCACTCAATTATCTCTAGAACTTAAAGAAGAATATCCCAAGTTCTCATTTTTTTTCTGACAACTCCTGGTTTTCTAAAGTCCTTCAAATCACCAGTGAGCCAGCCTACCATGTAACCTATCCACCATTGGATCCTCCATGCTTCTTCTAACTATGTTAACATTTCCCAGATTTCCATTGTCACATAAACTCTTTACCATTCTTTCGCTCTCTACTACACTGACACCATGGGAAAACTCTGCTAAACATCCACAGCAGATCACAATTGAAAATAACACAGCTTTTCACATAATAGCATATGTAGAATACATGATGTGTGATGTGGCAGAAAGCTTTTATGGTTCCTTGTCCAGCTCTACTTACCTAAATCCCTCAGGCTTTCAGCCACTTTTAGATATGTAATAAGACTAATCCCAAAGTTATGCTGAACAAACCCTTATCAAGCAACCTTTGACATCAATGGGACTACGACTGAGGCCAGCCACAAATTTCCCATGGTACAACTGTACTGTATTAAACACTTTTTCTAATATTTTTACATTCAGTCACAATTTATGCCTACTTATTTTTTTATCCCAGATGTTGAATTAGTTCTGATTTGTATATTTAGAGAGAAAGACAAATACAGCTGTCATTCTAAAAATAATAAATGTATTGATACCACATGCAAGCCAATGGTACTGACTGCATTCTTTCAGAAAAAAATAGATGAATCTGCCCTTTTAAGAGAATATCAGCATCAAAAATACTACTGTACAAAAAAGCATCTTCCATTCCATATTCTCACTTCAAGAATTTCATTATTGAAGTATAAGCATTTCTTATTTGACACTGCTGTTACTAACTTTCCTTTTATCTGATGGAATACTCACATTTCAGGGAACTACATTTAGTGCAGCTAACTAGACTCCATTTATTTTCTCACATAACAGCAAGAAAAATTACTATGATATTTCCCTTTATAAATCTCTTTGAGGAGTAAAGACAAATATAAATATGTGCCTGAAAGTAGTATCAACTTACATCCAATTCAATGAATTTTTTTAATTTTTTTCTTCATTTTCCTATTCTTTTGTGTTAACTATGCAAGTTCTGTTCTTCAGATCAGGCAAATTATATTTACTTGCTTCTGTTAGGCATTTATCTCAGATTTCTATCAGAATTATACTATTACATTAAAACAAATTTCCTAACACAAGCTCCATACATTTATTTATGTAGTCAAAACGTAATTTTCCAAATAGCTTGAGTCATAAGCACTTTTCAAAAATGTTATCCCCTATAAGCATATGGAAATGCCATTTTGTGCAATATGACAAATGTGCTTAACAAATGGTGGGCAGTGAAAAGGAAGCAAAAATATCTGATTTTGTCTTGAAATTACAATAGACTCTACTCAAACATTGTGCTTTTCTACTCATCAATGCACTCAATTTGAGTAAATTCAGCTCAATATCCAAACTCTCTCTATAACGCAGTTATAGTGAGAAGCTCCTTAATCACAATTAGCCTACATCCCAACTTCTATCCATTCCCTTCTTCTAAAGAAAAACAGCCATTTATCTTTCCTTTTTTTAAATTAAAAATGCAATTGAAATTCATTGGGCAATCTTTCCAGATAGATGAGACACTGAGTTGCTTCAAAAGCAGCCAGACCCTCCTGTCCTTCATGCTGTGCTGTGCCACTGAAGCTTTTAGAGCAGGAGCTCCCACCATGCTGAGAAGGCCAGCTACAGGACAGATGCAGGTGATGCATCCTGCAAGCAATTTATGTGGTTCATGTAAATAGAGAAGCAAAAACTGAGCCATACACAAAAACAACTAATGATTTTCCGGAAGAAGTGGCAAGTTTCAGCAAAGGTCTCCACCTTTACTACACAATAGATTTTTTTTTTCCTGTCTTGGGCACACACCTTAAATAGGTGACTTCCATCAAACTTCTGTTTTCTATAGACTTTCTGCTTCTAACAGCTTTACCATTGCTGTATGTAGCTTTCAGATGGGCTACTTTTTCACTCCCTTACAAAATGTTGATGCCCAACTGCAAGAATGCAAAAGGGCTAATTTTTGCTCCATTTTAATCTAACTTTATTGAAAGATTATTCTTCAAATCAAGAAGGTGTTCTGTTGAGCTGTTTTAATCAGCACAGACACTTCCAGAGCAAGTGTCCAGCTGACAGAATGGCCCGTAGCACTAGGTAAGTTAAGGGAGGAACGCACTACTTCAGATTACAGTTCCACTATAAGCTCCCAGCTGGGTTGGCATCCTTTCTAAGATAGTATTAGAAGGCAGAGACAGCAAAGATTGTAACTTCATATCCTTCCATCTTCATTATAAGGGCCTCTCATAATACATTTTTTTGACATTGTGATAAGCTTCACTCTGCTCCCCTGGCTGTTTCACAGTCCATTATATTTTTGCTGGAACACTTCTGACAATGGCCTAGATATTTGAAGAATTGCATTGCTGTTTTTAGTTCTGGAAAGCAAGCTTGACCTAATCATGCACCACCTATCCAATTAGCAAAAGCATCAGATGAAGACATTTCTCAGCGTCTTATACCTTGTATTACATAGTTGATAGAAAAGATCATTCAGCCTTTTATTCACTTAAACCTAAAAAGTTTATGGGTTGGGTTTTTTTCTTCCTCTTCACACCATTAGCTGAAAAATTCAAAAAGCAAACTTACAATAAGTCAGACCATGAACTTCAAAATGTTAACATTCTCTTTTTATCACAGGATTTCCTGTCTGTTTTGCAGGTGAAAGATTACAACGCTCGATAAGAAACTAAGGAATCAATAGAAAGATTAAAGAGAACAGTGCTGCAACCTCCTGGTCTTCCTTGATCTGCTTAACATGAGTCTTAGAACCACAGTTTTCTAGAGTCAGGTGAGGAACTGAATAGTACACCATAGCAAAAAGTATAATCTCAAGCAACCTCCCTCAAGTGGAAATATTATGCCAAAGGTAGATTACATGAAGTAGAAAATTATTAGAAAGACTAATCCTAGCACCAGAGTTAAAGAAAGTCCAGTGAAACAGAATATAGCTTAAAAAGGCAATTACCAGACAACTTTCAGTATCCCTGAGTTTTTGGGGGTGTTTTCCCTTGTGGTCTACATTTAAAAATAGACACCACAAGCAGAAATCCTAAACCCAGACTAGGTCTCCTAAATTTTCTGCAGACTCAGCCAAGTCTGGAATAGCACTGAAATACCAGACCTTTATAAACCTGCTGTTGGATATATGCTTTATATATATTAAGGCTGAGAATTAAGTGTAAGCTGTAGTCTAAGAAGGAAACGCAAACCTGGACCCAAATACAAATCTTCATTGTCTACATTACCGAGAAATTCAGCACAGCAGAAACAAAGTAGTAGATGGAAGTAGTCAGTGCTATGATCCCTGTTCAATACTTGTTTGAGGGCCCCATGGGCAACGTAGCCTATGCACTGGTTCAGTACCTAAGCTCTCAGTTAAGCATAGGGGATCATATGGGGTACCCTCAGAGGGGAACATTGGGGTGACTGCTTTGACCAGCAAGCACTAAAATCACTCTGCAAATCAAACTGGCATGCAGGAAATAGAGAGCAACATAGATTTGTTTAAAAAAAACCCTACCAAATAAATAATTTGTGAAAGCTCAAGGGTTATGACCATATCTAGTGTCAAGTCACTGGTCTGAAAGTACAGCAGTTCCCACTAGCATCTATGAAGTATAAATTCTGAAATTACTACAAATTTTTTTAAAAAACAGTAGAGAGATTTAACTTCACTTCCTTAAATGGTTCCTCTTCTTCAGATTAACTCCCATGAGAAAGTCTGTTCTTTCCAGAATAGTTGTTAGACACAGGATACAAGTTCATGCATTAAAATTGTACATGCAGCTGACACAAGCCCCTCTCATGCCTTCCCCAGAAGTCATTCAATAACGTTGAAGTGAAGACGCAGTCAGATGCAACTGAAATTAATTTCATTAAACTATTTGGATTTTTGTTTTCCTTTGGAGCTTTAGAGCAATGGAAAAAACACCTTGCAGTGAATAGCTAAGACATACCTTTTAATTTTGAAAACATAACCATGCAGAAATGTTTGAATTCACTTTAAAATATCTATACTATGTCAGGCTAATTTCTCAGGATAGTACTTTTAATGACAGGTGACTCACTGACTTTCAATGGGACATAAATATTTAAGTTCCTTTGAAGCTTTTAAAAACCTTCTTTTGAAAGTCATATTATTAAACTTTCTAGAAGTTTGTCACTTCTACCAGAATTCCACTATCCTCACCTAAATTGCTTAATAACATGCAAATTTAATGTTAAAAAGTCAGATTTGGCTTGAAGACAAGTCTGGATGGAGATATGTAGGACTTAATATACCTTATGTTCACCAGACTTTTCTTTGTCCTTAACCTCACTTTGAGTCATCTGTTCAATAAGCATGCAGGCATTTTAGACCAGCCTTCAGAGAGTGGTATGGAGTAGCACAACAATGTCTATGCACAACTTTAGACAATTGAACTCAAGCCTGATGTTCAAGTGTGGTGAATCTCTGCCCAAACCTTCTACTGCAGTGTGCAGTACACCCATTCAGGCATCAGACGACATCCTAGTGCTAACAATTCAAGTACTTCACTTACCTCCACAGTAAACCAGTAACTAATTTTCTTAGTTGTCATTTGCCAATAGAAGACAAAACTACATGAACATATGAATTATCATTTCCATTTAAGCCCTTAAAAAAACCCCTAACCTGCAAGTTATGAACACACTTTCACTCACTACAGGCTTTGTCCTCAAGTTCTGGAGCAGGAGGGATGAGGTCTCCCTGCTCATGAGAAATCAACCAGGACATTGAGATGTCCAGAGAAGGGCAACAAAGCTGGCGAAGGGTCTAGAGCACAAGAATTATGAGGAGCAGCTGAGGAAGCTGGGGCTGTTTAGCCTGGAAAGAAGGAGGTTCAGGGGATCTTACTGCTCTCCACAACTTCCTGAAAGGAAGGGGAGTCAGTCTTTTCTCTCAGGAAATATGTGACAGGACCAGAAGAAATGACCTAATGTTGTGTCAGGGGATATTGAGCTTGGATATTAGAAATAATTTCTTCACTGAAAAGGTGGTCAGGCAGTGGAAGAGGCTCCCCAGTAGCTGGTGGAATCTGCATCTCTGGAAGTTTTCAAAAGGTACATGGGTGTGGCACTTGGCAATACCGTTTAGTAGTGAACACTGGTGCTGGGTCAATGGTTGGACTCAATAGTAGAGGTTTTTCCCAATCGTAATGATTCTGTGATGATCATTGTGTCTTTAATCAGGTTTCTCGTGAATGAAAGCATGATTAGCAGATAAAACTCCCTAGCTGCTGCTTGAGTTCCATGTCCACAAGATGCTACATGACATGTCAAGTCCCTACAGCTGAGTAACTATTCCAATAATCCAAAGAGGCTAGAGTTCAAGTACTGGATTCCAATGCTTAGACAACATACAGTTTTAAGGAGATTTAAACCACAACCTGTAGGGTAAGCATAGCAAGTAGCTAAGGCAGAATGCAATATCCCATCAGGGACAAAGCCCTGATCCCACTTTATGTTCCATCCTTGCTGCACAGCTTTACTTCTCTGACATTTGCTCTGGATGGGAAAGTTCTGCCTACCATTTAACTGTTCATTCTTACTCTCTAGTATTATTTGAATTTTTCTTAGCTACCCTTTTGCCAAGGCATGCATGCACCCCATCTTATCTTCCAGCTGTCCATCTCCATCTCTCTTCACTAGGTTATTTACATCAATCTACTTTCTAGCTTCCAACTCGCTTTATCTTCAGTGTGACTTGTCTTCTACTTGTCACAATCTCTTTCTCAGATCCCAGGCAACTAACCCCATCCATCACATCTACTTCCCTTAATCCCCATTGCATGCAGCTTCCCCTTTGGAAGGTACACACTGAGTTTAATCAATGTGAAGTGATGAAACTACAAAATTTGACACCATAAATATTAACTGCATGCTAAAACAATTTCAAAGCAATGAAAATAATCAACCACTGCTGATATATATTTAAATACTAGGGAATCCATGCAACTAGCAGTTTGAAAAACAGCATGCTAATTTTTCCGGTAATTTCTCCCAGAAACAACTCAGTGCAACATGTTCAAGTATCTTACAGATGGAATTACTGATGTGCAACTGCTTCTGGTTGCTACTACCTGTCAACTTACTAATAGAGGTTATGAGATATAAATTTCCATTAGCATAAGTTTCCACTTATGCACACTTCCATGCTTTTCATGCTGTTTTCCCACTCTCTTGTGGCAAATAAATAGGTCACACTTATTTCTTAGTTTCCATAGCTGTTTTACAACTACAGTTAAGTGTCTAAGCTCTTGTGAGGATGAACACACAGACACATATATGGTTCTGACAGTGTGGCAATTAAGACATTGTTTTTGTAATTTTGAAGAGACCAGTCTTACTACTTTATGAACAAAATTCCCAAAAATAAGTCATTTTAGACTCTTTAGTCTTTTGTGATATGTGAAAACAAAACAGAATTATAAAAATTTTGGTTATAGTCTGTTTAATATGAAGATAGCATGGAGAACAGTTCACCAATACCATAAGCTTTTAAAGTTTAGAAGATAACCTGTTGCTCCAGACAAAACTATCACCTTCTTTCTTACTCATGTTAAAACTTCAACTGTGAAACATTCATAAATGCTTTTTAAATTTTATACAAAAAACTGATGAAACAGAAACTAAGAACTTGATCCAGACACCATCAGGTGCAGTGAAGGTTTGATCAGATTCTTGATAAAACCAGACTTTAGCACATACAGAAGATCCTTATAGAATACGTATTCACATTTATGATACACTAAAGCTAGAGGAATTTCTTTTTCTGACTACATAAGTTTGAATAAAGTTTTGATAAGTATAACCCTATGTCCTGGGACCACTGGGCTAACAAGAGTTTTTTTAATCACTTTTTGCATGCTGTCTTCATCTTTTCTTAGCATCAGGAAGCCTGCAGTAGGCTTATTGAGGTGTTTCAAAAGCAGAGTTCACAGAAGACTGGTGGAGAAAGGGAGGAAAGATTATACAGTCTCTGAAATGAAGGGAAAAAGACCAAAAAAAAAAAACCAAAAAAAAACCAAACCAAAAACCACCCATCATCACCTGTGAACTCCTAGCCCTCCTAGCCAGTTATCTCAGCTGTGACTAAAGAAGTCAAAGAAATAAAATTCAGCTGTCTACCCTGCTTAAACATAAGCCTGACGCAAGAGTGGTGTGGACAAACCACAGTCCCACAAGCAGGGCAGGCCAGAAGTGTCTCAGGGACAGCCTTGCATATCACAATTCCAATTTCTCTCCTTATCCCACTGGGCTGTGTAACAGGGTAAGCAGTGCACAACTCACCCTCTCCAGCTTCCCGATGTCCCAGTCCAGGTAGTGTCATAAGGACAGCACAGAGGAAGACTTTTATTTCTGCTTGACTAATTTTTTCTCAGAATCCATCTATTTGTTACCACACAGCTTTGAAGAAATTCTGAAGATTCGTTAATACTAAAGAGGTTTAATTATACTTTTTTCATTAACATTTTAGTTCTCACAAGGCTTTGATGTGTTTGATATTTGCCAACCAGCAACATCAATAACACAGAACCAGTTCTTTGTTGAACAGATATTGCACTATATTAAAATTCAGACGTTTTATTCCTTCAAATATGCAACCTCACAGTTGCAGAACCAACCTTTGCCTTTATCCAAATGAGACAGAGTCCTTAAGTCTTTCTGGATTCCGATTAAGCCCTCTGAATGAAACAGTGTGAATGGATGAAAACACAGAAAGATGACGATGGAAGCAATGAGGCAGCAAAGTAACTGCCTTTGCCAGATTTTTGTTAATATGTATTCATTCTAGCACACTTATTGCGGCATGTGCACCTACACATTCAAAGCAATTCCTCTGAAGGATTAAACAAAGACAATGTATCTCTGTTAGTAAGAGACAATTAGTAAGCCAAAGGTGACTTAAGGTGAGGTTTTCCCTAATTTTTTTCTAATGCTGGTTGAAAGAAATGTGAATGATTTCTTGAGTTTGCATGCTGCAGGAAAGGGCACTTCAGAGCAGACACAGAGCAGGACTAAAGGGGAAGTAATAAGGCCACTAAAGAGTAACCTGGGCAGAGGCACATGCTACCTTTTAAATGGTACAGCCAAGCAGCTCCACTGCCATGCAGTTGTTTGGTGTTAAACAAGAGTTTCAATGAGGTACACGAAGCTGTGAAACAAACTCTTGAAATCTTTATGTCTCCAGAGACTATATGCACACATTCAGTCCACCAGCCATTCTTTTTTGAGTGCTTCTCATGACATAAAACCAGAGGTGTGTATAGTCTTCTCTTAGCTGTTCCTCAGAGATTTTTCACATCCTCCTTTTTCTTAGTCTAAAAGTAATGTAACATAGGGCCCAACTTGTTTGCATAGCTTGCAGATGCTCTTTGTGTCCATGAAAACATTAAAACCAGGCCACAAGCTGGCATGAACCTGGAAGTTTATAGACTTAAAACTTCTTACCACATGCCTTACACTGCTCAGCTGACAATACCTACAAGCTGAGGGAAGCAAGGTAGTGATAGACATGTGTAAATAGAAATGGGAAGCTTACTTTCATCATCTAATGCATCCGATGAAAAGCTGTAGTTTTGAATATATGTATTCTTACCTTCCCCCACAGAGGCTACTACTTCATCCCTCCATTACCAAAGCCTTGCTACATAAAAGCAGTACAGGGTTCAAAAGTGTTCTAAGGGCAAATGACACCAAACACTTGAAATGTCCTGTGGTGATTCATTTCCCAGGGAAATTTTTCAATGCATTTGCTAATAAGTTTATTATAGAGGGCATGGAAGTTCTATGAATGCAAAAAGAGAGACATTCCTGTGAAAAAATGACACAAAAAATGTAAGATCCTGCATATACTGCTGATTTAAAAGGATAAACGTCAACATAAACTGACCTAGAAGAAAGAGTTTTTAGAAGTCACCACCATGCCCCAAAAAATAACCATGTCAAAACACACATTATATTATATTAAACGTGCCTTTTACATGGCAAGCAAACATCAAGACCACAAATTTAACACTTGTAAGAACACAGCTGTATGCCATACAGAGGAACACTAGAAGTGATAAAAGCAAGGAAAATGAACAGAATAATTCAGTTATTTTTAAGACAATTTTTATCACATAATCTTATCTAGAAGTCTGTGAATCATTTCTAAAAGTATTATATTTTTTGTGCATCTGTGAATCAAGTGTACAGCAAAGGCACAAAAATTCTGACAATCACTGTAAGTGGTGGAGCCATTCACCATTTCATTGCAATTCAGAGAGCTGGAAAGGGACAACAGGTAAACATTCTGGCCTGCTAAGCCAAAATCATCTATTCCTATTTTGACAGAGTATCCCATCTCTTGCAGACAGCTATGCAACTCTGCATTTGCACAACGCTTGGTGGTACTTGTTGCTTTTCCATTTGCCTGTCATGGACATTCAGATGACCTCTGTTGCATTAGTCACAGGATGTTCCATACCTTGAGATTTTTCAAGGCTGGCCTTCCAAAGTGAGATAAAATGGAAGGCTAGGATATGAGTGAGCTTGCATCTGAGCCTAGAATAGAAAAAATTCTGTGTTTTGACTGCCCCAGAAATCTTGAATATTTGGGATTCAAATTCTTAGTATGTGACCTATGTTCATGTTCTCAAAATAGAATTTAAAGATGAGGGGGAGAGAGAAATATACAGGAAAAAAGGTGACTTAAGACAGCAGACAACTGACAGCTATCAAGTTTGAACTGTTCAAGAAGAATGTTGTCTTCTCACTTACATAGTACCCAGTACCATGTGCAGAACAGCTTTTTTTTGTATTAGGTAAGGAACACTAACTTGCAGTATTCCAGTACAACTGCATTAGATTGTTGGAGCCCACTGTCATGATTGCAAGTGTTGTTTATCTTCTTCTCAAGGTAAAACTCCACTAAAACTATTAGAATATTTTAATTAAATAAATAAATTAAAATAATAATCTGACATGTTATCTACTGCAATCCATTTCCCTTTTTTTTTCCTTTCTAATTTATGGAACCAGTCTATTCTCTCCTCTGAAACATTTTTACCCTTCTCACTCAATGAAAACTTTCCCATCTAGATGCACACTCATGTGTGAATATGTGTATAAAACAATGGGTTGTCTTTGTGCCCATGCTTTTATCATTTAAGAGTCATCACATTGAAATGGTGTTCTAAATCAAAAGCTGGTGTATTTCTGACAACCTTTGACTGACACGTATCACTCTTTATGATATTACAAAGGACAAGAATGTAGCACGACATGATTTATTGCTGCCAGGCTAGGCACTCTGAAGAATGGTTCAATGATAACTTTTGAAAACATCACTATGTTTATGGCTTGTGTATCCAAGTTGGGGGCTTTTTAAGGGCTTATTTTCCCCTCACAGTCTGGAACAAAATAAGTATCAAGAAACCAGAGTCTCTACCACTAATTCAGCTCTCACAAGTATCCATAGCTTCAGATGTATCTAAAATTCCCAAGGGTATGGCTCAGTAAGAAAAGGTCTATTGAGATGTAGGAATGTTTCACACCTGAAGCCTAGTTATTAAAAAGTTTCCTTTTCAAGAAAATGTATCAAATGCACAACTACCAATATCTCTAATAGCTCAGAAGAATTAATAAATGGCTAATGAAGTTTTCTATGCGTATGGCTTTATTTTCTATACACATCCCCCTTTTCCTTCCAGGTCTGGAATGAATTATGAAACAGATAACCCGAGGCACTGTGATCTTCTAGAAAGACAAAGAAAGAACATGAGAATAAATCATCCATCCCACAGGGTATCAGTGTGGTTGAAAACCTGCTGATTTTGAAGAGTTCTAACAGTATGGATAAAGAGTCACTGAAGTTGTCAAGTACTGATTCCAGCTAAAGCAAAACAAAATGTCTTCCACATATTCTCTTTTTGTATCCTTTGAATAATGCATTTTCTTTTCTGTTTTGGTTCGTTATAATTTCATATTTGCTTTGTTTCAGCGCAGAACAGCAATGCACTGTTACACACAAACAAGGTAAATTGCCTGCTAAACAAATGCATAGCAGGTTCACAGGCTCACCTAAACACAAGGCTGGAATTTGACATGTCTCTGCTTTATACAAAGCTATGGTGTCTTCTGGGAGAAATTCTTGGTGTAAGAGCCAACATAACTTACTAACCTGGGTATTCTCACTTAGATATTTACTTCTGCTGAGTGGATTCAATTCCCCATCTTCTTGAAAATTTTGAAAAAATGAGAATAGAATGACTATCACTACATGTCAATAGCCAAACTGATGTTCACTAAAATACCTTTAACACAGCACTTTGACAACAGCCAGTAGATGTGTTGATTCAAGAAGGTAGAAGAACTTGAAGCTTGTGGACTTTATAAATCACAGAAGTGCTAACATTGCATTTAATTAGAGGTTTGTCATCATGGATTTTCTTATATTTATGTAGTTACCTTTGAACCAATTCAGAGATTTAAGATCAACAATATCCTCTACAACACTCCATGGCAAGTAGTTCCTCATAGTAGCATTTATCTTAAACCTGACACTTGCTGTTTTAATCTGTTGTTCATTCTTATAAAAGAATGAATGCGTAGGTTTACTTCCTCCATGTCTCCCATGATGAGATAGATTTCTATCTAATCTTATGGCTATAGTTGCTTCCTCAAAGCAGAAGAAACTCTTCTGCATTTTACCATTCCTTTAGCAAAGCCATTCCACAAAAATCTGATTATCTATAAGGAGGTGAATATCCACTTATTGAAAAGGCCTGGAAGACCTTTTTACTCCTACTTTGTTGCAGGACAGTTTTGATTATGTCCTGGTCACACTTTATCCTCAGGCAGGAATCTGGAAAGAAATGGGTAGTCTTGCATGGGACATCTCTGTGTTTCAGTTGATAGGTTAATACCAGCCTCAACTTCTATTGGTTTAGCAACGACCCCCCAGCAGCTACAAAAGTGGTGAAAGCAGTTTCTCTGGGGACAGATACCATAAAATTCTGGTCCCTTCCTTCCAGTAAGCTGTGTTCCATTAAGGCAAAGTGGACATTACCTTCAGTCCTTACTCAGGAAATATCTGATATCATGTTATGGCCCAATGAAAGGAACTGAAAGGAAAATACTTAGCACACTGTTAAATTGTCCCACAAAAGTGTCAACACATTAGATTTCCTTTTTTACGTAAGGAATTTCCCTAATTTGTAAAGACAAACATTCCCTTGCTGTTATTTTTTGCACTCGTTTATACGTTCTGGTGATAGTCTGTGAACAGGTACAATAATTCTGGTCCAAGTACAAATTTCATATGCGTTTTCAAAGCCATCTTGGCCCATCAGTGCCCAAATGTATTTCGTAAGTGAGAAATCTCACACCTGCAAAATGTACTTGTTTATTTCATGAATTGCTGACAGATATTCAACTGTATTGAGAACATGTACATGATAATTGAGTCTGCCAAGACCCAAAATCTGCTCTCTCAGTAAGTTCCATTAATTAATTCAAAACACACTAGAAAATTCAATTTTTTATGAATCCTTTTGGGATAAGTTGTTGCTGTAAGAAACCATTCAAGCACCTAAAGCTGCTTCCCGCAGAGGAGGGCAGAAGCCAGAAGTCTAATTGTCCTCAGATTGTTAACTCCTCCTCTGCTCTAAGAGAACTCCACGGATAAATCAAGGATAGAAAGAAAGAACAGATAGAAATCAGTTTTCATCCTGCATGAAATCTTTACATCTTCTAATGACATCTAAACAAGTTTCCAACTGTGAATGTACTCCCAGAAGATTCAAAACCCTTTCTGTACAAAGATGCAGAATCTGTGTTTCAAAAACGTAGGGAAAAGTGGATATAAACAAGCCCTGAGGTCTGCTTCACAGCAATATGCTCTATAGGACACATTTTCCTATTCTTCCAATAGAAGCAGAAAATCTGCTATGCTATTTGAACCATGAAGCAGAATCTTAATGCATATAAATAAGAGATAGGATGGAATGAAGAAGAATGAGCCAAACTCCCGTCAGTGATGTCCACTGAGAAAACAAAAGGCAGTAGGCACAGACTGAAACACACAGTTCCATCTGAATGGAACAGAACCCTTTTTGTACCGTTTGGGTGGTCAAACACAAGTTGCCCATAGAGATTGAGAGGTACCCATCTGCAGATATGCTCCAAAGACAATTGAGCACTGTCCCAGGCAACTTGTGGTAGCTGATCCTGCTTTAACAACAGGGTTGGACTAGACTGTCTCCAGAGGTCCCTTACAATCTCAACCATTCTGTGCTTCTGAAGTAAACAAATATGAGAACAAAGATATCTCTACTGTAGAAGCTGTATCCAAACATAGGCCCCATTCCCTGGTGATGGAGGTCAGCCCTAATTAAGTTGCACTGGGAGCATTTAGCAATGTTCAGCGATGGTCACTGCACGCTTTAAGCCTAAGGTCTCAGTAGCAGACCAGACTCAGTTTTGATTTAATAACCCTGCTGCAAAACAGAATCATTCTAAGCTGGACTCACTGCGACATCAATGTGACCACACAACCGTAAGTGAGCAGTTTTGTTAGAGCTCACTTGCATCTGTCTATTAAATGAAACATGGAAATAGCTCTCAACAGGAAGTCAACTAGAAAAATCTTCTCCCCTTTCTGGTTTGTTTTTTTGTTTGCTTATTTTTGATTTGGTTTTGGTGGGGTTTTTTTTCCCCCAGTTGGGAGGGGTTGTTTGCATTGTTTTTTTTAATATATCACCCATTAGAACCAAAAGCCCTGCTGCATTCCCCTGGGAGTTTCTATGGGAAAGTGTACCTGGTTCAAAACTTCTCAACCCAAAGGCTATCTTATATTGCCCAGTGAGCTGTAGCCTCCTCGGCAGCTTCTGCAGAGCTTTACTGCATTTTTTCTTCTCTTCTTCTTCAGTTTGCTGAAGAGAATCAGTAACACAGTCAACGATTTAAAATAAGAAGGAGCTAGAGCTAATTTATAGGCTGTTTCACTCCTCCCAAAAGAGACATGAAATGGAGAAAAGCAGCTTATAATGCCATATAATTTCTTAATATCCCAGACAGAAAATGAGGTTTTTTCTTAGTCTGAAAACTTATCCCTTCCAAATAGAGAGGAATAACTTGAAATGAAAATATTCAATTGATCTCTTTGATACAATCATTTCAAACAGATATCTTTAATTATTTAGGTATATTATTGTTCTTCTGCAATAGAGGGTTCATTCTCTACTACTCAAGAATTAGCCTCCAAACACAGTTTGACCGAAACTAAAACTATCCCTTACTCTTTTCTTTTCCCAGTGCCCTACTGGTCACAGCAGCAACTGGTAAGGTGGTGGCCACAATTACAATTGTTATGCCATGTAGGTCACTCACTGGTTCTCTTTCTACATACACAGCAAGTATAGTCACAACTCACAGAAAATTATAGCTGTTTACCTTTTTATGTCCATGTGTAGTCATACCATTCTGCTTGCAATGTTTCTCAACACAAACATATTTCCAAGTAAATATAAAATAAAATTTGCGTGTGAATATCAGAAAAAAGCAAAAAAAAATCTGCAGTATATACACAAAGAATGCCACTGCTCTTATCTCTGTATGATTTCAGAGCAGAAACATTTTTTCCTTTAGACATCTATCTTTAAAACACATTTGAAGACCTGAGGTACACCTAGATTTATAAACTATCTCAGCATGGCTGTTATAATTTGTTTTACCATAATATGGGCTACACAGAGATTTCACTCTGGGATTCCACACCTGGCCCTGCAACCACTGACCTCTGGTTTAAGCCTCCCATGCCTCAGAGAGCTCTATGAGTTATTTGGTCTTGCTGCAAGGGAGAGAGGCAGGAAGACCACACAACTTCTCATTCTAAGCTGTCATCCAGCCAGTCTTATTGAACTGTTACAGTTATTCTAATGCCCAGATTGCAAAAGCAACACTACTTTTAAATTCATTAAAACTTAGTCTCTTTGCAGCTAATAAACTGAAGAGCTTTTCATTTCCCTTATGTCCTGCTACTATCCAGGAAATATGAAATTACTCTCCTTTACAGCTGTTATTATTTTTGCATGCACTAAATACATGCTCTAAGGACACTGACACAGAAAGTTTCTCTCCACACTCTACCCCCAGGATGTAGTTTGGCAACCAGAGAGAGGTAAATAGGGTTAACCTTCTTTTGGAACACTGGAAACTGGCCAAGATTATGACAGAGGTGAGGTGCACTAATCCTATCAGAGGTATTGAAGCTTGTCAAGCATTAAACCAGTCATCAGCTTTGGGATCAAGAATGGGAGAGTTTGAGACAAAGCAACTAAGGGGCCATTGATCTCCAGGCAGAGGTAGCAGGCAAAAGGCTTATTGAGCAGTTGAAGGTAAAGGAGACACAAGGGACAGAGGACTATGTAACTTCTGAAAACCTAGCAAAAGACCAGAGAAGGTACTGGCAGATGAAAAAGGCTTTCAAGCAGAATAATGATAAGTCAAAGATAATTTATAGCTAACGCTAGTTTCCAGCAAGTCCAGTTCCTTCAACCACGTTAAAAAAATCTCACCTAAGTTCAGTTTTTCTGCTTTCTGGAATGTTATTTTATCATAAAATTGTCTCTGGACTTGAAAAGCAACAACCCAACCTTCCTCCTAGCTGCCCTACAACTGACCAAAAGTGAAGAGGCTCTGAATGCCTGTGCAACTACAGGGAGAATTGGTTTAGTTACACCTATTACAGAAACTGGGCGTGCAAGTTCCTATGTACATTTACTATGTATCATGCATAAACAAATGGCCTTGAAATGTTTGGTTGTTTTTTTTATTACATGAAGACCTTATTTACAATAAATAGGACGTTTTAGTAGGAGAGAGACTGGCAGTGGGTGATACAGATTCCAGAATTAAGATTATATCGGAATTTCAGGTTTCGTGTTAAAAAAAACCCCATCAATTCTGGACAGGTATTCCTTATTTTGGAGAAACTTATGTCTTAGTCAGTCAATATAAAAATCATTAAGAAGTTTCCTTCACAATTTTCTATGTGTTCAGATTGCAGCACTGTGTCTTACAATATATGCTGTTCCAAAACTTCATGCCACAAGTGGGCTCTGCATGTAATTTTAAACAGTGACCTACTAAAACCTTTATATTATATGTATCACCACAAGAGTCTCCCCTCTAGTGAAGGTGCTTTTCTGTATTCAGGTGCACAGATACTTAAACATACCCACACATACTGGTTCAGAATATTTGTATGCTTTTTATTCTGTCTGCTTCTCCTTGGATGACCGAGTCAAGCATGATGGGTTAGAGTTGCTGTGCAAATACAGAGTCATTCAGTGATAGTTTGACAGCGGGCATTTGCCTAAAGAAAGTACTCCGTGAACTGGCATTTTGGGCGTTACTGCTTCAAATAAATCAACTAAAGCATTTTCTGTAGTTTTTCTCAATAATATTTTGTTAAAACATCTATGTACCATCTTAAATGTCATCTTGATTAAATGCTGTACCTGATGCCTGAAATTGAGTAGTAGCTGCAAAAAAGCAGCACAGAAGTATTAAGTATATCATGGCCAAACTCTTGACTATTATTTCTCCTGGTTAGCTATAAGCCCAGTGTAACTACATCCTTCTTTATATGCTTAGCTAATAGAAGTAAAACATGGAATGCCCTGACCATGACAGCTGTTAGCACTATAAGAATACTCATTGTGTGTTATACTAGCAAGATAATGGTTTGAGGAAGCAAGCTGAACAGCCAGTCAGAAGTTATATCAATAACTGATAAGCCTTTCGGTGATTATCTGTCTGCTTTTGGCTTTTCCCAAGAAGACAGAAGTGCTTTTCCATTTACACTCTGTTTCAGAAAAATAGCTGTTAAAAATAACAGTTACTCACTGCTTTTGGAATCAGGGCCTCAGATGTGAAGCAGCTCTTTAGCAAGGTTGACTCTGACAAGAACTATTTATAAGAAATATAAAAAATATTTTTTATCTGAAACACAATGTACTTTGTGTAGACCACAATGGCATACCAACATGCACCTTGTCATTTCCATAAGCCACAATTTGTCTAATTTGGAAGAATTATAGAAGGAAAAAAAAATCCCACAATGCGGCAGTAGCACAACCTATAAAGACAAAAGAATAATAAAAGAAGCTTACTCCAGTGTCCCTCCTTTTTAGCAGCCTATTCCCTTGCCTTTGGTGAGTTTCCTAAAAATATGTTTTAAAACCACCATTCCTCAAAATACAGCATGGACTATATTTATGAAATTATAGTAATCCTCTAAACTAACCCATAAAAAAACCCCCAAAAACAAAAACAATAACAAAAAAACCCAACAATAACAAAAAAACAAACAAACAAAAAAAACAAGACTACCACTTAAGAGTCTAATTTTTCACTTTTTACAAAACAGCCATTGATTACACTTAAACTATGCAAACAGCACATCACTGCAGTGAAACTATTCAATAAGAATTTGAGTTCAGAAAATTTAAATTAAATATTAAGAATATCCTTGTTATAAAAAAACGTAATATCTACCTTAAACAAAGGCAGCTGTTCTCCTCTTGATTCCTCAAAGATGGTCACATTTAAGTTTAATTTGTGTCCACATAACTGAGAGCATAACATACTTTTTGCAAAGCAGCCCATGTAAGGAGATACAGGTAAGGGTTGCATACATATCTGATGAAAGATAGCTCAGAAACCCTAAACTGTGGACATAGCCTAAGGGGCATAGGGACACACCCTATATTTTGGAATAGGAGAGACAAGAGACCCCCCCCCCATGTATTTTAGCGTGTTCCCCCTCCCCCCCAAACAAAGTGATTTGGACAAGTAACCACATATCATAAATCAATCCTGCATTGCCAAATCTTTTGTGGTGAAGAGGATTGTAAAAAATAAAATTCATTCAGCCCTAAATATTGTAATTTAAAATATGTTTCTCACAAATGTACTGGCCCTACAGTGAGATTTAGAGTAAATATACTACAATCAGAAAGGCTCTAGGAATATGGGATTTGCAATTGTATGATTTTCACGGCATGTCATCTCCCATTTAAAAAAAGGAAAAAAAAAAACACCAAAAAAACAACTAACCACAAGCAGCAATCCCAGGAATCTAACTACAGTTCTCAGCATGGTCCTCTTTCCCCCATCCCAAGTCAAATGTTTCCCTTTCTTGAAAAGGGAAATTGAAAAGGTCATTGCTAACCACCGAAGTAATGAACAGTAACTTGAAGATGCATAAGCAAATTCTGTAATTTGAGGTGAGATTAATGCCATCTTTTAAAATCCACTTTACTAAATACTTTTTAACAACATCTTGGGACAATTTTGAGGTCACCAAGGTAAAGACTACAATTCAGCACTGCACAGATACAGCTCCTGATTTGATTTCCAGGAAGCCCAAGTGCCAGGCTTCATATGGTTTAACAGCCTTTCCCGACAGCAGCTTAGTCATCAAGATGCTTATGGCAGCAATGAGTTTCCTGAGCACCTCTAGCAGAGAATTCAGCTCCACATATTCAGTGAATACAATATGAGTACCCACTGTGATCAAGAAATTCTCACAGCAATTCAAGGAAAATGTTCTTTCACTTTAATGTCCACAATTGGTTAAACACGAATCATTCCTCCCTGCATGAACAATTACTGGCCATCTGACAAAGCCTCCAATATGAACTCAGCTTAAAAATTACCTTTATAGTCTTACAGATTGAAAGTTGGGAGTGTAAGAGGCAGCCAGATCAGTGGAACAAACTGACAATTTTACTAGGGAGACAAGATAACGAAGCGACCAGCAGTACTTCAAGAATAATGAGCACACACCACGAATCCTAACTACCTCTTGGCTATTGAAAAAAATACAGAAAACAGCTGCATGATTAATAACTGCCTTGATATCTTGAATGGAGTAAGAAATTAATAAGTGTTTATTGAATCTGACACCTGAGGAAGCCATGTGATATCAATGTCTCCTCCAGCTTCAAATATATAAATGACTGTAGAATATATTCTGGCCATGCTTATTTTGGCAGATATTACAGATTTCATTCTGTTATTAGAGATCACATTCTGGCCACACTTATTTTATAGAGGTTACAGAAGCTTTTATACTTTTTGCAAAGAGATAATAAGAGTAGTGAGCAGTGCTACATCATCCCTTCAACAAGGGCAATGGATAATTCTTCCTACTTTTTCTATGGGAATGGGAGGAATACACACTTTCCACTCTTTACTGACTTTGGGTTTTTTTAATATGAGTGAATTTTAGCTCTCACCTACTAGCCCTAAAGGTCTAGAAATCAGGTTGTCAGGCAAGCAGAAGTCACAGTAACAGAAGGGGCAATGGTCTGATGTTCTTTGCTCAGCCACTGTCTAAAGGCTTGGCTTTTACACTCCTGGGGCACACATGAAAGATTTTCTTTCTGCTTTCTTTATGTCTTAGCTTAGCCATGAGGCAGTATGCAAAACACAGAAATCAGATTTCTTACTGGCTTCATACAACCCTTCCGTTTTCTCCTCTCCGAGATGAGAGTACGGCACCTATCTGTTGGTCAGTATTTGGGTGACTGCAGACAAGCCAGCCCTGCAGGCTGTTCAAGAGGTGGCAAATGGCCACAGCTTGAAATATATCAGTGTCTGATAGTTCCAGTTTGGAACAAGGCTGCCAATACAAACGGGAATAGACACAGCATCTTTCAGGTTTGACTAGGGATCATTTAATATATTTCAGTTAAAGGCAGGATGTCCTGACAGCATTGCATAACAAGGTGCCAGTATCATGCCAGTATTTATTCAGCTGTCAGAAAATTGGAGTTTTCAGAGAACTAGCCTTCAGTTCCAAGTTACCTTTCACACTGCACTCAGGGGAGATGTACAGATCAAATGTTGTACTTTGTGTCTCATAATGTGGTATAAGAGATGGAAGAAGGATGTAATTTAGGGATTGTATTTCTTTTTCCTCTAATTAGGAAATATTTTAGTTTCCACTTTATGCTAATACAAATGTCATTACTACAGGCCCAGGAGCTTTTACTGTTGAGTATGGGCAAATGTAATGGGCTGAAACAGAGTATCATGGAAAAACTATGCAAATCACCGTGTACAGTAAATCAAGCTAATAGGCAGACTTCATCTTTCTTCCACAAAGGTCAAACATAGTCTTCAGCCAGAAGGGAAAGGGGAAAAAAAAAAAAAGACACTAGGGCCCAGCAATGAAATTTAATGGCAAGCCAGTCATAGAATGTAAGTACAGAAACACTAAACAGTGGTGGCAGAATCTTACAAAAAAATCCCCTTTGACATGATTACATGATTACCTAGTCTGTCTATTACTGGTGCCTCCACTTTGGCATACTGACAAAAGTAAGAGTTTAAAGGGGGAAAAAAAGTATCATGCAAAACAGACAACTAAGTTCAATGTAAAATATGTATTAAAAAGACCACCAAAAGGCTGCTCAATCAAGATCTGTCAGTACCTACACCATGAAGTAATTTCTGACATCAGATATCTCTTTTCCACAGACAAGTAAAATACAGCAAAACACCATGTCTAGAAGCTGAAGCTGGACTGATTCAGACTAAAAATATGTTTCCTCTCAAGAAGCAAAAAAAGTATAGTGTTCACTCCAAATAGCTTTAACTTTTTTTTTTTAAAGACACGTTGCATCTGATTTAGCCACCAAAGACTATTTTTTAGATTACCCATACCTGATAATACTAAACTGTTATAACAGTATCTTATAGTTCTAGAATATAAGACTCCTCATCTTCCCTGTTTTGCACCAGTTAAAAAAAAAATCACTCCTGCACCACAAAGAATATTTTTCTTAACACTGTGGTACTTTTCACATTTGCCTAAACTACAGCTTTGCCCTGTCTTTCCATTGCTTTCAGCACTATAAATCCCCATCCAGAGTACAGCTTTCTCTATAGCTGCACAGCACAGATCTGTAAGCATCCTGTTCCTTGAGCTCCACCGAGCAGCATTCACATATAGACTTCCACAGAATATCAACATGAGACTATTATCCCTGGATATTAGTCCTGCAATCAATTTCTATGGTCCTCTCCATTTTGCCTTTTGGGCAGCATTCCTTTTTCGTACTTTACAGAAAAAACCCTTTTGTTTAAGTCAGCCTTCTCTCTTCCTTTAGTCATAGCTGCGTTCAAAGGCAGGAAGCTGCCACATGCTCACCATTCCAAACCTCCTCAACTCAATGTCAACTTAAAGTTAGATGTCTGTTTGGAGTAGATTCCAACCTACTCAGACTGAGTGTGTACATTCACTTTTTTAAGGACTTGGTTATCTGCCCTTGTGTATTCATACCTGGGTACACCACAGTCATGTCACTGAAGTATTCAGGTTAAAATAATTGTAAAACCTTTTGCCATTATTTTAAAATCCTATAATATATGGACTTCATCTATTGAGAACCCAAATAAGTCATTGCAAGCAGATACCAAAACACACTAAATTTTTGGGTTTTATGCTAAGTTTCACTCTTTAGAAAGACTAAATGGCAGAAATACTATGTAGGTTTTTATTCCAAAAGAATCATAACAATATGGATTTCACTAGGTAATATGTCAAGATAATAAAAGACAGTTTTGAAAGGTAGGAATTTCCTATAGTTTTGACTGAAGTTAGTGGGAGTTGGGGAGAAAAAGCCACACATCTCTCAAAACCAGATTATACTTGAATTTGACAAAAAAATCTGATATCATGCTATTGTTCAGTGATCAATTTTCAAACTAAGGTAAAAAAGTTAAATCTATCTATCCCTTCAATTTCGAAGGACCAGCTATAACAGTGCTACATAAAATGCATCTGTTTCTGTATAATTCTTTCTTAAAGCTGGCATTGCTTAGGTTTAGCCATCTCAAACAATAGGATTTCACCTTGAGCAATACCATCCTTCAGTTACCTTGTGCTGTCTTCCCCCATTGTGTTATTCTTTCTCTAGTCTCTTCATCCCTTGGATGAAAAGCTTTCAAGCAAGGACTAATCTTTGCTCTGTGTGGCACAGTTCACAGAACAACATGGTTCAAGCTTTTCTCTAAAAATCAATATAATTTCTCAAACATGTTTTTCCTGCTTTTTTCCCCTCTCTGAATACTTTCAACAGGGCAGAAAGAATGCTCTGTCCATGTTGGAATGGACATGGCTATTTCCTGTTCTGTTTCTTTTTTTTTTTTTTCCATCAATACAAAATAAAAATCTAAGATCAACAAGATTTTATAGCCACTGTTCGGAGCCATTGAACTCTGTGAAATAATTTAATCAAATTTCTAATAACAGGAAGAAAAACCATCACATTATAAAACACTTTCAAAAAGTCTAGTATTCTCCTAGAAATTGTACAAAGAATAACATAAGATTTCAATCACTGTTTCCCACAGAGGTCTCAAAAGGCTATAGATTGCTCCTTACTTTCATTATGGGAAAGCAGACACAGCAGAATAGTAGAAGATGAGTATTAAGTCTAAGTAAGTACATCTGTGGCTCAGAAGGAAAGTGAACATTATTTTAGTAAGCTTACTACAAGACAGGTGTTTAACAACATTCAACATTGATTTTATTTTCATGGCCCCATGGAAGTAAGTAGAATTTTTTACATACTAAAACTTAAAACAACACTAAATGCTTCTAAAAATTCTCTTTAAATACACATGAAGAGTTTCAAAAGGTCATTTGGAGTCAGATGCATTATGGTGAAGTAGAGAACTATACAGAAGTCTCATTCTGCAAATTTTTTCAGATTTAGTATGGGATACTGTGTCATCCTTTTGTTCATTTGTTTTCTTTTTTTAAAGAAAGTTTTCTGAGCTGAAGTACAATGCAAACACCACAATGCCCTAAATCATCTCACTCTCTCAAAGCCTGATTTTCCCTTTTCCCAATTAAATTATATTCTAACTTCTCTGAGCTGTCCTTAAGTGCCTTTAAGGGGAGTTACAACCAGAGTGTCAACTTCAGCAGTCCTTGGAAATATGATGATCTCACAGAATATGCCAAGTTGGAAGGGACCCACAAGGATCATCAAGTCTTAGCCCTGCATAGAATCTTTCTCAAGAGTCCCATCATGTGCCTGAGAGTATTATCCAAAGGCTTCTTGAACTCTGTCAGGCTTGGTGCTGTGACCACTTCCCTAGGGAGCCTGTTCCAGGGCCCAGCCACCCTCTGGATGAAGAACCTCATTCAAATATCCAACCTAAACCTCCCCTGACACAACTTCAGGCCACTCCCTCAAGGTCCTGTCACTGGTAACCACAAAGAGATCACTGCCTGTCCCTCCTCTTCCCCTCACGAGGAAGTTGTAGGCTGCAATGAGGTCTCCCCTCAGTCTCCTCTTCTCCAGGCTGAACAAGTGAGCTCAGCCACTCCTCATAGAGCTTCCCCAAAAGGCCCTTCATCATCTTCATTGTCCTCCTTCGGACACTCTCTAATAGGTTAATATCTTTCTTATATTGTGGTGTCTCAAACTGCCACAATATTCAAGGTGAGGCTGCACCAGTGCAGAGCAGAACAGGACAAGCGTCTCCCTCAACTGGCTGGCGATGCTTTGCCTGATGCCCCCCAGGGCACGGTTGGCCCTCCTGGCTGCCAGGGCACTGCTGACTCATATTCAACTTGCCATCGACCAGGTCCCCCAAGTCCCTTTCTGTGGCACTACTTTCCAGCATCTAATTTCCCAGTCTGTCTGTACATCCAGGGTTGCCCATCCGAGGTACAGAATCTGGCACTTTCCCTTCTTGAACTTCATATAGTTGGTGATTGCCCAGTCCTCTTATTTGTCAAGGTCTCTCTGCAGGGCCTCCCTGCCTTCAAGGGAGTCAACAGCTCCTCAAAGTTTCGTGTCATCTGCAAACTTGCTTAGTATGCCTTCCACTCCTGTGTCCAAGTTATTTATGAAGATGTTGAAGAGCACAAGGCCCAAGATGGAGCCCTGCAGAACCCTATCAGTGACAGGTCACCAGTCTAATGTTACCCCATTCACTGTTACCCTCTGTGCTCAACCCATGAGGCAATTGCTCACCCACCCCATGGTGTGTTTATCCAGCTGTGTGCTGGACATTTTCTCCAGAAGGACACTGTGAGAGACAGTATTGAAATCTTTACTGAAATCCAAAAAGATTACATCAGCTGGTTTCCCTTGATCAACCCGGTGGGTTACCTTGTCATATCACACCACACTTTGTCTTCATGGACAAAGCCTCAAAGAGTTTATTATGTTTATAAACAGGAAACAGGCTGCAATACATCCCCTCCACAACCAAGAACTTCAAGCTGTCTATAAATACCTCTTTCACCTACCACAGCCACCCATAAAAAGATACATTTTTATCCTCCTGCTCAAAGATGTTTAAGTACTGAGGCCACACCTTGAGTACTGTGTCCAGTTCTGGGCCCCTCAGTTCAGGAAGGATATTGAGGTGCTGGAACAGGTCCAGAGAAGAGCAACAAGGTTGGTGAAAGGACTCGAGCACAAGTCCTGTGAGGAGAGGCTGAGGGAGCTGGGGTTGTTCAGCTTGGAGAAGAGGAGGCTCAGGGGAGACCTCATCACTCTCTACAACTCCCTGAAAGGAGGTTGTAGCCAGGGAGGCATCGGTCTCTTCTCCCAGGCAACCAGCAGTAAGACAAGAGGGCATGGTCTTAAGGTGTGCCAGGGGAGGTTTAAATTGGATATTAGGAAGAAATTTTTTACAGAGAGAGTGATCAGGCATTGGAATGGGTTGCCCAGTGCGGTGGTGGATTCACCATCCCTGGATGTTTTTAAGAAGAGACTGGATGTGTCACTTAGTGCCATGGTCTAGTAACCAAGGCAATGTTGGATCAAGGGTTGGACTTGATGATCTCAGAGGTCTTTTCCAATCCAGTTGATTCTGTGATTCTACTTAGGTATAGTCCTTGATTTAATAACATATCAGGTTTTAAAAGCATGCTTAAAAGAATCTATCCTTACAGGTTTACAACCATATAAGTAGGTCAGTGGTGGACACATATCAAAGCTTTCACATAGAGGATTAAATTACATGCTGCATCTCTGGTATTCAGGAAAAGCACCATATTCCTGCCCTGTTCTTCCTCCTCCTGATGTATACCCAGTTATGAACACTGTTTGAGGCAGGCAACTGGGCTACAGAAAACTTCATGTGTTTCAGCAGGGCCACTTTCATGGGTTTGTTCCAAACACGAGTGTTTGTAGTCTAAGTCAGCTTGTTTGTTGGGATTGTATCTACCCAGCAGCCCCCACATAACTCTAGAGCCAGCCCCATACTGTGGGCTTTTTATAGGAGTTTTTCTTGAACAGCTCGAGTACCACAGGCTGGACACTGCAAATCTAATCTGTTCTGAAAAATCAAAGGCTTTTGTTTTACCTAATAAACTGTCTTTATCTCGACCCATGAGTTTCCTTGCAATTAACCTTCTGATTCTGCCCCCCATCCCTCCAGGGGGCTATGAATGAACAGCTGTGAGGTGCTTAGTTGCTGTCCGGGGTTAAACCACAACACTGAGGAATAATAAATGTCTAAATAAACATAATCATATTCACTAACATCGAGGACACAATGAGAAAGATTACGAGTTTGGTTCCATGGTATTGCAAGGCACAAGTTATGGAGCAACACTGAAACATTACTTTATTTACCAAGAATGAATCTTAAAATAAAGTATAAATCCCACTTGGAAGCACTAGGTCAGTAGTATATGTTTATAGAATTGTAGCTTCATTAACTACTGGTAATTAAATCTATAAATAAATGGAAAAAGAATAGATCACATTTTGTTTAATTACCTTAATTAAAAGGGGGAAGCTAGCAAGTCAGACTTATTGCCTGCTTTCAGTGAGTGAACATTGATAAAGCTTGCTATGAAGTTAATATTCTTGATTCTGGCACATTGCCACGCTGTTGCTATTTCTGAGGAAGAGACGCCCTTCAACCAGCTATCATGACATTTTTCATAACACATTAATTGTCTTCTAGGTGCTTAACAAAAATTGCCAATCCAGTAGACTACAGTTTATTTAGGTAATCTGGAACAGAGCTGTGAGGGGGAGAAAAAAAGTCATAGCATTTGGGTTTCAGCAATTTGAATGCTGCAACCTTTGCCTTTAATCTGCTACCTTCAGCTAAATTCCAGGCACATATACTTGGAGATGGGAGAGCAAACACTTGAAGACACTCGCTTTTGTTCTTGACCAGTAACCCCAAAACATAACTCACATCCAAGCTAATTTCTAGTGTCTTGGACAATCAACATTAGACTGACTGAAAGAAAGACAAAGAAACCTTCAATTAACTTAAGGTTCATGGTGCTATAATTTAAAGATGTTAGAGTATTTTTTTTGTTTTAAATGGAACGGTTATGCTAGATAAGTTTAGATACTACAGCAAAGCTACTCTACATCATAGCCTTGTCAGATATGCACAAAAGTAGCAAGATTGTTTTTATGACTCAATGTTCCAGCTGGAAGAAGGCCCCAGAGATACTTAGCTGTCATGAAAGCTCTGCATACCATTATGAGAAGAGTGAAAAATCAAATGAACTAGTCATTTGAAGGGTAGTGGGAAATGATTGAACTTGCACTAAACAAAGTAAGAGAAAGAATCTTATGAGGGTTTGGTAATAACAGTCACTGCAAAATTTCATAAGAGGGTGAGGAGGGGAAACAACAGGTCAAGAAAATCAGGAGGGCAACTTATTCAGCTGGCAAGCTCTGAGGTGCTATGGCTGCAAGATGGAGCAGCTAGACAGCAAAGTGTGTGTTTATTTCCCTTACAAAATGAAAACATCTGAATTAGGATACAGCTTAAAATAAAAGCAACCATTTTTTTAATTTTAAAGCACAGCCCCACATAGCTAATAATCTGTGCATGTCACACACATAGTCAGGAGTCAAAGGAATATGCTGTTTTCCATGACTCATCAGCAGTAGGCACAGAGATTCTTGTAAACATCATCAAGCAGAATTTTATTCATTCTGAACAATCCATTAGGGAGTTTAGTGGACTCTGTTAAAATTCTTCAAGCAGCAGTCTGGAAAATCATGCTAACAAATAACCTACCTTTGTAATCTGCTGTGCATTGAATATAACAATAAGTCACAACAGGCTGTGCATCAGTAGACTACTGACACATGCTTTGGAAGCATTCTGAGGACCAAAGGAGAAGGCCAAGTGTCTCCATCCATCTAAGAGCAGCACTGGCAGCCTAGTAATGCACACCCTGGTCTAGCTAATTGCTATAGCAACATGGCTCATAAATTTCAAATTTTGGGTTTTCAAAAATATTTCTTAAAACACCTAGAGGTAACATTCCTCTCTCTCTAAAAATGGTAGGCAAAAGAAGAAAAATAGCTACCTCTTAAGTGTATGATTCCTCTTGAGGGATGATTGTCAAAAGGCAGTATTAGTTAGATATTCTTATTACAGGAAACACTTCAGAGCCTATGCACTTACAGCCTCTGAGACTGATAAGGGCCACTATTGAGAAAGGAATTTTATTCCATAGGGATTTTTAACTCCAATAGGGAACAAAACACAAGGAGTTGGCCTGACATACCCAAGGTCACAGAATAACCTAGCAACAGGACAGAGATGAACCTGGTTCCCTACATTTCAAACTAGCCACATAACAAGTGAAAAATGTAATGGGAATAGATCAGCAGGAGTTTCCTAAACCTTTTATAACCCTTGTCTCTTCCTCATATAGCTAATCTCCTACTGAAAACTGAACCTTGAGAAAACAATTTCTGGTGACAAAATAAAGACAGCGAGGAGGGGATACTGCTGGCAGGGACGGGAACTGCATTCACTGCAGAAACTTAATTTTCTTCATCCTTAAATTCTGACTAAAAAGTTGTTCTTCCATTAAGAACATAGAAGCAGAAGCAATAAGCTCTTTAAGAGAAGAACACGATTAAAGGCAGAGAATTACAGAAAATGCAAGAGATCAAGTTATTTGTTCCAAAAAGATTCATACACAAGCAAGCAACAACCATCATCGAGTTAACATTGTAACAGGGAGTTATTGCACATATATGATGAAGCACATTTGAAACTGGCAATTTTCTGAGCACTCAGCCAGTCTCAGTTTTCCTACAACAGGCTGGAGCAGACATGAAGACTCTGTCACATACAGGCTTGATCCAGAACTGGGTAACTACTTACCCATCTTACCTTCCCAATAAGAACCTGAATCTGCTAGGTATCCTTACTTAGGAGAAATAAGGGTTTCTGAAGAAAATAATAACCGCAAACAAATTTACTTAGAGGCAGGTGGGTGAATTCAAGGAAGGGATGCATCTCAGAGGTCTTTATATTCCTTTTTTTTAATGGGATAGTTTATGGTAACAGTTGAGTTGACATTTGTTTAATAAAATCATCTATGGTAGTAAGATAATTATTCTTTTCTGGACTTGCTAGCTCTCAGAAGAGTGATGGTTTTACTTTAGGATATTGTACTTAAAAGAAAGAGGGGAAACACTGCAGGATGAAAAATACAATTAGTCAAAGAAAGTCTTAATACCAAACAGAAACAAGCACATTGTATAAATACATCAGATGATGCTATAAAGAAGATTAAAGCAACTTTAGCCATTAATCACCAGACTTGAAAAAGAAACAGAGGCCTTAAAAGCATCAGGGAAAGCTGAGTTTAAGTATTAGGAACTTCTATCCAGCACAATAAACAGACAATAAGACAAGCTACTAAGGAAAATGCTGGAATTGGTTATGAGCAACAGACTGGACACTTGTTCCTCTTAGACAACTTAAGAATAAATAGTTCTGCTTTACCAGAACCACTGAGATCTAACCATGTGGCCTCTCTCCCTCTCAATAACACTAAACTTCCCCAGAGCTCATCTACCAAATGAAGTCTTTCATAAAACACTGGGTTCCCCTATAGCAAAAAACAAACAAACAAAACAAAAAAAACCCCATCACCCAAACAAAACTAACACACCAAAAAGTTGCACAATGCTACCATCTGCACGGTAGTCTCCACACCAAGAGAGCAATGTCAGGTTTCACTAAGACCCTCCAATCCAAAGCACCAAATACTATAATTATGCAGACATTTTATACACAGCTCACTGTGAAGTACATTAGGAAACTGTTCTCTTGCACCAAGGAACACTTCAAAAGACACAAGTGAAAAGCAGTCACCACTAGGCAATAACATTACATTAACACCCTTCAATGTTACAGGCAATCTCTCATACTACACAAGAGCGTTCCCAAACAGGAAGCAGCCCAATGCTACCATTACAGCTGAATATATTCGTTCAGCTTTCATTCTGACTAAGTATCCCTTGTTTAGGCTGAACTTCTCTGGTTCTGTGAACTCAGTTCATTAAGCTTTGGGTTTTATTTATGTCTGACAACTGGACAACTGCCTACAGCTATGAAGAAGGGATCTCCCATGTAGTAGGTTTTCTAAAGTCTGGAATATATTATATATGCCACATCGCTCAAAAAAACAGTGTTTCAACTGGTTTATCTTCCACCTGTGGCTTCCAAACTTGTCAATGCTCATTAGTATTAAGTTCCTTGTTTTGGTCCAGATTTTTAACTTAAAAAATGCATCAAGTGATCTGCAAATCTAATTTCACATCTACAACTGAATACAGCAGTCTTTCTAAAGTAAGGTTGGTTTAGGTCACAGGGGAGATTTGGGTCTGTCTGCCTTGAATGTATCCAGAAACAAGGACTTCCCAAAAGTTGTTCTTTATGTCTTTTACTATATTCCAAGCTTAAGTATTTATACTGGCATGATGCAAGACATCTAATCTCATTTCTTGGCATAGGATCTTAACTCTGAACTTGTGGCAAGATGTTGTTTCTCATACTGTTCAGAATCAGAAGAGTAAGGACTATAGGCCATCTTCATAGTTCCTAGATGTGGAGATTAAAAACCAAACCAAAACTAGAGCACACCAAAAGATAAATTGAATTATTTCAGTCACACATGGACCTAAAGAACACACAAAGTGTAAGAACAGCTGTAGCTTACAGGAATGTGAGTCATACCTCCTCAAACACGTAGTACCACAGCACTGCTGGTGGCCCTCTGCCACCCACAGGGAGTTTCCATACAGCTAGCTAAGATGGAAGTGGTGGGATGAAGAGAAGCCAAATCTCCACCAAAAGATAGAAATTATGCTTCTGCCTCACAGCCTAAAGTCTTCTAGATTTCCTTCTAACAGCAATCCATACCACCAGTTTTCTATTTGCTCATCCAACCATGCGTATTCTTCAGTTAGTTTTTTTGCTGTCTACTTTTTAGGGCACTGCCCTCATTTGACTCCATGACAGAGTATATAGTCTCTTTAAGCAGTGTATCAAGCTGCAAGATCTATGAAAAAATGTCTCCAAAAAAATAGCAGAAATAAAATGCATTCAGTTCCTCTCACTGGACCAGTTGGACCACTACTGCAGTCCACAGAATCTGATTAGATGCTCCACTCCATTGTCACTATCATATTTTATTGCTAGCACAAGCTCAGCTCTACATCAAGGAAACTGTTGAGGCAGCTAACTCTCCTCCTGACCTTGTCCAGTTTACCAAAAATCACTCCAGCGAGAGAGTCAGCTGACCACAGTTGCTAATAAAAAGCAAAAGGTAGATGGGAACCACTTCCTCAGCTCAGTATCATTCACGAACTTTACATAGGTAAGAGAAAAGGAATAAGTAGGACACAATTAAGGTATCTCATTTACTTAATTTCCCTCATCATCTTTTTCCCTTTCTCTTATTTCCCTCACAGGTAACTGTTGGGGTTATGGATGAAGAAGACTATGAGAAATGGAAGAAAGAACAGAAGATCTGCCAGGAGATCTGTACCACCCCTGATATTGAGACCCCTGTTTGAAGTTACT
This sequence comes from Neopelma chrysocephalum, assembly GCF_003984885.1. Taxonomy (NCBI): domain Eukaryota; kingdom Metazoa; phylum Chordata; class Aves; order Passeriformes; family Pipridae; genus Neopelma; species Neopelma chrysocephalum. Next base: position 412,498 of record NW_020897716.1, on the reverse strand, counting down.
GAGATGTTCTACCCTCATGCACTTTGGGATTTATTGTTATTTACCCTTGATTGTACCCCAAAATGGTTTTCACAAAAAATCCTTCAGTTCTGTATCCCTTGTAACTCCTGTTCCTGATTGGTTCCTGCTTGCTGCATTGCAGCAGTTCCTTTTAAGGCTACGATCCCATTTATGGGTAATGCCAACTCATACCTTCCTTTTGTGGTCATTATTTGCATGCTCCTCCCTAGTCCGACCTTCCCTTCCAGCAGTTTCTATCCCTACTCTGTAAAAAGCCAGACCTCCTTTAATAAGGTGTCATTTTCCCCACACAACCTGAGAGTGACAAACCCTTTTTCCCTTTGGGACCGTGACAGGTAACTTCTCAATTTCTTTTTTCCTTGTTGCATCTTCCAAATGTCCTGGAAGGGTTTGGTCTTCAACAGCAAATTAAAGCTACACTGAAAGTTTTAGATGCATCTATGTTTATACTAAGTCCTTGAATCTGAAAAAAAAAAAAAACAGATTGTTTTTTACTCACAGTAGAAAGTTTCTCCAGCATAAAAAAGAAAAAAATCCACTTGTGGAGAAGTTCACGAGAAATGGTTTTCTCCTGTGAGCCAGCACCCTCACAGGCAGGGTAGAGAGGGTTACAAAGTGGGTCAACCACAAGCAGCCTTTGTAAGAATATATACTGCCTCCAATTCTGCTATAAGCTTCATTCAGTGTGACATGAGGGAGAAGGCATTTGGTGGGAGACATGTTTGCCCTCCCTCAGGCATAAAGCCACCTATACACTTTGCTGGGAGAAAGCAGGATATAAGAGTTCACTATTAGCTCAGAAGTAATTCAGAACTACTCATTCTTGAAACATGCAAAGAATTGGGTAGCAATAGCACCTTTGAGTGGGCCTAGAGATTTTTATCCTTCATAGTTTTGCTTATCTATCTGGTTAATTCTGTTTTAGATTAAAAAAAAATTAAGCATTTTTGAAAATACTCCCAGTAAAGTGCCCTAAATGCCCATTAGCTACTTTTGAGAATGCACACAGCATGAACATCTTGCAAGAGAAAACTTTCCCTAATATACAGTGCAAATATTTCTCCCCAGTGTAAAAGGGTTCATGACGAAAAAAAGTCAACCCTGTAGTGAAGAGATTATGAGAATTTAATCCAAGGCAGCTACTGCAACTTTGAAATTATAAGAATAGACAATTCTGGATTGATTATTTCATTTCTTCATCTGGTAGCATGTGGAAGTTTCACTCAAACCTGTTAGATGGCTCCAGGCCTCCCAGTGCTTTCTAAAATGGTACTTCTTCCTCATATCTTGAGTTTAAAAACTTAACAGCCTCCCCCTCTGCCTGAAGAGCCTGAGACAGGTGTTAAGCAGTCTTTATTTTGCTTTAAGGCAGCATCATTCTATTCTTTGTCATGGAACATCAGCATTTGTTATCCATTCACCCACTATACATGAAAGGACAATGGAATTACTGCTTATGAACCCTAAGGACATCAGGGAGTAATACAAATTTAATTGTCATTAAGCTATAAGTAGCCCTTGTACCAAAAGAAGTTCAGACTTGCTCCACCAATTAGCCTTCTTTCCTCAAAGCCTGCACGCAAAACTCTACATAACTTGACTGTGTCCTGGAAAAGAAAAGATCTTGTTTGGAAGGCCTAATGCTCCTGAGTTGAGGGCAGAAGGTCTCCATACAATGTCTCTGCTCATTCTACTGACCTGCTTACCTTCAGAAAAACAGTAAAGATACTGACTTCTAGGCTAGATGAAAGTATTTAAAATTCTCATTTGCTGTAGGTTGATTAAGATGTTTTAGATCTCTAGCTGGAATTCTCATACTCATAAAGAATTAGTTGTTTCATGAAATGGAAACAGTTCTTGACCAGTGCTCCCTACTTATGCTGCCTTTGGTGACAATCAAGTCTGGGCCCAGTGCTGATGAGTCCTGGACATAAACTCTGCAGTCACACATCACAGGCAGTGAAGCACAAGTGACAGGAGAAAGCATCCAGTCAGAATCAGCCTGTGCTACTACAAAGCAGAGCCATCCACAAGCTGTTGCACAAACAGTACTTGCTCACAGCAGCAGTCCCATGTGGTTAAGCAGTATTAGGTGCACAAGCAACATTCTCATACAAGCCTGCCTAACTCTTCTGCCCCCTTGTTCACATTCTAAACATTTTCTCTTACATGTTCTTTCAGCACAAACCCTTTACTCACACAAGATGAACATCTTTATGGATGCAGTACTACTAAGCACTGCAAAAATGATTCTACAAACTGAGTTTGTCAGGAAGGCACACAGATGAGCCACAAGCATGGACAAGAACAAGACCTTGTCCAGCTACCAATTTCCATCTAAGACAGGGATGGACAACGATTACACCCACATAATTATGACACTTGTCACCAGCAAGGAGGTGTCTTCCTGAAACTTTGCTGGCACCTTACTTAAGAAAAGAAGGAACAGAAAAATTTTTATCAAGTTGAACAACTGTCAAGTCATCTCCTACACAAGCCTTTTATTTAAGCTCCAGTTGGGCACTTCAGCAGTTCTGTTCTTACACAATCTTTTTTCTGGCCGTAAGCATCGTCCTGATGTAAGGTTGGACCTTACATGCAACCAAAATGCCATGCTGGTGATTTTTGAGCCCACTTCACTATTTCCCAGTAAGTGCCCTAGGAAATGGATACCAGCATTTTGTCCCTCTTTTCCCATATTCTCTGCTGTGAGCTCCTTATTTTTGTCATAGAGTTTAGACAAACTAAGAGATATCCTTTTCAAGTAAACTTCTAAATGGACAGTGCTCTAAGCTGCAGTTTAATCCTAGAAAGGAAGGCTATTATTTGCAGTAATTCCACTTTAAAAGTTTTACCTTTACCAGAGAACTGAATGGCAGCTTTTTTCTTTCATGCCAAAGGCCAATTACGGCAAGGTTTTATTAATACAATTTAAGCCTTCATGCCCCCTTTATATTTTTCATGTTGGGAATATCATATGTTTTGATAGTTTTGTATTATGCAGTTTTTCACAGCTGGAGACTTCAAACACTGTGATTGTCCTGCCAGGAATCACACTGGGGGCTTTCCTTTAGAAATTCAGCCACTATGATTGCCCTGCCAGGACTCATATAGCTGTGTCCCGATGTGGAATGCCCTATAATTTTACTGTGCTAAGAATTTAACTCAAATGTTTACCTTGAGGGGAATATGGGGACACCAGGATTGAATTATTTCACTCTGACTTATCCGAGCTCCAGGATATGATTTCACCTCACTTGACAGGATTTGTACCAATTAGCAGGCACTGAGGGACCTCCTTTCTGAAGAACAGCTCAGAGGGGATTCAGTTTGTTTTTCCAAGTCAGTTATTTACATGAAATTCCCTTACAGTCCCTCAAGCTTCAGCTCAGGGGACTCTTAGGGGACTCTGCTTCTCAAAGCAGCCAAGGTATTTGCCTGAGTGAAGATCCTGTGTATATGACTGAATCACATATGTTCTGTTCCTCTGACTGCAGGTGCCAGTCCAGAGTGGAACATAACAAGCACATTCCAAGCAAGCTGGGTAGGAGAAAAGAGTGCCTGTGTTGAGGGCCCTTTTGCAACAAGCAATATGTCAACAGGCTTGACTCTACTCTCTCCTTCCATTGCAACGCAACATTTTACTAAAAAGCTGCAACTAAAGTGCCCCATCCAGTCTTTCCTGAAACACCTCCAGGGAGGGTGATTCCACCACCTCCCCAGGCAGCCCATTCCAATAACTAATCACCCTTTCTGTGATGAATTTCTTCCTAATGTCCTCTTGTCCTGTCACTAGTTGCCTGGGATAAGAGGCAACTGACTCCCACCTGGCTCTCCATTCAGGGAGTTGTAGAGTGTGATGAGGTCTCCCCTAAGCCTGCTCTTCTCCAGGATGAACAACCCCAGCTCCCTCAGCCTCTCCTCATAGGACTTGTGCTCCAGACCCTTCACCAGCTTCACTGCCCTTCTCTAGACCTGCTCCAGCACCTCAATGTCCTTCCTGACCTGAGGGGCCCAGAACTGGACACAGTACTCAAGGTGTGGCCTCACCAGTGCCAAGTACAGGGGAAGAATCACTTCCTTAGTCCTGCTGTCCACACTGTTCCTGATACAGAGCAGGATGCTATTTGCTTTCTTGGCCATCTGGGCACACTGCTGGTTTATGTTCAGCTTCCTGTTGACCAGCACCCCCAAGGCCCTTGAAGTGCTTTTGCCACGGGGGACAAAAGGAAGCAGAAGCCAAGGGAATAGCATCTTTTGCTGCAACATACACCAACTTCTGACTACTATGGAAAGGGAAACCTTTTCCTGAACAAACTTAGATGAACTGTTAGGAGATTCACTTTTCAATTCCTTGCATTTTGGGAGCAAGACAAACATCTCACAACCTCCTGCAACCTAAAAGCAACTCAAAAAAGTTGTGTATCCTTTCATTCTAGCAACTCAGTTATATTGTAAAAAGAGATTGTGATTCCTCTGGCTGTATCCACACCATGGGATGCCTCTCTACCATCTGCTTTTTGAAGACTGAGTGCTGACTTGAGCCAGCTAGAGGGAATTCCCATCTAGAAAAGACGCCCACCCAATAGTTAGTATATTGTCCCTTTTACAGTCTGTTTCACATAGACTGGGCACATCTGCTTTTTTTCCTGTCACTCTGCACCCACGGGAACAGAAAACCCTAAGATTTTCCATTTCAGATTAACTCATTAGGTCCATACAACACAAAGCATACTTAATAATGAAGCACAAACATTTATTCTACAAGAAAAAAATTACACTTCCTGCTGCAAGTCACAAGTAAAAAACAGACCACAAGTAAAACAAGTTTAAATGCCACCTAAGAGAGACCTATCAGCAGGAATTCTTACCACCTTTCAATGCCCTTCCTCTAGCTCTTCTACAATGAAAGCTCAAAGCACCACATCCCACCAGGCTCTGCACTCAGCTTTCCCGTACAGATAATCAGGATCACTGAAGGTTTAGATTTCACATTCAAATGTCCAAGCAACCTTCTGGAACCATACACCATAGATACTTGAAGTTGACTTCTTAGGCCTATCCCAGCCACTGGGTACAGGAAGGGTCAGGCACTGATGGCTTTTCTGGAAATCAGTCACAACTGACAGTTTAGTAGGATTTTCTTCCTGCTCCTGATTATCCCATCAGTAGCTGACTGTGCTACTCACAGGGATTTGTGGCTACCAATGCATTCATATAAAATATTGTACAAAACACATACAAGTATATTGTTAACCTCATGATTTCTGAGGTACTGACTGATTTTTAGAAATACTACGTACAACACCACAGCCAGCAGAGACCCAAGTTAGTTTGCCAGAGGCAGTACCCCACTTCCTTATCTTCCTATAAAATTCAAAATTTTGAGTTTGACTACAGCTTTAACTATAAATATAGCAAAACCTTACACTTCATCTTCTGCATCTCCTTGCTTTTGAACATAGATCTACCTGACAGACAGCTGCTTGCTGTGCCCAGAGGCCTCTAAGCACTCCATTGCACAGGCAATTGGGACTGCAGAACCTCAGGTGAAGCTTATGCATGTAGGAGATAAAGCTTGCTGAGAAAGAAGATTTAAACGATGAAAATTTTTACAATCATTAAAGACACCATGATTTTCATCCTTTTTGTAGTATTTTTAACTCACTTTTTCCCTACCCCAAAGATTTCTTCTTCTTCCCTTCTCAGAAAAGGTCAAACTATGAAACAGAGTTAAAACCAAATCTGTCTACTTTCATAGCTTGTTCAAGGTAGCAACAGATTTTCTGGCATGCAACCACCATTTCAGCACACATCTTTTCTTATTGACTATAGCTGTTGAGAAACCTTACCTGTTAGGACAGTTATCATCAATTTATTGATAGCATACATGCAAAAAAAGGACATTTGAGTAAGAGAAGATAATTAATGATGTTATTTATAGTGCTTTAAAGGGCTTTATAGGGGGTCTTTGGCAGTTTTCCCCCCTCCAGCATACAGAAAAAAGTGAGAATATTTTCTCCTATTTAAACAGCAGTACTTTCAAAATCCTTTCAGCAACACCCTCTTCTGCAAGCTCACTCGTCTCACAGGTTCATGCAGATCCTGCCATCCTCAAGAGTTTGCTAGTTCTAAGTGAGGTAATGTATTTTTCCAAGCAGGTCTGCACAAAGACTTCTGTTTTCGAAATATCCTTCAGTGTTTCCAGTATGGAACATGTAAGGTTTCCTGTATAAACCTTGAAGTGTGGAACCTTAGAGACAAACAATTTTGCTAGGACTGTTTAAATCTCTCACCTGAAGAATTTCATTTGCATTTTATTCACAAAAATGCAATTAAATGCCATTCATGTTGCTTTTAGGTATTGTACAGCATATTAGAGACAGGAAGCAGATGATCTAATCTTCTTTAGTACAGGTATGCATGTCATAAAATGCCTTCTAGCTGGTCTTCAGCTCAAGTCATTCATTCAACCCAAGAGTGAAACAACATCTGAAGGACAACCAGAAATACCGCTTCGGTCCTGATTAATAAAGCCTTCTTCTAAAGCACTCTGTCATTCAGAAGCATAGAAGCATAGGCCCCAAAATGTCAGGAGGTGTAGAGGGGGACCGCGCACAGGCACTGTGAGCAAGGAAACTATTCCTTCAGAGCAGCAGAAAAATACTCCTGTGAGGTAACATCAGGGTGCTGTTATGCTTAGGGTTTGTATTTGCTGTCACTGCACTGCCTCAATCCCTGGGCCTATGGCAACCTTCACAGGCAAACAACCTACGTTGCTGATGTTTGTGCAAGTATTATAAGGATAAGTAATTCAGCTGATGCTGTTCAAAGTCCAATTTCAAGATTACCCACCGGAAGATTCAGGGGGTACCTGTTATTATCTGTAATAAGAACACACATGCTTGCTTGCAGCACTGAATGTCTGCCTCTCTTAATTATTTGTCAAATTAGAAGAACATAGCTCATCACTAAGCTTAATGATTGAAAGGGACTATTCATACTGCTTTTCATGTATTATATTTCCCAGCATCATGCTGTCTAGCTTCCTCTAAAAAGACCTGAGCAGAAATCTCTCCTGCTTCAGGGATGTGCGTTGCATTTTATATTCATTTCTGATTACACAGAGACACCTATATGTAGAGCTATGAGCACAGGTTTATTTAGAGCCAAAACAAAATGAAGCTGTTTTGAGAACTCTACTGAAGTTCACACAATTCTTTGTTGAAGACTTACATTTGAACTCCTCAGCTTTCAATTCCCTCTCAACTGTGCCATGTCTTTTAGATTCCATGTCAAATATAACATTCAGGAGTTTTTGCACCCAAGTCACCTGGCACAATATTAGCTCCCCCCATTCCCCAACATCTCCAAGCTATCACTAAACTACATTGGAGGAGCAATGAAGGAGCAGATAAACACTCATGTATTGCAAATACTATCTAACTTTGCAACAGCCTCAAGCAACATAAGGTCCATCGTCTGCCTGTAGAATGGGAGGAATAATGGGAAAGAAGTTAAATAATTATTTCTAAGTCTATAGTCAATAAGATAATTAAGTAGCGTAACATCCAAACAACCCCATGAAGTACATACTCAGCCAGAATTATCAGCAAGTATGGTTAAGTTTTTCAAACACAGCTATTGATCTCAAAAAGTCTTTATGTCAGGAGTGGCCAATCTCATTGAAAACACTCTATATACACTTTAGAAATTAGTACTTTTGTGCCTTGCTGACATTTAATAATAAACAACAGTACTGCAATAATATAAATGCATAAATGTTAGCACTTTTGAGAAAGTGGATTAAAAAAAAAAATCTTCCAAGTCAGCGTTCTCATTTTCAGAGGAAGTGTTTTTAACATTAGTCCTATGAGAAGTCAAATTCATTGCCTCACAATAACACAGACAGAGCCAAGCTCCTCTTTTTATCTGCCTGAAGGCACAAGAACTTTCCTAGGGGCACAAATTATGGGACAGCTGGGTTCTTTCATCTATCATCTTTCATCACAGTACCATCAGTTGAAGCTTTCACCATTACGCTTTTATGCTCCAACTCGTCTTCAGTTCCTTTCTTTTCACAAGGCAAAATGCATGAGTTTTTTTTAACTCTAATAATGGTTAAAGACTTTTTTCCGCTGCTATAATTGTGACCTCTTGCATCTCTTCCAATCTGTTCTTTATCCCTATGTTTATTTTACATACTTGCTTGCTGAAGATGGCCAACATTACCTCTTCAATCTCAGATCTGTTGCAGCTTTTTCTGACACATTGTTTTATTTTGTGCAGTGTTGGGGGGAAAATTCATTGCTCATTTTCCTATCTGTTCCAGCGCCTAGGGCTCTTCCTACAGTGCTGACATCACTATTTCTAGCAGAGACTTGTACCTCAATTAAAAGGAATTAACATAGGCCCAGATAAACAAACTACCAGCCTGAATGCGATTAATCACCTTTATCAGAGCGAATGAGGAGAATGCAGAAATGTTCTGGCACTGAGAGCATCATCTCCTTTGTCCTTGCTATTCACTCTGGTCTAGTACTCTATGACAGTAATAGCATTTGTTGCAGTTTTCCATCGCGTAGTCTTGCCTGGTCTTATTTGCCATAATACACACTGTAGAGTTTCTGCTGTTTCTCTTTTCTACCTTTAGACTCTTAGCCTGTGCAATTTGGAACTGTTTGCAATTCCCATTTTATGAAAATTCTCTCCAGTGTACAGTAAAATAATGTTCTGCTTAGTTAGTAACAGTGGTAACTGCTAGTCCTTGGTCTTTGCATAGCTGTATTTAAGTAGGTGGTCCCAAAACCCTGCCGGGATCTAATTTCTTTTCATGGCTCAGGTAATCCAGGTATTTTTGGGTACACACAAATATGGTTCACTTTGCTAAGACAAACTCCATCATTGGAAAAGGCTTGTGATAAGATATTAATGCTATTTATTCACAGTAAATATCATCTGGGCCAGGGGACTAAGGATTCCCATGTGCGACTTCAAAGATAGGCAAGAAGGATTTTCACTTCAAAAGTCAAATGTCAGTATAAGCTTCCAACAAGCACCTAAAGGTAAAATTCTTCTGACTTACACCTAAAGTTTTACAGCTCTTCACAACTATTTTCTTCTCTCCAGATACTGGCAAAACTCTCTTCCCTATTTAGTAGATTTTCTAGAACAATTAAAATCTTGTAATTAAACTCACTGGGCCATGATTCCCATGTCTCCTTTTTCTTTCCTGCAAGTATATTCGTCCTTTTGAAACCTCAACTGTCCTCTATGAGTTCTCCAAATTAACTGAGAATGGATCCAATTAACCAGTTCACTGAGCACACCATGTTAAACTTCATCTGTCTGCTGATTTGAATATGCCCAGGTTCTCCAGAAATTCTTTAACAAGCATTTTCCTGATCTGTGACTTTCCCTTCTTTCCTGACAGTTTTATCAAAGCTCCCGCTGTGTTCTTTTCTAAAGTGAACATTGAGGCAAAAGAATGGTTAAGCACTGCAACCTCCAGAAGTTTCTCCCAAAGGACAAACTGGACACACCTTTCCATCATTGCTAAAATGTTGCTTACATAAAATATATGCGTTCATTCTTCTCTACCCTCCACAAATGGCAGATGATGACTGATGAATAAACACGATTGTTCTGTACAGCCATCAGTTTTGTTATAGTTGCATTACCAGCTTTCATAGCCTAGTTTGCCCCTACAGTGACCTTTCAGTGAAATAAAATGTACATACCCATCTATAACCAAGGTCATAGCGCTGCTACTGGTTAGTTGACACATCAGCCTGTTCATTGTATGAGGTTCTCAGATGGTTTCCCAAAGCTATTAATGTGACTAACTCTGGACTAGTGCTTAAATATAGTTGAGATCTATATCCTTTTCAGTTTCCTGTTTATTTACACCTTCCCAGTTTATAGCTATTCTTAGTCTAAATGACTGATGGACCATTACCATGCTTAATTGTAAAAATACCATCAGTTTACCTAAATGCTTCACTATTATGATCTTATCAGCACTTTCTCAAGAATGTCTTACAAATTTATTTCAAAGATAAATATATCAGAATACAAGCACAGCCATAATCTCAGTAAAGCACTGTACATCAAAAGAATAGTGCTATCCTGTCAAACAAACAATCTCATCAAAATTCTGTCAAAGCATTTTGAAAAATTAGAAAAAAGTACATAAAATATATCAAAGTGTGTGTACATTTGTATATCAAATGACAGCACATGTCCTGAAAAGTATAAACAGGACTACTGCACTAAGCAATATTTCTGTCACACAAAAAAACCTGTACTCATACTGCTTACTGAAAGTTGGACACCACAGAAACAAGCATCGCTGTGTCTGAAATCACTTCTCCTTTAAAGGGAAAAATTTGCCAATAGCTTCTTGATAATTCAAATACATTTACAGTCATGCAATCACAAGTTAGATAGTCCAAAACTGATGGTAATTAAATGAACAAGACTGCTGCAGTAAATAGAGGTATGACTAAGTGTTGTAAGCACCAGCAAAGTATTTCAGCCCCACAACTCTTACTTGGAAAAGCTTAATCCTTGCAGACAAATGAGCAGAAGTAGCAATGCTAACAAAAAAAGTCAGTGTGACATACTAACAAAGTTTTGGTTTGAGTAGCTTTAGAAATGTCTTGCAAACTACAGAAATTGTACTTCTCTAACTTTTTTTCCTCCAGAATACCTGCATTGCACTACCACCCTTTTCCTCTATTTTTGGTAGTTGAAGCTTCAGTGAAAGGAACAGCTAAAAATTACTAAACTAATATAACTGAAAGTAAAAGTAGGTATTTGAATTAGGAAACTGACAAAAAATGCCACAGTTTTCCATGAATTTATGAAAAACTGAATGGAAACACAAAGACCACCACCAAATATAAAATGCTGCCACTGGATTTTCAGAATTTGTTATTGCACACAAAGTGCTTCTGTTAATAAGGATGTAATGTTTCATTACATTGTTCCTATAGAGCACATGCTTCAGCACGAACTATTGATTTCATAGATATTCACCTCATGACAATATTGGTCTCATTGGAGAAAATCCCAGTAATAGCAACCCCCTACCAACTGCAGCAGAGAAGAATTTATGTCTTGTTATACAAAGCAGCGTCAACTTTATTAGAATGCCAGATTCCATCCTCATGCAACATATTATTCCAACTTCACAATTTATTAACTATTTAAATTCCCATTTCTCCAACCAACAGTCACAGGACACAGTTATAGTTCATTAAAATAGCACAATATTTAACAAAAAAAAATCTCATATCAACATTTATTCTTACTCTGCATGTGTGTGTTTATATGTTTCGTAGCACAGGATTATATTAAATATGGGGGGAGGAAGGAGGTATATAATGGTGTTCAATGGAAAACTACAAATCCCTATTAAATTAAATCCCTACTTTATATGCATATTTAGAAACAACTGTTTAAAACACTAGTTGTATTGTCATTACTCTTAATGGTCTTTGCTCATGCATATTATTTCCTGCATATTAGCCCTCACATTTTGTCATTATCAATATACCTCTGTAGTATATTAATAAGGGACATGCAAATCCCCTTCCTCATAACACAGTTCTTTTTTTTCCTCTTTGCATATTAGTTAACTAAACAGTCTGTTAACCAACTGCTAATCTCCTGTGACAACGTGGCAGTCTCCCACGAGCTGGATAGGTGTGCATACAGTATGACTAATTACAGTACAGTGCTAATGTGATGGAGACAAAGTAAACAGACATCAGAGGCTGGGCAACCCCTGAGGCTGGTGGGTTGCTATTCCTACAGCCCTACTGTACGAAACACTAAGTACACAGAGCATTAGGCAGACATCAGGTAATTTTTTTGGCCATATAGACATTTCTATGAATTTATGATTGGAAAGTTGGAGCTGCAGCAGTCACGCACAAACTGCAGAGAGCTACAGTGACTTGCATATTGTCAGAGGTCATCTTTCTAAAGCTCTCTGGATAGTTTTCCTAGGTCAAGAGTTTCATTACAAAGGACAGCTGTGCCAGCCATAACTGGCACCGCTGCTGAGTGAACATAGATAAATGCTCTCGGGAAAAGGGTGAGTTGCTTATAATCTCACATTCTTCATGGGTGCTTTACCAGCTGGCAGCAATGGATTAAAATGTATTCACTGCTAACGCTGATCTTTAGGATTCACTGAGGTGAAAACAAAGGGATCAGCCATGGATTTATGACTCCCCGCGTCTAAAACTTAAATATATTTAATAGCAGCTGTGCTAACATATCAGCTACAGCCTCCCCTCATTGCACTTGATCATCATCAGTCGTTCAGACGCAATAACTGAAAGTTTTAATTTTTAAGAACAATGACTAATAAAGGGCTTTAGGCTGTGGTTTGTATAATAGATAAAGGTTAAAGCATATGGGAGAAGTGTAACAAGTAGATGTCTGTACTTTATACTAAGAAATATTGTTTAAAAACAGCAGTCCCTTTCTACCAACCCAGGCATATGCCCTGAAATACTGAAGGGAGAACTACATTTGTTCCTAAACTCTGTTTTGGGCTCAGTAGAGGAGGAAAAACCCTATCCCATAGACTTCTAAACATGCCATTACAGAATGTCAACATTCGAAACTCCATAGACCAAGCTCAGACTTCAGCACAAGTTCAGTCCTATCCACAGTGAGAACTCTAATTACTGAAAAAAACAACCAAAGAAGACCCAGATTTGATAAGGCAGATCTTTTTGCACTACTGCACAGAAAAATACTTAAAGCATAGCAAGTAATCCTTACGTGGTATATAAATTAGCCTGTTTTCAAGAAAGAAACACTAAGCTTTATCCTTCAGTTATGCTCTTTGACAAGGCCAATCTCCAAGGAACATTTAAATATAGATCTGTGGTAGAAAAACAGCATATTGTAGGGGTAGTAAATTAATTAGGACTTTCATTGCTAAACTAATAATTGACATGGAATAAGAATGGGAATTGTAATATACTTGACCATAGAACTCTTGTAAAACGACCACAGAATGTTTTAAATTCCTAGTTAATTAAGAATAAAGTTTAACAAAATTACAATAAAAGAAGCTACTATTTTATATTATTCACATATGGGAGTCTGAACAATAACCCACAGAAAACAGAAGTATGCCAAAAATTGCAATATAAAGAAAGATAACTTCAGGCACTCACAAAATCATAAGTAGACCCCAAAAGAACAACTACATTGGCTTTGAACTCCTGAAACTTTTCAACCTGCACAATTTAGGATATTTTTCATGGTGTGATAGCACAGAAGGACTTACAGACTGAGTTCTTAAGTTTTCACTACAAGAAATATTGAACGAACTCTTGGATCCCTTTGTTTTCACCAAAATGAGTATTTTTGCATTGCCCTCAAGGAACAGGACTCAGGCCTTTCAGTTAAATTAAAACCCAGTAAGTATGACCAAATTTGCATCCCCAGTGGCCATTTCATTGGCTTCTATTTTGACACTTTTAAGGAGCTGAACAGGAATATCACTTTCAACTGCCATTGCTTCATCAGCAATCACACAACATTGTGGGCACTTACCCAGCACAACCCCAGACATTGCTCCTGCAGATGGTGGGAGTTCTGCCATTAGCTGGTGTGACAGGAAGCCCTGCTCCACACCTCCCATTTTTGCAGCAGAGTCCCTCTTTCCATAGGCAAAATGCAGACATTCAGGTTCATCAGCCTGAAACCCAGTCTCAGGCTCTCCATAAGTTCCTCAGCAAGGCCCAAAGTCTTCAGCTCTCTAGAATTTTATTGAAGCACACAACCTTACAGTCCCTAAGAATCTGCACTCAAGCTCCAACCCTGACAGAGTTCACTTCAGCCTTTTTTCAAAGGCAGCCTTGTTAATCTCAACAACAGGAAACAAGGAGCAACAAGATACTGGTTATCACCAAGCAGTGCACATACACCTGTTTTATCTAATGCTCAATTGGGCTCAGCTGACACAAACACCTGTAGAAGGCAAGGCAACTCATTTCTCCCCTTTGCAAACAGCACTTCAACATAAATGCAATAAAAGAAGCCAGTGAACATATAATATTCGTAAAATGACTCATGGATCAGCCACTTTGTCCACATTCACTATATATCATCATCTATGGAAAAAATAAGCATTGAGTATTAAATGTAACTGCGTGGGAGATTGAAGCGGATCAGGGAGAACAATGAGAGCTGAGTAGCAGAGGGAATGAAAGCATTTGCATTTCATCCCATCTCAAAGAATTTGTTAACAAAATAGAATATGAAGGTCAGTATTCCACAGTTCATAAGAGTCCCCATAACGAAATCTTCATAAATAGCATTAACATAATGGCAGACTATAGACCAGAAGAAATTAAGGATTGATTTGGCATGGCTAAAAAAGTATTTCTAATCTTCACAGTCTATAATTCCATCAGGTCACACTCCCTAAAACATTAACTAGATCATATGATATGAAGGACAAAAGAAATTGTCTCCTCCCTTCTAATGTGGATGCAAAATTATTTCTTACAGCATATTCTCAGTAGTTTTAAGCTAGTCTGACAATGTGGTCCAGAGCTCCACAGCCCTCCCTGATAAAAAGAAAAATAAAAGAAATGGACTTAAATTTCCCTTTGCTCAATTTCATCTCCTAATATCAGCCTTTCCAAACCTACGAGGCAGTTATCAAGAAGACAGAGCCAAGATTCCTTTCAGAGATGAATGGCAGGAGGATGGTAGGCAAAGGTCATATATTGAAAGAAGAAAGGTTCAACTACATAAACGGCTGTGCAGTCTGCATCCTTGGAGACAACCAAGACCTTACTGAACACCCTGGTCTGATTCTGCCTTGAGTAGGGTGAAAGGGAGTAGAGACCCCTTTGAGGTCCCTCCCAGCCTGAATTATCCTATGATCTTATTACATTTTGTTACATCTATGCACAGTCTGAAATAATTGCATCTTCTGTCTTGTTTCTTGCATTTTTTTAAGTATGCTGTAGGCAGTGACAGGTATAAGGATCTGCATGGATTTGCAAGATTCAGATGGGAGAATACATCTGGATGACACTTGTTCACCAGCCTGGTTTCCAACTTCACTACAAACAACTTCATAGAAAGGCTGACTATTCATTTCAGTAGTCATCCATGACTGAAGGTGTCCTTGTCAGGAATGAATAAGATATGTTCAGTGTTCCCAACTCTCACAACATATTTGAAGCCTGAGCCACTAAAGGCACTTGAGATTCCTAATCTCCTTTTTTTTTTTCCCACACAGCATATTTTAAGTCCACAAAGCTCTAGCATGTTTCAGATTTAAAATATCAGCTCAGATGCCAGAAGACATATCCACATATCCAGCATACACTGATTTCATTTGGCAACTTATGATTTTGGTGCCTGATTTGTAAATACCTAGGGTTAGCAGTAGTGAAATTTGCCATACATTTTGGGCTAGGAGTTCCACCTAGCACAATATATACAGGTAGAAATGCAAAGGAGAACAGACAGAAGAGAAAGAAACCTAGGCAATAAGAAGTATGCATAACTGCAGATAGACAGGGGAGGTATAATTCATATGCAAAATGTAACATTTTAGCAACTTAATTTGGCTTTGAGTTTATAAGGCAATAAACAAGCCCTGAAAAACTCTTCTGAGAAGCATCACCACTCCCTTGGGCTGAGGTCCTGCCATTTATTTGCCAGAGGACTTTATTGTCTCATAAAGCAAAAGCCTAGTGAAGCACAAGCAAAGTATTTCTTGCCCTGTAAAACTGTAATATCACACATCGTTATTTACTGCATGGTAGCCCCATTATTTTTGGTCTCCTCACAATGTTAGATGTTGGCATTTGAGGAAAAGAGCATTGCTGTCCCAATTAAAGAGAAAGTGCCTCTTTCTCTTTCAAGAATATTGTCCACTGGGAGCTTCTGATTGCTGCACAATTTTTTAACAATCTGTCTATTCTGTTTAGGTGTAATTAATGGAGAACAGAGAAGACAACATTACCAACTTTCAAACTTTGGCTAATCAGAAATTGAGTGTATTTAATATGATGGATTTGTTCAACGGCATGATCAAGCTAAGGAGCTGAAGTTCTGTGTGGGCAGAGAAACCATTTATTAAGTCAAAATCAGAGTCTCAGGCAAAGATATTAAGTTATGAGAATTACATGATCAACAAAGTTTAATTGACTGACTCTAAGGCAGGACATGCTTGGCACACAAGTACATATAAAGACTTTTTTACCATGAGCACCATTGGGTTCATATTTGTATTAGTGTATTAGTATTGGTGTATTAGTAAATGCTTTGTTATCTTCTAGAACTGATAATGTAGGAAAGATAAAGATCCATCAGCATAAGCAGATAAGAGCCATCTTTTAGCTTGAATAATGCACATTTTCCCAAGTAAAGATATGTGATTTTATTTTCACTTTCCTCTCATTCTGTGCTTGTGTACATGCACACCTGAAGGAGAGGGACAGATAGGTGTTCTGTCAACATGCAGCAGATGCTTTCATTTCAATCAAATCTCAGATTTTGGAGACCATACTACAGAAAGAAAAGACAGGAATGGATGTGGAATTAAAGCAGAAACACAGGAAATAAGAGAAATCTTAGAGAAGGGACGACTGAAATAGCACAGATGACAAAGAGTGTGTCAAAGTCACAAACGCCATCATTAGCGAAGCCTGTGTTGACGGCAATAGGCCATGCTGGAGCCAGGCTGGTTTCACATATGTGCAGAATCCAGGAAAGAAGCCAGTTCTGTTTCAAAATAATTCAACTGAAGCAGTTTGCTGGACCTTTGTTCCCATAACAACAGCAATTCATTTCTCTCAATTCTATGGTTTGGGCACTGTGATGAGAAATATCCTATTCTTTCATTAAAATACTGGATGAAGCACAGTAAGTTACTAAGAAACATCTGATCAATTTACTGTACTTCAAAAATAGTCATTTTTGGTTTTCTTTGAGATATAAAGAGAACTTCTGTCTTGATCAATATCAGTGAATTCTTCTTGGTACTATTGTAAATTCACACAAACAGTTCATTATAACACAGACTATGTAAATACATTATTCCTAATAGTCTCTGGCCAGAAGATACTAATAAACAAAAGAAAGAAGAGGAATGTTGTTATCTCCATTTCATAGATAAAAAGCCTCTCCTGAGAGAAAAGTTTCCAGTTTTCAGTGGTGAGGCCTGAGTTTTTAATCTCCCCAAAAGGTTTGCATTGTGCTTAAGCCTTTCAGCTTCAATAGCCATCCTACATACAGAATATTAATTTTGAAACTCCAGTTTAACATCTGGTCCTAACTATACATATTTTTCCCCTTGCAATATCCCAGTGCCAGTAGTCTCTTAATAATTTATTCCTTTAGCTCATATCACATCAACAAAGCCTCTGGCATATTAACTGAGAAACTGTGCACCTTTTTGCAATAGGTACATAAATAATTCTTTCATGTGCAGCCATAGGAAAAAGTGCATACCTTACCTTTTATGAACGCAGAACAACTGTAAAATAAAACAGATAAAATTTTAGCCTCATTGATGTCAGTGCCAAAACTTCTTGCTGACTTCAATATAATCAGGTTTTCATCCAGGTTCCCAGATTTTCACAGAACGTTTGCAGGTGAAGGTTCCCAGGCTGTGGTTCCTAACCCACAGAACCAAATCTTTTTATTTCTTCATGATAAACTGCTCAAAATCCCTACACCTTCGTTTTGTCTTCTTCCTACAGAAAAATTTTAGGAAATTCTATACAATGCCATTTACTTCCCTGTGCAGCCAATGCCATTAATGGTTTAAAGGATGCAACTTGTCTCAGTAAAGTACAGATTTTGACTCTTCGTAGATGAGATTTTAGTTCTGCAAGTTTTCTGGAGAAATAGGTTTTCATCTATTTTTTCTCTATTCCCTCCCCAAAACTTCCCAGAGTCATCAGGTTAACCTTTAGTTAGTGTTAGCAACATGCAGTTGAAGGAGTCGGCATTCTGGGTTTTTTGCACTTTGGTATTTAGGACTGGAGAGACAGAATGAGAGAAAGGGACAGCAGCTTTAAAAAGAAAATAATTCCAGATTTTAACAAGAACTTAAAAATATAAGGGAAAATCATTTTTATCTGCATAGATAGATTTTAAAATAAAATTTCATTATAGTAAGTCAAAACAGTTTGAGTAGTTGTAATGGCAATTAAATGGGGCCAGATCGGATTCCTTCTACTCCTTTCCTTCCCCTTCTCCTTCCAGACAATATGCTCACGAACATGAGCTAAGTATTAGGCAAATAGACCACCCTGTATGGGGATGAGGAGAGGATTAAAAAATTTAAAGCTCTGGAAAAGATAATGCAGTGTAACCTACTTCTTGGGGTGGCAAGTATGGAATGATTTACACAGAAGAGGATTAAATTCTCCACAGAAATACAACACTGGAAAGGACCTCCAGAGTTTCTGAGTCTCCTGTTGTTGTATATCTCCTACTCCTAAATTTATTAACACCAATCATGAAGTGTTTTTGGTTTTTTTCTCCACCACACAGTAAGAAAATTCTCAGAAACTCACTGTTTCAAAGGTTTGAAACATTCTCTTTTTCTCCTAGCACCAGTAGTGTCTCTGAGATTAAACAGGGAGAGAGAGAGAACTGTAATGTCTGCTAAGATAGTAACGGATTGTTACCACGTCACCTCCGAGCTTGAATTTTCTGGGCAAGTCAAGATTTTGCAGCCCCTGCTTGTAAAGCAGTACTCCAGTCCTCTGTCCCTCTTAAAATCTCTTGTTTTGTTCACACAGTTGAATATGGGTGACCACCTCTATAGACATGGGAAAATGTCACTAGTGCCTCATATCTATTGCAAATCTGGTGCAAATCTATTGCAGCTACCTCATGAGCTGAGTGTACCAGAAATGTGTCCTAGCCTCCCTATTAAGATCAGATTATCTCAGAAAAAAGAAAGGTTTGTGAGAAGACAGACAACTCAGCCCTGAATTTTCACTCTCTGAAGTAGTTGAATATATAACAGGCTCACAATACTCGATAATGTCATATTTCTTTTAGCATCTGTATAAGAAAAGATTAAAGTGATGCCTCCCAACATCACTGCAGTTTTACTAAGAGTTGGTCATAGAAATTTTCAGCAAAACAAATGCATTTACTGGTGTCCAGGCAGATAGACACTGTGCTAGATTATGCACAAAAACCAAGTTCAGCATCACAGTTTTAATCAATAAGGGGGGAAAAAAAGTTACTTACAGTTTTGATAATGGTGCATAGATAAGTGGGACACTCTACAAGAGCAAAGTACGTTCTAATGGCAAAAATCTCTTGTAAGATTTATTTGTGTACCCATGGTAGTATAAGTATATAAGAAAGGTTGATGAGCAGAGGTTGCATCTTCTTTAGATCAACAAATAGGGTGGAAATGAATAAACCATCAGGCACATAAACACTTTTTTTGGGTCTGAAAACAAAATTTACAAAATAGATAAAGTCTGCAAGAAGTTTATAAGTGGAGAAAAATAGATAAAGACAATCAGGCATACAAATCTTGGTAGCATCTCTTCAAAAGTGTAAGTAGCCTCAGAAAGGAAATTCTGAAACAGCATCTCTGTTACGCAATTCTCTGTGTCTTCCTCAACAGATCTGATGACTGTGGAATTCAGAAAGAAATGTAGGGACCTGTCAGGCAGCCAAATTTCTTTCGTTACTGATACAAGGGAAAAAAGAATAGAAAACAGATTTCATTAGATTTAGACTAGATATAAGGAAGAAGTTTTTATAACGAGAGTAGTGAAACACTGCAAGGTTACCCAGAGAAGTGGTGGATACCCCACCCCTGGAAGTGTTCAAGGCCAGGTTGGATGCGACTCTGAGCAACCTGGTCTAGTTGTCGATGTCTCTGCTTATTGCAAGGGGAGTTGGAATATATATGACTTTTAAAGGTCCTCTCCAACACAAAATATGCTATGATTCTATGAACTTCTCTTTTTTTTCATCTCAACACCAATAGGGAAAGGCTCTGAGCTTGGTTGCTATTGTACCTGACACTGCAAGAGGCAAAGTACAACATTTTTTGTCACAATAGGAACTCAGAAAACACACTAGAGCATAGAACATAATAATGCATCACACTCAGAGAGTTACTTTTCTTATTGCAGCCATGGTTTCATATATCCCATTTCCCTCTTAAAAACTAAGAAAATTTCTGATCAACACAGGATATTGAAAGGACTCTTCCTCATTGACACAAACTATAAGTATGCAGCCCTTTTCATCTCTGCCAATCAATAGGATTATGCCAAGCTAGAAAACAGACTTTTTACAAACAAGCATGAATTGTCTGCCAGAAAAAAAACAGGAGGCAGAAAGAATATCAAAATAGGGTTTTTTCTGGCAGAATTCTTGAAAACTGATCCACAATTTCAGCTTTTTCCAGCTGACGTGTTACAAGTTCTCCTTTGACAAGACACTGCTTAAGAAGCATAAGCCTTCCCACCACAGTGAGAAGGCAGACAAGATCACACACTGCCAAGATACCTTCAAAGCATAACACATTTGCAAAGAAAGGGAATTCTGAAGTGGAAATTATTAGCATTTTTTATGACAGTGTACAAAAGGTCTCACTATCCTCAGAATCTGACTGTACTGGGTGTTGTATGAAGATGGTAAAAGACTTCTTTGAAGAAGAGCTGACAAAGAGCTTCATAGTTCACCCAGCAAGACAGGAACAGGGCAAGGTCCAGACCAGACATATCTAGCTCACTATCTACTAGAATGACCTGTCTCTGATGAGTTTTAAACATTTTTACAAGTCTTTAAAATTTACAATTTAGTTTTGTAGATGTAAGTCCAGTCCTATTTCACCTTACACAGACACTTAAATGCCTCCATATTAAGGCAACTATTTAGGCATTCCAATAGCCTGCTGAGGGAGAAGGGATCTTCCAGAAGACAGTTCATATCTTGGATTACCTGAATCACATCATACTGCTATCAATTCCTGAAGAGCTTTTCCCACCACTAGAAGAAAAGTTTTACCATGTCTAGCTAAGGATTCGAATTCAAGTGACAGATTATATTTCTATCGCACTAACATCAGGACAGGGTAATGGTAGTGAGCCACAGATGATCCATATAATGGCAGTGAGACACAGGTGATATATATATATTTTTCTATTACTAGAAAGTGTCCCCACCAATAAATACCCTGATGTATTCAAAAATGTATCTTATGTATAGTGAGAGATTATAGAGATTTTATATATTTAAACATATGTGTAAATTTTGGCTATACATTACACATTTGCTTACCTGAATGTTATATGCCTTTGCAAACTGCAACTCCTTAAAGAAAAATATTACAAATTAAATCCCAATTGCATAGATCTGCTATGGACATATAGAGTGAAATCAAGATTTGGTTATTCTTGTACATTCCTTTATATTCAGAACAATCATTATCACTTGGACAATGACCATAGACATACTTTTTCACCTGTCATTGTATTGAAGTTTTGGACCTGGTTGTGAGACAGGCAATCTGTTCAGCCCTTTGGTATTATTTCAACCTGAATAAACAGCTACCTTAATAGTGCTGGCATCAAAAGTGTATTCATTCCATTATACTAGACCACATACATAACACAAGCATGTCACTCACTGCCCTCTGAGAGAAGAAAACAAAACAGAATAGAAAATGGCTGAATTGATGGATGGATTTTGCACCAGAGTGTGTATTGGTGATAAGAATGATGATTTTACTGCTGTATAAATATTTTATAATGCACAATCAATTAACAATTTCCAACATTTTCTTAGAGAGCTGATAAAAGTTATTAAGCTTCAGGCTCATTTCAGCAATGTTTAAATGAAGATGGAAACCTACAGCATGAATCAATCTACTGACATAGCCACCTAGGATTTAGGAATATAACTCAAGTAATTTTTTCTTATCTTACAGAGAGCACTGTGGAAGCTATTTCAATTTATTGTGGATAACATCTATCAAAATAAATCTGCTCAGGACATGTCCTGAATACAAATGAAGCAGCAAGAAAATATAAAGAAAATATGAGTTTTAATTAATCCTGTGGTGGTTCATGGATCCTGAAGCTCTCAGTCTGAAAACAAAGGTCTTCTAAAGTTTATATTCAACTTATATGTTCTATAAAGAATCAGACCTATTAAAACACACCGCAGGACACTTGTAGATTAGGAATTATAGAGATTAAACTCTTCTGGTACTGTATAGAGCTACAAATTCCTGGATCAAAAATACCAGTTCAGACCAGGTATTGCATGCTGGTCCCTCAAGTCACCACTCAAGGTACAACTCCAGCTGCTCCTCTACTACGTCAGGTTTAAATATCCCACTCCGAATCTTGTTATAATCCTGTCATGAAGTAGCTTGGTGCGTGGCCACAGGCTACTTGGCGTTTTACTTTCAGCTCCACAATTCGTCCACTAATGTGAGAACCCCCAGCTCTCATAACCTAGGGTGGCAGAGACAGCATATTCCAAAGAACCAAAAGGCAAAAAGAAGGAGAAATGATAAAGCAAACCCTTGGGATTTTTTAAGACATACTTGAATTTGGGCTGAGGAAGTAGGATTTAAGTAATGTTTTTTTTAATGTCTTGAGTGCTAATAACATCAGGGAATTTATAGAAGAGCATAAGAGAGGAACATTAGCATTGCTTCTTATCACATCATCTCCTGTGATGGGTTACCTCAAAGTGGGCAATGTGAACACCAGCCCTTATCACATGAGCCCTGTGATTCCTATAACGGGACCAACCTACAGTTGGCCAAGACTCAATGTATGTAACAAGTGAACCAATACACAATATGGGTTTATTCTTTGGATACCAAACTACTACAGCTCTTAGTCTTCTTCATCCCATGTCCCAGGGCATTCTGTCACAGAAAAAGGCAACAGGCAATATCTGCTTCCTTCACCTCAACATCAAAACTCCCATGGACAAGAGTAGGAACCAGGATTGGGGCTTCATCCTGCACCCAGCAGATTTCATGAGAAGTACCTTTTGCCAGCCACATGGGCTGCCCAAAGGCGGTCGCAGGCCTGATGTACACTGATCAGGACACAAAAGGTACTCAGTTGCTGCCTTTCTGTGTTGCTAGTGCTCACATCCAGAGCATACATCAACTTCTGGACAGCAGCATTTCCACCTTGTAGCCATCAGTTTCCACATTCAAAAGGCTGAAGTCTACTACCAGAGGTCAAGAAAATGAAGAATTTCTCTGTGTCTATGCTCTGATGAAAGATTTCCATAAGCCAATCAAAAGGATTCATTAAAGCAGTGCATCAAGGCTCAGAAGAAAGCAGGAGGCAGAGAGTAGGCTGCTGGAAATTTCAGAATAACTCTCTGCAGAGGGCTAGCTTACAGACTCCTAAAGTTGTCGACACAGACATCATGAATACACTGCCTTTGTTCTTTATTTCCAAAACAAAAATACCTTGGGAAGGGCTCTGAGATCATTCACTTTCTGGAGGCTTGGCTGCCTGTGCTCAGAGCCGAACTGGAGACAGCGCCACTGTCTCCCTACCCCTTCCTCCTGCTGCCTCTGGAAAGGCTCCAGAGAGTGCTGCAGGAAGACCTCCTACCCATAGGAGCTGCTTTAATCTGAGCTTATACCCCCCAACCCCCATTAGTGCCGCAGCTCCCACAACTGTGCCTGCCACAGGCACCATGGGACCAGACATGGAACCCCACCTGCAGGCCAACATCCAGGATTGGACTCAGCCCAGCACCATTCCCAGGCAGGTGCCCAGGGCCGAGGGTGGGGGCTGTCCCTGACTGCCCTGCTCCTGGCTGGCATGTTGGAAGAACAAGGACCTGGCTGCTCAGCCTGGCCCTGACAGAGCCCCCATAGCACCTGGTCCCCAGGCCCCCGTCCCAGGGAGACACCAGCCCTGGAGGACCCTGACACTGAGTATTTTGTGAAGATTGACAGAGAGACCTATTCAGAAAACACCAGGGATTTAGCCTCATAACAACTCTATCACTGGTATATTAAGCTACAGTTCCTCCTATGTCCATTAGCAACAGTAATCCCCTGAAAAATGAAAGACTTAAATAGTAAATTAATTAGCTGATAAATAGGTGGTTACAAACTATTATTCCTGGCTAAAATTAACGTATCAGCAGTATTTTGATAAATTCTGATAGGACAAACTTGGAAGCCTCCTCACAGTATTTAATATAAAGAAAATTAAAGTACTGGCATTTTTATAGTGTTCTAATTAATGAGAATCTAGAGTGGAATTCTCATAGAAATACAGTACATATTGTGTGACAACCCTATTAATACCAGAGAAGTTAATTATGATTAGTGCTATTACACTGAGTACTAAATGAATTAACAATAATGAGGCACTCCTAATATTATCATCACATTTGTGCATACATTTTAATGGATAGGTTTCACCCTGATTAGAGCTGATAAATTATTAGCAGCAAACAAAATTATCTCTTCCATTTATCACTTTTTCTCTCTGCCCTGTATTCAGAAATCAAAGCTCATTTCTGAGAAAGAATTGTTACTCATGAACACCTAACATATTTCCAGCCTTTATCAAACTGTTTTCACAATTATTCATTAAAATAAACTTCAATCACATGGCAGTATTTCTACTCTTAAACATTTTAATCAGGGAATATCAGCTTCTTTAGGCTTATTTACTAGGGTGTCAGCTATCTGGAGCCTTCCTGTAAGTCACTGGACAAAAGATCACTTAGGAACCTGAACTGCTAAAAGTTAACCCAAAGAAATGAACTTACTGGAAAACTTGAATGATGAAAGGGTCAGTTTCAGACACTATGGTGAGCAAGCAAGTCCCAAATTTAAGAAGGTACCACAGTAGTCAGAAAGGACTCTGGGTGGACTTGAACACTTCTGTCTATAGTTCCCAGTCAGAAGTAGGTATGCTGCAGGCTTTGAGCACATCAAACCCAACATTGCCAGGATATTTCTAATACAGAACATGTTCTGCATGTGTGCAGTAAACACAACATGTAAGGAGAAGGGAAAGGGGATGCAAACAGGACCAATAAATTTCTTGCAAAATTGCAAGCATAGAGGCAGCAGATACATGGCAAGTGCAGTGCTTCCTGCACATCCTCAGCACAGCGACCTGTCTGTGCACAACCTTGTGAGCACTGAATGGCTGCAGTATACAACACACATACCCTGGTCATTTCTGTAAGTTCAGCATGGCGGAACAGTACCAGGCTTGGCCAGACCAGAAGACATTCTTAAATCTTCATCACCATGGCTAGGCTTCGCGAACAAAGATTTGGGACATCTTAAATCTTATACCACTATAAAATGTCCTCACAATCCACTTTTGCACCATTTTGACTAGAACATGAGATGCACCCAGGAAAAGCCTGTCAATTTCTATCCCTAACCTCTGATGGCGGAGTTGACTGGCACCATTTCTTGTTTTGCCTCAGTTGATTCCCCTGCTTCTGCCAACTGACATGGTTTTCTCTCCAAAGAACTGGTTCTGATGCAGAGGCACACAGAAAAATAGCGATGAAAAAAAATTACTTTTAGACAGGTAGGAAGGGCAGGTGGGGAAAAAAAGCAGGAAACTGCCAGAAGTAGAAATCCATATAGAAAAAAGGAATAAATCTGAGCTTGAGTGGACTGTTTTTATAATGGCAGCTGCAAGAAAAATACTTCATAGAGAGGACAGCCTTTATGAGATTTATGTTACTTCCTGGTGTTCATTTTGTCATGGTTTGAGAGCCCCAAAATCCAATTCCTGAGTCCTAGCCCCCCTCTCACATCTCAACCCAGTGTGAGATGGGTTTTCCAGACACCACCCGAGACTCAAATGGGGGGGAAAAGGGATATATTACAATACACTGTACAAATAAATATTATAGTACACATTACATACACAATCTCAACTATCTCTACCATGACATACAGTATTTACAATGGATCAAATCTCTTCTCCCTTCCAAATAAAAGTCCAGGAGGGAAGAAGGAAAAGACCCTTTCCACTCTTAGAGCAGCAGTCCCTAGGGCAGCAGTTTCTCTCTCTCTTCCATGCAGCAGTTGTAGCTGGATCTCTGCCAGTACACACGAGGGAGTCTCCAAGCCCCTCGGCCCTTCGACACAGGTGAAGGGTCTTATCTTCCGTGGGCTGTGTTCACCAGGTGTCATGGTTTGAAAGTCCCAAAATCCAACTCCCTTGTTCTAGCCCCCCTCCCACATCTCAACCCCGTGTGAGATGGGTTTTCCAGACAAAAACACAAGACTCAATATGGGGGGAAGGGAATTATATTACAATGACTGTACACATAAATAAATAGTATAATACATTACATACAATATGTACAATGGGCCAAATCTCTTCTCCCTCCAAATAAAGGTCCAGGAGGGAAGAAGAAGAAAAGACCCCTTCCAGTCTCTGAGCAGCAGTGACTCTTCTTCTCTTCCATGCAGCAGAAGCAGTTGCTGGCTCTCTGCCAGCACACACGAGGAAGGCCTCCAAGTCTCTCTCGGCCCTTCGTCTCCAAACGAAGGGTCTTTCCATGGGCTGCGTTACCCCAGACAAAGGTTGCTCCACCATGGTCATATCAACGAAGTGCGGAAGCCTTCGTGACGGTCTGGTATCTTCAGGGGGATCCAAGCCCCTTGTCAGAGCTCCCATGTTCTGCCTCAAGATGGCTGCTAGCTTCTCTGAAGCTGCAGCAAGGGAGGCCCCCCCCCCAAGGTCCTCTCTCACACATTTTGTCCTGGCTGAGCTCTCAGGACCACTACATTTAGGACTTCCAATTAATAGGAGTCCACCCCCTCCATTTTTTTGGAGGGATCTCAAAGAAGTTTGGGGGAGTTTTGCAGTTCTTACCCCAACAAACTCTGTAGTACTTCAGTTCTCTCTGCTGCTTTTCTCTCTTTCTCGGCTCATAGAAGTTTTTCTGTCTGTTTTGCTCCATGTTTGTTTTGGTGCTTCTCTTATCTCTTGGCTTTGTGCCGCTGCTTTTTCTCCGTCCACTGCTGCTCTGCCACTTCTCTTAGTGTCTTCTACTGCTGCTTACCAGAGAGAAACTCCCCCAGCTCTTAGCTACAGGCACTCAGCCCAGTTTAACACTGTTCCGAGTCCCTGTAGCCCCAGCCAAGGGGCTGGGGGGGGAAGAGCCCCCAGGGGCTCCCGCCCCGGCTCCTCGTGGCTCTACAACAACATGGCCACCCTTCTCCAACAACAAGTACCACCTCTTCTTTTCCGGTCTAGAGATATGTTTATATTTTGCAGGAGCACTGATTGGGTCAAACCCCAAGGGACACCAGCCCCTCGGGGGTTACCACTTTTAGCTTCAGGGGAAAAACCTGGTTCAAACCACTACACCAGGACAAAGGTCACGTCACCACGTCATATCGCAAAGCACAGGGGTCTTCGTGACGGTCCTTATCTTCAGGGGATTTAGGCCCCTTTTGCAGAGCTCCGTGCTCTGTCTCAAAACTGCCAGCTTGGCAGTGGCAGGGAGGGGAAACCCTCCTCCGCATTCCATCGGCTGTCCCGGTCCAGCTCCAGGAAGCCTGAGCTCCTCAGCTCCTCTCTTTGCAGTGCTATAGCACTCTGAGACTCTTCTCAAGCAAGAGTCCATCTCCCTCCTTAAGGAGGGGTCTCAAAGGAGTTTGGGGGAATTTTGGTTGAAGTCCTTACCCCAAATTCTCTCTCTGTAGAACTTAGTTCTGCTCTCTACTGCTGCTTTCCTTTTCTTCAGACAACTCTGTGTCTCTTTGCTTAACTGCATGCTGTTTCTGCAGCTTCTTCTTATCTCTTGGCTCTCTGCCCTCCATACGCTGCTACTTCTGCTGCTGCCACTTCTGCTGTCCACAGTGGAGGAAACTCCTCCAGCTCTCAGCTACAGAACTTGGCCCAGTTTAACACTGTTCCAAGTTCCTGCAGCCCCCATCCGTGGGCTGGGGGGGGGGGGCCAGAGCCCCCAAGGGGCTCCCGTCCCTGCCTCGTGGCTCACAACATGGCCACCTCTCCAACTACAACAACTCCTTTCTTTTCTGGTCTAGTGATATGTTTATATTTTGCAGGAGCGCTCATTGGCTTAACCCCAGGGTCACCACCCCCTGGGGGTTTACCATTTTATAACTCTAGGGGGAAAAACTGTTTCCCCCCACCACAACACTTATCTCTATTTGTTTATATTATCCTTGCTTGCAGTATGTTGTTTCAATCACTATCACAAAGTAAGCTAATTTCATGTGATCATGAGATATTCTTTGGATGCTCTCACTTCTATACTGCTCTCAGAAACTCAATAGCCAGAGTGCTTCTTTAATATTAGTTCAAAATCAATGTAACCAAGTGTTTTTTGACAATTTTGTGTGGGTGAACAGCAGAATTACGAAATCTGGAAAGAACAGGTTTAGAAATGGGTCCATTACAGCGGCAGCTCCCCGGGACCAAGCAAAGTAGAAAAACAACTACCTGCATTTTTATTGTACGGGTTTTCCCTGAGTTATGTACTTCCCCCGGTCCACGCGGCCCCCCCCATTCAGAACCATGTTGTCTCCCCTCCCCAGTTGCGGACTCCGCCTCTGCACAAGCATGATAGGCTGTCTCATCCACCTCTCCCCAGTCCTTGGTTCTGTTACTGGAACGTGGTCCTCCTGTATCCCCCATTGATCAGTTAGGCCCTCAAGCCACTCCCTTTCCCCCGGACCTTGGCCGAATCACGTTCCTCCTTCTATCCCTCCCCCCAAGCCCATATAAACTGCGGGAACTTCGAAATAAAGGTCTTTTCGCCTTGGAATCCAGAGAAGAAACTTGGTCGCTCTCTCCTCCTGCCAAAAGAGGATCGCGCAGCTGAGTTCTTCTCTGGGAAACCTCTAGCAAGGAGTCCACAATCAAGCTCTGTTAATTTTGTGCATTGGTTTAGGAAAGAAATAAAATTGTTTCTTATGGTAACCATTCAAAATCCATCTAACAACTCTGTGGAGCCATAAATCCTCTTTGAGAAGAGGTTCTTAATCTCTGTCTCATCTTCCAAATGCTATTACAACAAGGCAGTTAGAAAAGCAGTACTTGTATAGCAGTACGTAACATATAAAAGTACATAAAAATTCATGCAGAGTAGTTTTGGGGTATTGTTCTATACTGAGAAGTAGTCAGATAGTATTCTTTCACTTCATGTTTCTGATTTATACTGACAAAGGCACTCAGGACAGAAATAGATTTTGCTGTTCACTATGAAATACTGTTTTGTCTGACTTCCAGTTTCAGGCATATTCATGCCTTATGAAACTGTGGAATACAATCTAATTAAAACTTGCAGTTTTCTGTTGCTAAGATATTAAAGGAAATAAATTTTAAAGTGCAATCAGGAAGTAGCAGTGCTAACTTATACCGGTAGCTCAGTGGAAACAATAGTGTTATGCTGGTGTAACAACAACCACTGAGAGAAAGCATAGTCATTCAGAAGACCCAGTCCAAGATCACCATCTCCAAATAGTGCCTTACTTCTTAAATAAACCTGCTCATTTCATTGGCCTTCCCAGTAAAGAAAAAAGCTCTTCTGGTAGCATGAATGCATCTATTAGAACATAATCTTTAGACAATATATTCTGCAGTCAACATCTGTACCTACCCATTTCACTATTTTGTCCTCTTTTAACAGATGGCCACTTAAATGTTCTGGTTTGCAAGACTGAGGCAGATCATTAGAGAGTGTAGAAAGGATTTTTAATTCCTTGTCAGTACACATTGTGGTTATGGTTACAAAAGTACGATCAAAACTAGCAGCACAGTTTCAGATAAAACTTATGGTTCTCCTTGCCCCAGTAGACAGCCCTGCTGGTCTATGTTCATGTCCTACTAAGCGTTCAGGCAGAGCTTGAAATTAATGCATGATTTTAAATAGGCAGCAGCCAACAGAAGAAGCAAACTGTGACTTTTTGTAGTACACTTTCAGAGAGGAAGATGAATTGCTACTCTGGAACCTGTCTATACATTTCTGTTCATCTCCTAATATCACATACTTGTGAAAATCCCTTCCCTGGCACACCCAGCTGCTTAAGCGCCTGCTAGTGCACAATTCCTTTGAGAGAGGGAGTGATCTGCTGCTCCTCCTACTAAGTTGAACAGCAATTTGCAAGTACCTCCTTCAGTTATTGATTGCTCCTGAATGCTTTCCAAAAGCTTACCTTTGATAAAGAAAGGTAGAAACATAGATAACTAGAGGTGTGGGGGAAGGTAAGTAATTTAGATGCAGAATTTTAAAATAGTGTTAAAACTTTTCTTAAACACTGGAAAGATTTAATGTTTCTCGATAGAGAATTCTAAGTGATAAGGGAACATGAAGAAGAAATAAAAAAGGATGGCAGTCTAGAAGAGAAATTAAGAATAAATTGGACAGGTGGGAAAATATGAAGGGAGGACAGAGGAAAAAGTTGTAGCAAAAGAAGAGTTCAACTCTTCTCCATGTGTTTCAGCTGATCCTCTCACCCCTTTTTCCCAATACATTTGTCCTCCTGGAAGTTATTTCTTTCCTTCTCTCCTTTCAGTAAAAAGTAGTTGTACAGTGGACTTGCTAAGCTACTTGATATTTTTAACAGTTAAACTATATACAAGTAGCTGTATTTGTCAAGCAAGGCAGATATTGGAATGCTCTAGAAGGCTTTCACTGTGACATCTGATGCCTGCTCAGCTGGTGCTAAGAAAAAATCCAGGAGCCATTAATTGAGGGTGAGATAAGGAAAGGGTTTAATTGTGCCAAGGCAATTGATGGTATACGACACGCGCGCAGGCTGTGCCCGAGATGTTACATTTTATAACAATATCTGTCCAATCCCAAGTGTGTCCACCCCGTAACTTTTGGCCTGATTCACCCCCGGTCCACCCCCTGGAATTGGGTCTGGGGTGCATTTTGGGACCTTCTCTTCATCAACCTTCATCATCTTTGGGGTACAGAGAGCACAGAGTTACCCAGTTCTTGACTCTGTCCTGCGGTTTAGACCAAGATACAAGCATTCTCCAAACAGGACAGGCCTTGCCTTGACAAGAGACTAAACATTTCTGCTGGTAGGGCTGATATAGGGAGCATGGAACAGGGTAAGAGGGTTAAGGAATGTGTAAACTAAGGGGTGCTACAGGGAAGAGGGATAAGGGGCTGCTTTTAAGATCTACTTCTATTACTTATAAACTTATAAGGCTTACAAAATTAGAAAAATAAAAAAACCATTAGGGGCTTAAGGCATCACATCTACAAATTATCAGCAGAACATTATAAAAAAATATACTAGAATAACAAAAAATATTATCAACATTGACTCAACAATGGCATAAAATCCATACTGGGAAAATCATGTACAGTTCAGTATTTTAAGATGTCTGACTCTTAAGCCTAAGCATTTATGAAGTTGACTCAGCATTATTCTTTTGAGACATTATATCCAGTCTGGATGTCCAATTTTTAAGGTAGGTGTTGAGAAAGACTTTTAGACTCTGGCAAGACATAAAAGAATGATTCAAAGGCTGTAAAATCTCATTTGAAAAGTGAATGAATGACAGAAGCTATAACTGTTTCATTTTTCCCTGAGAAATGTAAAAACATGATGAGAATACAGTCTTGCATGAAGACAGTATTTGCACAGAAAGGAGTTTAGAACAGAGCTGTTAAGAACAGGGCTTGCTTTAATCTTTTACAAAAAGGCATGACAGGATGCAGGGGTAACAAATTATTCCAACAGGTTATTAACAAAACAATCTATCTCATAGATCATTTCAATCTCGTATATCAAATTTGGATGCTTTTCCAAAATATCCTGCTAACTGTGTGGATGAAACAACATGCCCTGCATTTACAGAAGGTCAGATTATATTTTCCCAGTGGTCCTTTCTAACTTTCAAAGTTAATAGTAGAGTCAATGATTCTGTGGGAACAAGAGAAGTCTCCTGATATGAAAAATGTTATGAGGTCCAAATTCAGCATAGTAAACAAATATGTACTTAAGAGCAGAGTTCCAATTATCTCGGTCAAAATACTATTCAGTTGTTCACCCAACAGCTCGGTATTCTACACGCTGGACAGTCATATTGTAAGAAACCAAAAGAATTGAAACAGAATTGAAACAGAAAAAAACCCTAAAAACAGAAGAAGCATGGCAGAAATTAGATATAAACCTGTGTCATTCATCAGGAGATGCTGAGTGATGTAGAAGTCAGAGACAGACCATGCAGGACAATAATAACGAGCTGATAACGAAACATGGGTCTTAAGGCATTCCTGTTCCCAGTCACAATGCCTCTTTTCCCATAGCATACCCACTAAGTTCTGGGAAGAATCCCTAGTCCACACACTGGCACACTTGCAATACACTCAGAAAGAAGAAGTTGGTTTAAACAATACAGTTCTCCAGGGTGTTTATATTCTCCACTGTATTAGAGAGAAAAAACATTATAAAGGAGAGAAAAATGCTATTGGGGAGCTCCTCTTTCTTATTAAAAATAAACTGACTGTGATTTGTGCTGGAGACTAACAGTTGGAAGAGGTTTATTTCACCTAAAACCAGAAGACAAATCAAAATATAACCATTTGTATGTGTAAGGTGATACAGAATCACCTTTCCTGAAGTACAGAGTGCACACAGTATGCATCAAAATCTTTTAGACAAAATGCTGAGTGTCTAGCTAGTGTGCTTTGGTTCTGAAGAATAAGTGTACAGTATTTGAGCAGAGAGAAATGCAATGTTCCTCTCTTCAGTCACATGAAAGGATATAGTCTAACATATCGCAAAACCCTTACTAAGCTTTTCTTAGTGCAAGAGGTTCCTTTACATGTGCACCTAGTACCAGACAAAGTACACATGCATTTCACCTGAACTTCAGCTCACACATGGATCATGCTAAGTCTTATTACAACAGAGTATCTCCATGATGGTGATTATGATGATGACTTAAACCACAACAGAAATACCAGTAATAGGATTAGTTTCCATCACAGCATGAACGTAAATCAGTATTGCCTTCTAGCTCTGCATTTATGAAAGTGTGAATATTAGGATGATGTTGAAGTACTCGTCAGGATATACCATTAAATGGCAGCTGCTTGCAAAGTATATTTAGATGTATTTAGCCTAAAAAAAATTTCAACCCATCATCAGTTTGATGTATATAACATGTAAATTAAGACATTAAGGCTCATGATGAAAAAATTAATTGCCAGTTACATGTACGTTGGTTCATCTGTAAAGACAGCACAGTTGCATGTAGTTAGTTTAGTCCTTGTCCAGGTACTTCTTACAAACACATTGACTTGCAGAGATGCTGCACACCTTTGCCAATAAAACCATTATGAGTGCACAATTCTTAATATTCCAAGTGCTACACAGTTCCATTTGTAACAACCTTCCCTGTCTTTTGAGATGATCAATGTAAGCACACAGACACCGAGTATATTTACTATTCATTAGAGAACTTTCATTTTATGCATCTCTTAAAGGTATAAATGTCCAAAATTATTCCTTTCTTAAGGATCAATAGACCATCAGTATTCTTCCCAAGTTTATGGAAATTTCCTGAAACTGAAGGTCATGTTTGGAGAGCTTATCAATTTGCTCACCACCTTCACTGACAGATACTGACCTACTGATGAAGATAGGCCACCCATCTCTCACTCATATTCTGCCCAAGCTTCTATATAAGACATCGTTCAGGAAGCATTGTAACACTTCTCCAGCAATTCCAGTGCCCTAAGTTTTAAGATACTTCTTATTCACGATCTTTACCTGTGACAATAAGAAGATACTGTGCAGCTGATTTTCTTTCTGAAGATTCTGAGTAGCAAGTCTCCTCCTTCATTAGTAGCCAGACACTTCCAGTAGGCTGCAATGGTAGATCAGTTTGTCATTCTAGTAAAACTGTGGATGGTTTGGCTGCTGAAATAAGTTCTGTGAGATACCTATCAATTCTCTTTTTCTAATATTCCTGAAGTATTTTATTTGCAAATACACCAAGCATTGATAAAGTCTTTTTAATGTAAAAAAAAAAATCTATAAACTGCTAGACAACATGGAAGTAAATTAATTATTTTTATCCATAAAACTTCAGTATATTTTATAATTATTGATCTATATTTAACTCTTATTTCTTAATTTTTCCAGTAACATGTATTAATGTCTTGGTCAAGGAATTTATTCATTGTTTTGCCTTTCTGGATTGAGTTTGAATCTCCACAGCAATATTTTATCCCCATGTTTAAAGTCAAAATTTAGGCAATTTCCTTTTTAGACTTTTAATGCCTTATGATATCACATTATCTGTTGACAATGACACTCCTTTAAACATATTAAATGCAATATGTATGCCTTCCATTTTTCTGCATTTCAAATCAAGCACATGAAGGTAAATCTGTTTTATTTCAACTTTAAATTTTATAAAAGAAGTAGCTCTTTATAGACAGTTTAATTCATTAAAATTTTACAAAACCAATTAGAAGAGTTTCTCATTTTATCTAAATACTATTCATCAAGATTTTTAATTTCATTTTAATAACTCCTCTTACAAAGATTATAAGAGCAATGTCATACATATCTTTTGCATTAACATTTTTAAAAGCCTGAAATGGAGGATAGCTAGGGGCTTTTTTCTGTTCTATAAGTATACTGGAAGAAAATAATCTTTTAGTGTAATATATTACTCCACACTAAAGGAGGAATTTTTCTTCCAAAAGCTTAGCTTGTACATCAGTCAGTCTTAGATTTAGATGACTAAAAAGAAGCAAAATATGTTATTTACCTGCATTTTATATACACTTTGAAAGGCATAATTTGGAAAATTAAAACTTCTTTCTCATCTTTATGTAAGAGAGAAAAAAGTAAGATGAAACATATCTTTCTTGCAGCTGTTTCATGAAAAAACAAGCTGTGACCTTGGAAACAACACTTCAAAGAACCAACATAGTTATAACTCACTATTTCACGTGTGCCCTTTAAACATATGTTAATTCAAAATTTAAGCCTCTGTTTCTCTTCACAGAAAAAGCTATTTAGCTACTATAACTCTTTGTTTGTTTGTTTGTGTTTTGTTCTCCTGTCGTAACATGGACATCACAAGCACACAAAATCTTTGCAGATATAGTTAGAACTATGTTATACTGCAACATTTTCATGCCAATCCTGAAGTCAAGAGATCCTTCTAAGTATCTCAGAAGAAATCTCAGTGAACCATGTCAAGCACTGCTGAGTGTTAGAAAATTATTTCTTGGAATGTGCAAATAACACTAAATGACAAAATACTGCATTGCTGTGGAAGGTGCATCACATCACATAGCAAAAGTGCCTTGCATAACACCACTACTGAGTGAGAAGTCAAGAACTACTGCATAGAACATTAACTGTATCAGGCTCTTGTGGTCATACTGAATTGTTCCAATGACAAAACAGGCTCGGCCTGAAAAAAATCCCATGTAAACCATTTTTAAACTGCAGAAAAAATTTTTCCCTATCAGAGACTCAGACTCAGGTTTTTTGAAATTTCTGGTTTGTTGCAATTTCTGGATTAGGATGCATGATATGTCATGTCACAAAACTTGAAGAAATTGTACATGAATAAGGAATAATTTTGAACTTTAACAGACCAGCAACATGCTTCTCATTCCTATTACAACTTTATGGTTGTAACACTGTAGCTTCCTATGAATCAATTATTAATGAAAGCTATCACTATTTTTTTCATTTCTCCGGTAGTGCCAGCATGTGTGTGATAATATTGCACAAGTTAAACTTCCACCTCAGAATTGCTTGCTTGTAGTGGATGCATACAGCTGTGTTTAAGTGTGTTTGAAAAGAAAAAGTGACTGGACTTTGCAATCCAAGGAAGTTAATAGACTCGAGACATTAAAAACACAGAGCTCCACTATTTTTCATTTGCAGACTGTTGAAGAAGTATTTTTCTTGTTGATTTTTACCATAACTCAGCTTTTTTTGACTGTATTTCTTAGTACAGAGATTTCTAAAGTTGATTTTGAAGCATAATGAGGCCTGAATAGTGTAAGAGCTTTTTGAGTACTGCATTGCAAAATCAAAGCTAAGAAATTGTAGCATAGCGCAGATATGTGTGTGAGAGAGAATTATATGGTAATAAATTAATAAACTTCAGCATTGTTTAATGGTTTAGTTCTGCTCAAGGACAGAGTAAAATGAAGTAAGAATTGTGGGAGTAAAAGATGGATAATTATTAGAAGAAGACTGTCTGTGACAATATAGTGTCTCCCATGGACACAGAAAAACCACGAAACATTACAAATTCACAGACTTCAACTATTCTGCAGCTGATGTTGAGCAACAGATTCAGATAGCTCCTCTGAACACCATACACATCCCTCATGAAAGACCATTTTCTGTAAAGGCAAAAAATAAGCAGCCATCAGAGGGAGTAACATAATCTTTCTAGATTACCTCTGACAATAAACACTGCAGACTGCTTCTACCCTTATGTTTAATGGATCCATTATTCTAAAAATATGCTAAGCAAGAGAAAGCCCATAATGAGTTGTGCTCTGCAGTCTGCAGTTACAGAGGACCAGCACAGGGCTTGCCCAGAAACTTTGGAAGCAGCAGACCTAAACTAACTGTCAGAATATCCTAAGCTCGGCTCAGAGGAAGTCACTCCTTAGGAAATGGATATGTTTCTCCGTGAGACCTTGACTTCTACCAACCACATTTTTAACACCACTGACTTATTTAAAAATAGCTATGTTTGGTTGATGTTTTTTCCTCAATGATCTTAATAAACAATACCTAGAGGTATTTTGGTCATCAGCTGTGTTCAAAATTAAACATTGCTGCAGTTAATTTCTTGGATGTTTTCCATTTTTTGATAGTACAATATCGTTCTTCAAAGCAACACAAAAATTCCCTGGAGATATTTTCCATGTGAAATTGTATGGAATGGTAAGGTAGTAATGGTGAAGCAGTAAAAAAATAGACCTAATCAATTCTTACTATTTCCCCTACTTCTAAACTTCAATAGTTTGCACTCTCTGATTAGAGTGTTTTCTCTTAAGGGTGAGTCCTTGCATAGCAATATATACGAGAACATCAAAAATTATTTACCAGGAGAATCACTTGTCAGATAATTCTAAATTGCATTCCTTCAAGGACCAATGTTTCATCAATTCTGCAACAGTCAATATCAGTTTAACTATAAGTCTTTTGAATTAGGTACTCAGATGACATAAGCCAGGGTTAACTCCATTACTTTCCTGTGGCACTTTATAGAAATTAAATTGTTGTTTTTATAAGCAAGGGGGTGATTCCGGTTTGGCTATTACCATTTGATTGATTTCAGTAGAGCAAGTGTTGTTATTTTCAAAGATACAAATAGACCAGAACGAAATCTTACGAATTGCATGGATTCCCTACCTTGCTTCAATAAGGAGTTCCAAATTAATTTAATGTTAGTTAATGAGCTTCTAAAATAAACTATTACTGGTAATTGTTTTCACTTGTTTCAGACACTATTCCAGAGTAACCATATTTAGCAGTTATACTGCTTTTTTTCACAACCCTCTCGTTTACTTTTCACAGCTTTTTGGCAAAATCTTGCTGTCACTAAGCCTTTTCATTATCGATTTGATAAATTAGTGAGAGACAAATTCTGTTTTCAATGAAGTCACTAGAAAAAGCCTCATAGATTTCAACTAGAGTAGCATTAGTCCCTCCAAAGGTGAGATATTCAAGCTTGAAGTTGTTGGGTAGGTATGTAGCTAATTAACTAACAATCTCCTTAAAAACCAGAATGAAAAAAGGAGGCTTGGGTTTGTCACTACAAATTCTGTACAGGTCTCAATAAGGAGTTCTGACTGAAGTTTTCCTAGTCCTTGTATTCCAAAGCATTGCACTGCTGTAGGATGAGAGCTTTCTTATTTGATAAGGTTTATTTATGAAAAGAAAACCAATTTCACCGAGGTCAGATGTTCACCTGATGTATGCACTGAGAACATCGAGAGTCTGACAAAGGAGTCAGTAACCATTGCTCTGACATGATTAACTGGAAAGCAGCCTGCTCACACCATGCCATTCAGGATGATGCACCTTCCTGTTCTGTCTCAGCCTCTTATCCATTTCTGAACAAGAGTCTTCATGGTAGGAAATGTTGATTTCATTAATGCTCTGTATACCACAGGCAGAAAAATCAGAATGCTAGTTGCACCTCCTAATTAGGAGTTTTTCTACTTGCACTGAAAAATTAATTATGGGCAGTAGGATCCATGAGATAGTTTGCTTTTGACTCAGAATGCATTATCTCAGTCTGTATTAATTAGAAAATAGTAACTGATCTTGTGTTAGCTGAGGTAGGGTATATAAAGCCATGATCACCAGATTTATTAGGTAGAAAAATAGTGTAGAGTTATGAGATTTTTTTTTTTACCTGAGGTTAAATTGTAATGGTAACAATGTAACCATGATAAAGCTGTTACTGCAGGTGTGATATAGAAGTAAGGGAGTAAAAGTTTAATCCACAAAGTAACCTTCACCAAGCAATACGAAACAAATCATTACGTGTGGCTTATAGGAATATGTAAAATATTTGCCTTACTTTAAAAATGGCATGGTTACTGGAGCTGCTTTATTAGTTTCTTCTACATGGATCATTCTATCCAGGTATAAAAAGGAGGCTGACTTTGCTGAAGATAACAAAGGACTTGTTCGAAGTGTTTATTTTGATGTTGCAAATAATAAGTGTTAATTGTGTTTTGTTTGGCTCCTGGTCAGGATCCCCAATCATAGGAGCATAGGATTACTGCACCTACAGCAGTCTGAAATTGTCAGGTTTAAACACTGTGGGAAAAGATTTCAGCCGCGGTACCATGGTGTGGTGGTTTGACTTGGGCTGGACACCAGGTGCCCACTAAAGACTTCCCTCCTCAGTGGGATAGGGGAGAGAAAATATAATAAAAATCGTATGAGTTGAGATAAGGACAGGGAAAGATCACTTGCCAATTACCATCATGGGCAAAACAGACTTGATTTAGAGAAATTAGTTGAATTTGTTAGCAATCAAAATCAGAGCAGAATAATAGCAGTAAAACAAATCTTAAAAACACTTTCCTCCCACCCCTCCCTTCTTCCCAGGCTTAACTTTATTCTCAGTTCTCTACCTCCTGCCCTCTGCAGTGGTGAAGGGACATGGGGAATGAGGATTATGGTGAGTTCATCAAATGTTGTTTCTGCCACTCCTGCATCCTCAGCAAGAGGACTCCTACACTCTTCCCTTGCTCCAGCTTGGGGTCGTTCCCAAGGGAGACAGTCCTCCATGATCTTCTCCAGCATGAGTCCTTCCCACAGACTGCAGTTCTTCACAGACTGCCCCAGCATGAGTCCCTTTCCATGGGGTGCAGCCCTTCAGGAACAAACTGCTGCAGCATGAGTTCCCCATGGGATTACAAGTCCCGACAGCAAACCTGCTCCAGGAGGCTTGCAGCCCCATAGGGACTGTTTTCAGGATCAGATCCTTTCCCTCCTATGTCACCTTCCTACTCAAAGTGACGATCAACATATACTTTGGAATAACCAAAAATACTTTGGAAGAGAATAGAAATTTCATCTGGTTTGTCGGTACTTCTGTGTGGGGAAGTGTATTATCCCGCTAGTAGGAACGGAACTGGCAAGGATGAAGAAATTACAGAATAATAAAATAACCAGTGTTCCAACAGATAAATTCCAGTCCTACATCTCATATTCCCATTGTTTTGCAATGCTGCAATAGACTTTTCCTATATGGAAATCTCTTTATTTAATTATAGCTTCTAAAGAAATGGGAAAAATATTCTCTTCATTTAAAAAATATTTCATCATCCTTCCAGCAGTATCAAAACTAGAATTTGTACCAGTCAGGGAGGTTTGGAACAACACTGGGAGAGAAAATGGGAAGAAGAATGAGGAAGTTAATTTAATTTAGAGTTCAGCTCTGCCAACACTCTTCACGCTGAGTGCTACTTCAGTAAAAGATAAATCCTACTGATTTTAACGCAATTATTCCTTATGCAAAGTACTTCTGGAGACAAGGAGGAGGTGGGAAGGTTCATTCCTAGGTTATGAAGCAGTATGGATGTAGAATAACCCTCCCATACTGTACTGTCATGACGCCTAATTTTGAAAATATGATGAACTGAGTGTGAAGTGGACTTTCCACTAAAAATCATATGCACTTTAAAAGCAAAGACCATGAAGTCCCCTTTCTGGATGTTGTCTGCTTTACTGGCATTTTAACACCTGGAGTCATTGTTTTAGTTTTAACTATGACAGTTTTGTCATCAAGTTCTAAAGAAGCAGGATTCTACCTCTAAACTTTTATTCAATTATGATAATCTTACAGTAAATTGCTGTATATTTTACAAATGTAGCATTTTTTTCTACACAATTCTTTATATTATATTCTTCACATGAAATAAACCTTTACGGCAATGAAGCTCATAAAGGGGCTAAAGAGTAAGTCCTATGAGGAGCAGCTGAGGAAGCTGGGATTGTTTAGATTGGACAAAAGGAGGCTCAGGGGAGACCATATGGCTCTCTACAACTACCTGAGAGGAGGTTGTAGCAAAGTGGGTGTGGGCCTCTTCTCACGTGTAACAAGCAATAGAAAAAGAGCAAATGGCCTCAAGCTGTGCTGGGGGAGGTTCAAGTTGGACATCAGGATGATTTTTTCCCACTGAAAGGATGATTAAGCATTGGAACAGGCTGCCCAGGGAGGTGGCAGAGTCGACATCCCTGAAAGCATTCAAGAAATGGCTGAATGTGGCACTTAGTGCCATGGTTTAGTTCACATGATGGTGTTTGGTCAAAGGTTGGACTCGATGATCTTGGAGGTCTTTTCCAACCTTTATTATTCTATGAATAACTTTAACTCCTAGAGTTGTACTGTCTTTCAACACCACTGTTGCATCCTGAAAGTGACAATTTGCCATGAAACTGAGAAATCTGTAAATGCACTTGGAAATTACAGTACTTGAATTGATAATTTCCTAATTTCTATTTTATTTGGAATCCTCTAAGTTAGATGTACTGTATCAGAAATTGGATGTTATTATACACTACTTACCAGAAACCTCTCTTTGACAATGACTCTCATATCTTGGAAGAAATGAGAATCCTATAGATAAAAGGGGTAAAAAGGTCTGAGGTGTAAGAATAGCTATAAGTATGGCTATTTTACTTCTTTGTACTGCTGCTTCCCAGAACAAATTAAAATGACCCTAGATATAATGCAAAGAAATTTGTGTATAAACGCTATAGAAAAATAGAATATTTTGCTAAAGTATGGTGTGTTGCTTCCTATAAATACAGATAAATAAAGTTACTGTTCCAGGCATGCCTCTTAATTTTTTACATAAGAATTCCAATGTACATTGTATTAGGAACTTCCTCATATTTCTCCTACATCAGCCGGACAGACACAGGTGATTAATTAATGTCAGATACTGGCTCTGCAGTGTCTCTATCATCTGAATTCACTTACTTGGAATGCTTTAGAGGTTTGTCACTTGCTGACCCTCCGTTATATGCAGTGAGTGATCTGGGGAACAAATCTGTAACACTTGGTTTACTGTACAAGAGCATGATTTTTTACCCAGATAGTACACTTGCTTTATTTCATACTGGGCATAGTTATGCTATGCACAATACAATGTATGTACATGCAACACATTTGTTATGGGAAACATGGAAACACCTACTTGCTGTAATATTCTAGCATCAGTGTACACTGCTGTAGCAGACTAACATCAGTGACTGTAACAGACAGTACTGAAAGAACCATTGCTATGTAAAGGTTTTGTTCACAGAAACAAAATCCAGTTTTCTGTGTGATTTATAGAACAGAAATACTTCCATTAACAAAATCAGAAGTCATATTTGCAAACTGCACAAAGATGTCATTTACCCCTTGGTAGACTGTGTATTACTACATACTGTTGTGCAAGGGCTGACAGAACTACACAGCATTTAGCTCACTTGATCGATTTCTCCATTTTAAGTGGGTATGCTACAGATTTTATTCCAGGCCCAAAGCTCTTTAAAGAATGACAGCCATGTTTCTCCATAATCAGTCTAAAGCCTGAGATCAAAATAATGGCATTTTATTGGGAAAGGTTTCTCAAGCCCTGTAGTACAGACTTAGCTTTGTCTTTG
Source organism: Neopelma chrysocephalum (assembly GCF_003984885.1). Lineage (NCBI taxonomy): Eukaryota > Metazoa > Chordata > Aves > Passeriformes > Pipridae > Neopelma > Neopelma chrysocephalum. Next base: position 370,278 of record NW_020897716.1, on the reverse strand, counting down.
TGCTGTATTACAGAACCTTGGAAGAGTGAGGTGGAAACTGAACTTTGTCAGTTGCCACTTCATGTTGATGGAATTCTCTCATTTTGGTCCATAATGTCTCCAAAAAGATTAAAATGAAATTCAAAATGAAAAAATTCGATTACAAAAGTGTCAACCCCACTATGATCACAAATATGTTCTCGCTTAATTTGTACAACATGGTATGCATCTGCTGCACAACTGTTTAGAGCAAAATTTTGTGCAACTGCAAAGACCTGAGGCAGTGAAATGCTGATCTGCAAACCCCCAGGTATTTATATTATTCAACCTTGTGTTGCACACTATTGTGACAGCCATTGCCTCCAGTTATGAACATGGGCTCATACTTGCAAAAGCCTACAGGATGCGGAAAAGACCATTGCATTTGCACCCAGACCATTTGAAGAAACTTAGGAGAAAGTTCCATTTTAGACAGAGCAAAAGCATATGCTTCTGTGTAGCTAAAATAGAGGACGTAAATTAGTGTTACAGATTTACAGCTCAGTGTTGTAATTTATAAAGAGCCATTAAGTACTCCTAGTTTAATAAGGCAAGTCCAGCAAAAATGACACAGCATCTTGCCCACAAGATCTGCTAATTCCAAACCCCCTTGTCCACCTCTTCTTACCTACTGTTTCAATTATACTTCAATCCTTCCCCACCAAAAATCTGTGGTGCAAGTTGGTCAGCAATTTGTTATTCTAGAGAATTTACAAATATATACTGATAATTTATTAATCTGGATTATGATTCATGTCAATGGATTGTCAGAACAAAATAACAACTGTAGAACCTCTATTTTCAGTCTTCTGGCAAAGCAGCAGAGACTTATGCATCACCATTGCAACCTGTCCCTTTATGTGATTCATTGTGGGGAAGGTTTGCTGCTAATATCAAAGACCTATTTGTTCGTGCACCATTGACTTCTACTTTGACATCATCCAGAGAGATTGCTTCAATAAATGGCCAGAAACAGCATTTACGTCACAAGTCACACTTGCTACTGTAATTACTTTCCTGTCCACCCTTTCCCGCAGAGTGGAGCTCAGAAGAATTAGTATCCAATAATGGATCTCAATTCACACTCGTAGAGTCTGAAACTTTTCTGGGGAAGCGAAACTACACGTGCAGAAGATCAAACACTTCAATTAAATTTTGGAAGAAAGGTGTACTCACTGCTGGGCAGAAGACTTCCTACAAACTTGCACAGCATGTACTTTCAAAAGTGTAACATAGAAGATGCTTCCTGAATGACTATACATGAAAGAGAAGCGAAAAGCTAAATGCTACTGTATTATAGATAACCTACTCTGAAACAGAAGCACAACGGGATATAAGATAAAACAGCCCAACAGATGCAGTAAAATCACAAAACAGAGAGAAGTTACCCTCATGGTGCTAAGAAACTGCAAGTATCTCCCTTGTGAGAATATAAAACATTTGATTCTTTAAAGTAGGAGAATCAAAGTCCATGTTGCTTCTTAAGACAGCCAGAAAAGAAAAAAAAATCTTACACCTCCAAACTACCCAATAAGACAGGTCAGAGTGTTTCTCCCTAACTAACACAGGAAACACAGCTTGTCTGATGGTAACAGAGCATACATAACTCTCTCCAAAGAAGAAACAGAGGAGGAAATAAAGATTTTTCAACATTCTCCCAAATCCTAATTAACCATTAGCTAATGGCTTGTAGACCATTAGCTAAATAAATGTAAAAGCTTAGCTTTTAATTTTAATAATTTTGTCCCAAATCAGTTTACCTATTTGGTTCCTACGTATGTGACTGCCTAAGGAGTAGCTATATAGCTGCTGAGACAGTAGGATAGTAAAGTCACTATTTCATTATTGCTTCAGCATTACATATATGCAACATCTTTCAAGACAGGCATTTGTGGTCTTGCTGTAGATGCTCTCAAGATGCTGCTTACAAGTTTAGCAGGTTTACTGCTTACAAGTTTGCCCTCCCTATGCAGATAGCCCAGAAAGGAAACTTTCTGGCTTGCTGCTGCCCTTGCTCTGACCTAACAGAATACACATCCTGAAGCCCATCCTTTGCACTTTATTTTGGCTACGGTTTTAACCACATGGAGAAGAAATTCATCTTAAGTTATAATTACCAAGGATTACTGAGCAGGAATATTCCTATAACTCTTTTTCGCAAAAAAAAAAAAACAAAACCAAAACCAAAACCAAACAACAACAACAAGAACAAAAACCTTAGATAAACATTTGCATTATTCTCTGAAAAAGATAGAGAAAGCAGAGAGACATATCAGGAGGCCTTACAATGATGTAGGCTTTTATGTCTGGTTTCCAAGAATTTTAGATATGTGTTAGGTTTTTGCCTAGTCTCTGCCCCACAGCATTTTTCAAGTACATTTGAGATCAGCAGAGACATATCAAAGATTAATAAACTCTTTCAAGTCTATGAAAACAGGTAACTAGATACACAGCAGACTGATAAATGTCCAGATGGGAAAAAAAGGGAATCATTAGGTAACATTTTAAATTATATTCCAACAAATGAATGCATAAGAATTCTCATATATGACCCTTCAAACAGCTTATAATTAATTGAGAGTTGCAAATCCAGAGAAAGTCCAGCTTCAGTTTCCTATAACACATTATTACTGAAAAGAAGAAAACTATTGTAAAGACTACATTGCACAGTTCTCGGGTATCGCAGTCATCTTTAACAAGTCAGTGTTCCACAGGAGGATTTGAAAAGTTGCATTTGGTTGCATTTGTCACTAAAAAAAAAAAATGGGCAATGCCTTGGCTGCCTCGCCACCATGGAGCTGTGGACAAATACTGATATTAGTGGTCTGAGCAAAGCTGTTAATATTGAGATCAGAACAGCACAGAACTCTGTTGGCTGCAATGTGTTGCTTTCTGCCATTCCTCATTATCTTTTATTGAACCTCGTATTAAAACATCAGAAAGTAGAGGTGAGTAATGCTATAATGTCCTGGTAGTAGCAATCATTATTTATTATGATACTCAGTTTATTTTGTCAAACTATGTTAACATCAGTGATTTGAAACATCCATTAAGCCTAATGTTGGATCCCAAAATATAATATCTGCAGAGACAGATTTGAGTGGTCTTTGCAAAAGGCCATGGGCTACAGAAGCTGGGAAAACCCCTCTTTACTAACCTCATCCCTGTGGATTCTTTCTGCCTTCTTCAGCAGGATATGAAGAGACTTCTTGCATGATGTTATGACATGCCCTGCCCAAGCCAGAGAGTCCGCACCTTGATCTCATCAGACCTGTGCAGAAGCCCTATTGTACCTTATCTCTCCCTTTGTGTTCCCTGAATCCTTGCATTCTGTATACCGGAACACCTGTTCCCCCTCTGTAAAATCCCCTAAGATAAAGTGGGTTTTTCCCCATGAGGTAATTGTTATGACCCCAAAAATTTGTTAATCTGGGTTTTTCCCTTATGTCATCCCCTGAAACCCCCTAATTGTAATAATTGTAATAGTTACAACCTCCCGATGAATATGTAGACCCTAAACTCTTTAAATATGAACTTGTAAGTCCAATAAAGCATTCCAGCTTCTTGCCTCCCTGGGATCATCTTAGCTTTATTAACTTCTGCAGCTTAGAGGGGTCACACATCTACAGAGAGATAAAGATAACAATTCTGTGCAAGGCACTGATAAGCTATTTACTGTATCACAAATCAAAGGAAACATTTTCACTGAAGAATAGGTATACTATCACTAAACATCTGTGTCATCCAGATCAGAGAGGCATACAGATGTTCAAATGACTTCACAGATCCAGAATCTGAGCACAAAAGACAAGTTTAAAGAAAAAAAACTACTGTGTTAACTACTATGTTCTTCCAATATAACAACTTTCAAATCATAGATTACTTCATCCTACCCTCAGTAGCTCAGCCAAAATTAAACAGAAATTGTAACATGTTCAGTTCATATTACATCTCAGCTCTGACCTTGTTTGGTTGGAAACCATGTCTGTAAATTCTGGGGGCCGGGGGTAGCAGGGAGTTGGAAATTAGGCTTTGGTCATCAGTATTTTGACCAAAATTTTGTCTTAATTTTCATCCACTTAGGGCCCATTCATTTTTGCGTGTTCTAGTGCTAAGGTAATAATCCTGTTCTAAGCATCGACAAGACATGCCACAGCACTGTGAACAAATACTAAGTGAATGGTCACCATTGTACTTTCTGGCATATGTAGAAGGATACATTTCTATCACAAGCTTTTCTTTTGAGTCTTTGCTGGCTTATCCAAGTGTTTTCTAGCACTTGACCAAATTAGCTCTTTACCTGAATCAAGTAAAATATTCAATGGTAATCCAGCTTCCCTAAATCTGAGATTGTGTCATTTTATTATGGCATGAGGGATGTAACTAGCAACAAGGTACCTCTGTGAGGGATTGTCTCAGCTAAGGATATATTCTGACAGCGATGTGTCTTTAAGGAAATGGCTTTTCCCTCTCCTCTTCCTACAGAGGCACACCACTGAGCAGAGTCACACAAAATTTCAGTCCATTCAGATTATTGCATTCTCTCCTTTCTTTGAACAGGGTTACTGTTTGTCAGAAATGTCAAATTGCTTTCAGCAATGTACTAAATTCTATCATGTGACAATAGGTGTTTCTTTGAGTCAGGGAGAAGCTTTCCCCTCAGTTTTTAACCTTTCAGCTGTGGCCATTTTAAAAATGAAAATGTCTGCCTGTGCAACAAAAGCTCTGCTAACATTCTGAAGGTTAAGGTCACATACCACAAGATTCAGACATCTTCTCTTAAAATTTATTACAGTGGCTTTAATATTGTCTCTTTCTCTTGCACACCTACCAAGGACTTGTTTAACTGTCAGCTTAATGAACTGTTGATTCAAACTAAAAAGCTAGATTTTGAAGTAAAATTCTTTCATGCTTTCAGGTTTTAAGATTTAAGATTTGATTCAAGCCTGCCCCTTTGCTGAGTATTGTCAGTGTCCCCTTTGTTTCAATAATTGCAGAGACTGCCTTTATCTTAATAATAAACTGGAAAGGAGGAAAGAAAATGAGCCTTGGCATTCTTTCCTTTGCTTCCATACAGGACAATTCTGAAAGCTTACTTTAAAAATAAAATTACATTTTTTTAAAAGTTGGTTGAGGTAAGGCTTTATGTCATCCAAAAAACAGGTCTGCTTCCTCACTGGGAGATTACTATTTTGCCAACCAGTCAAACTAGTTTTCCTTTTTTTTTTTCTCCCCTGTGGTATATAGGGCTGTAAAGCACAGAACACAAACTTTCCTGTCCCTGGTCATGCACACTCTGACTTCTCTCCCAATAACCTAATCTTCTGGTAGCAATTCTAGACTGGGTTTTCTTGCAGTACATCCGGGATCTAGTTATGAGCTAGTAAATGAATTAACAGTGGTTGCTCCAAGCTACAGCTTTTCTTCTCCAGCAGACTGGCAGCTGGTCCTTTTACAGAGTATCTCATAGATGGAATTGAGAGGGACGGTCCAGAAGTCCATTATGCCTGTTTCTGGTTGTATTGTATTAGCAAAGTTAAGACATCTGTCAGGTATTATCAGTGACGAGATGTCCACTGATCCATTCAACACAAGTAGAAAATCAGGAATACACAGTCCTTAAATGCACTAAGTATTAAAACACATGAAGAACCATTTGTCTGGAGTACAGTCTGGAAGCAGCCCTCACATATCATGAAGAGACTCTAGAAAAAAGCTTTCCTTCAAGTTCTCTTCTACTTAACAATGTCCAAGCAAGGTCCCAAGCTGGTGGTAAGGGCCCACCAGTATTGTAGTCTCCTAGGCTACCTACACTTCAGATCACTGTGAGAAACAACCTAGAAAATTTCTACCCTCCCAGAATAGTGTGATTTTTCATCATTCTTACCCTATGTCCCACCAAAAAGAAAGATTTCATGCAAGAAAAAAAAATATGTTCCCATCACTCTATGCAAGATGAATGAGGAGAAATGCAGGTCTCCTAACCAACATGCTCAGTGAATAATCACACAAGTCTAGTGAGGCTGGAGCATTTCTTAGAACTGTAAGGAAGCAGAGGCTGCAGTCAGAAGTCTTTGTAATTATGATAGAAAAATCAGCTCTGTAGTTCTCTCTCTGCCTCTCAGACAGGAGAGGGACATGGTGGTAAGCTGGATCCAAATACACCTTCACTGGGCATTTTTAGTAATTGACTGTTTCCAGTTCAGCTTCAAGCTCTTTGTCTATCCTGCCTGACCTGACTCTCAGCTACTCTATGTTCAAGTTTTCTCTCCTGAGCCAGTTCTCAGTCCTCTGCCCAAACCCCCACAGGACTTTCAAACTGTCTCTTTGATCACTTCTCTTCCCTGTTCTCAAGGGATTCAGGAGCATTAACTGTACTTTCCAAAATTACTGTAGCAAGCCCTTCTCTATCATTTCATGTAAGAAACTATGAGGTTTTAATCATCAAGTTCATGTTCATTAAATTATCTATACTGCCTACCATTTTGGCAATATTTTCCTCAGGGTACTCTGAGAGGAACCATCAAAAATTAGAACACGGTGAAAATTAATGTGACACTAAGACAGGAGCATAAAGAAAGGAGAAAAAAAGATGGTGCCAGAGCTCAAAAAGAACAATAAGCCTGCTTGCCTTCTAATCACCCAAACTTGATCCAGCAAAAACACTTTAGAAGTGAATGTTAAACTAAGAATCTGTTAATATGTGCTGAAAGATAATCGAGCAAAATTCCCATTGACATTACTGGAAATGATTCAGGTTCCTGTGAAAGGAAGACTGACAGGTTCCTAGGAAAGGTAGAGTATTTTTTTTCTGCCCCTTATATATTCTCTCTTTATTATATCCCCAGACAGTAAATAAGATCACAAAGCCATCATTAGCTACAAAATGGGAAGCTCAACCCTGTAAATTTGAAAAGACAATTTATTATCTAAGCATAGAAAAAAATATTTTAAGCTAACCATTAAAGTAAGAACATTTCCTAAGTGTCATTAGGTCACTGTATGGCTTTTATAGGCATTAATTTATACATTTTGCTACACACCACTGGTAAACTCCAATATTGTACCAATGGGAACTAATTGCTTGATAGGGTTCTGTCACAGACATTCTGGTGGGTCTCCACAAGTTCTGATGCTGACCTTGCACATAGAGAAAGGTTCTTCCTTCATATTTACATGGGAGCAAGAGAGGAGAATTTTGCCCTTCTGCTTCATGATATATCATAAATGATTTTCCCTTTCCATCAGGACAAAAAAAATTGTTCAGATTTCAGAAAAAACTGTACAATAAAGGCAAGATATCCCATTCTTCCAATGCCACTGGAAGAAAATGAAAAAAAAACCCTGAAGGTTCACCAAGACTTAGTCACATTTACATTTCAGTTAAATTTTTATCTTCTGTCTTTCCACTCAGGTACTTTCCAATATCATGTCCTTAAACAAGTGCTTCTGAAACAAAAAATTCCTTGACATTAGAGACACAGATGGATTATAAGAATTTGTACTTGAAACAGAGGCACTAATACTGTCAATGAACCCATTTGGGGTTTTTTGCCTTTCCATTACTTATGCGAAGCACTTACAACAAAATACCTTGTTGTCAGTCCTGACCTCTTTGAGAAATGCAGTGATGAATTGTTGAGGTCACTTAACTGAAACAGCAGCATCAAAACATCTAAATATGCAGTGACTCTTACAAGGAAGCAAGGTAGCAAGTTACTTATCAGAAAATAACAGTGCAAAACAAAAATGCCTCTTTCTCATGTAGATGTTTTAACGTTAGCTGTGTGACTAAACTTGTTCTAAAAGACCTCTGATTTTTTCCAGAGGGATGAAAAATACTGTAACTCAGAAAATCAGCAAATATTAGTACTGATTTCCCATACTGTTCATACAATTAAGTTAGTTTATCTGAGATTGCAAAATTAGGACAGATTGACCCGTAAAAACCTGAATTCAAATCCCAACCTTTGTATGAACTGTATGTGCTGATTCATCTCTCCTAACCTGTTCTATTTAACAAAATAAAGCTCTAACCCTTTCAGGTGTTAAGAAGTAGCATTAACTATGAGACTGCTCTGCCAATAAAATGAAATCTAATTTTTTAATATCTGATATTTAATGAACACTACTTGCTTTCTGTTCTGGAGTTTGAAATGTAACAGTCCATCTTTGGAACACAGCTCCAAAGCTCTGTATTTTGCCAGTACCTTTTGCCATAAGAACACAACTCCTGACTTAAGAATTAGGATGCCAATGCCTCGTCACAATCTCAGGACTAACATCCAAATATTCAGGTACTGATTGTCACTCCAGTGACAAAAGACATGTTAATACATTTGCACTGCTCAGTTTTTTTCTGTGGATGGCATCAGTCCTAATTATTATTATTAGGGTATTATTTCATTTATTTTTACAGTCAACAAATCACTCATTCTCTATATCCAAAGAACAATTAATGCCTGTAGTCATTCTTTACTCATTAGATGTAATTGAATCACGAATCTGTTTCTGACAACTTTTTGAAGGTTATTAACCAGGTGACTTCTAAGTGCTTTGTCTATGCCATTCAGTCTCCCTCTCTTCTTTCTCACTTCTGCTCCTGTCTGACAGTTTTACAGAACAGCAATTATCAGCAGATCCACAGCAGCAGCATTGTGATTATTAAAAATGCTACAGTTCAGAGCGATGTTTTTAATTACTCACCACAGCCATGCTTGAACTGGATGTGCCTGTCAACTACTTTTTCCAAGCTTCTTTCATTTCCAGTGGTTTGATAAAACCTTTTAGTCACAGATCCCAGATATTCTGAATTTTGAAATAACAGGTTTTTCTCCCTACATCCTCTATGGGCTGAATAGTGATTCAAATCTTAATATGCCTAGGACAATCAGTATTCTCAGTTTATAATACTCAATAGTATCTGCAGTTGTTTCTTGTGTTCATGTGGGCATGAAATTTATGTCTCAGTGTCTGCTAAAATCTTTCTGGGACGGGATTCACCACTGGCTAAGGTGATTCTCCCCAAAGTGTCTCATTCCCATATGTTCATGACTACAAATCATCTTGGGTTTGGACAAAAAAAATTAAACATTAAATACTAGGACTGTATTGTCCATTTGGAAATTGTCTTAACTCCCACCAATCTGAAGCTAATGCATGGTAATATAAAAATTTGTAACTAATACTAAATCACTGAGCAGTGTTGGGCAGGTTTTCAATTCTGTGGTCAATAAATAACATCTAAAGCCTGTAAAGATCTACACCTTTTCTTCTGTAGCATGTCTCTGTCTGAAGTGGAAGTCCAGTTCTACTTTGAGACACAAAGTTTGGCAAGTTAAAAGTAGTAGTATAACGCTAACTGGATCTAATAAGAAGCCTTTTGTTTTAGCTGCTCTTAGCAGTGAGTTAAAAATATATATTACACACTTTCTTCATTTCCTAAATGTTCCAAAGGATATTTGTAGCTGTGTCTCTTTGGCTCTTTGACCATGCATTTCAAATGTTCCAGTGGCAAGGGTGGATGAACAGAAATGATGGATGGTCGACTATCTGATGGATAAGGCCGCTATTTTCCATCTCAGAAACTAAATCCAATATAAAGTTTCCTTTCTATATTCTTTATTTTTCCTTTCTGATACTCACTGCCTTCCATTTCCCCAACTATCATGATTTTTCCCAATATATGATGGGCACTATTTATCAATAATGACGTTCTCAGATAAAAGCAGCTCCCAAATGTAAGTACGTAGTCTACAGACTGTAGAGCTCACTTCCACTGCCTTGGCCAGGCTGAGTTTTCTATGTAAACAGTAATTCCCAGTCACTGAGTCTCTTGCACTGACTGCTTTGCTTCTGTTGCTAAAAATTTTTTATCATGAAAAATTAAATAAGAGCAGCCTTGCCCTGGAAATCTGTGAAACAGTTAGTTGAAAGGGAACAGGACTGACGTTCTCAGCTCCACATTTGGTTACTTTTACCCTTTCTTTGTTTCCTTTACTGAATCTTTATCTTACCCAGGTGCCTGTAGAAAATATATCACTCAATGTATGAGGGTTTTTCCCGAGAATGACCTATGGAAATGCTATCAGCCGTGTGGGATTATTATTCCTGCACACAGAGAAGCCAAGAAAATTATCATGAGCAATGCTTCCACTAAATGAAGTGTTTTCCTTAGAGTCCACACAGCTTTTTATATTTCTCACCCTCATTGAATATGACAGCACTAGAAATTTGGTGGTGCACTAAGGGGAAGGGATAATCTTCCTGTCTCCCACACACACACGTACACACATTATACGCATGAAAGATTCAATAGCTATTCCCTTAAAATACTTGCAATCCCCTGGCAGCACAAGTGTCTCTGAATCTAGCACTTGCCTCCCAGATGCTTTCCCACATTCTCCAAATAATTTTGCACAGTGATACTCTCAAGCATATCAAGAGTAGTTCTGATTAATAAATTTGCAGAAATCACAGCACCTAGCAGTTATGCCTGTAAATAATTTGGGGATTTTTAAAAGCAGACAGTATTTCCAAATGTTGTTCTTGACAGTGGTCTTAGTGTTCTGAATGGGATTCTTCAAAATTCCTGAAATCTGGAATTATTAAAGGGGAATGCAGGTGCTTTGATGTTCATTTTATGCATCCAGTATTGAATTTTGCAAAATGTTAAGTAACATTGAGATGAGCTCAGAATTTTCAATTCCCAAAGCCACTTCATAACCTTGAGAGATTAGGCCTTTGTGAAACAGAAATCCTGATAAAGTGATGGCAGTATGAAAACCTAAAAGAAAAAGTCGGTTCTAAAAAAATCATTCTGGACTATATGGATAAAACACCTTTCCCAACAGTCATCCTTTATCACACTTGCAGACTGACTTTGCCATCTTGTTCTAACATCAAGATAAACTACTTTGGATGACTGTTGTCCATCATATGAGTTTATACCTCCATAGGTCAGCTGTGATGATAATTGTATATTCACAAAATGGAGAATCCTGAGTTGTTAACAGTTGTTAACAGAACAGTGTAGATGGCAAGTTATTACTGTCTCAGACTGTTTTCTGTTTGATTATGTATATAAGACCTGCAGTATTTTCTAGCCAGAAGGCAGGTGCTTTCCATAATTCTGCAATAGGTATAAAGCACAGATTTCAACAAGTAGGAACTGCTATGAGCAAACATAATGAGAAGCCATGGGAAAAGTTCAGACACATGAAAAAGAGGAAACTTTGCGTTAAAAAACAAAACAAAACAGCCTAGAACTGTCCAAATGCTGCTTTGGGTTAAATAACCAATAAAGGTCTTTTCTAACCTAAATGATTCTATAATTCTATAATGAGATAGGATTTTTTTAAAGCAGCAATTAAAGGTGATTTAAAGCAGCATGATTTTCCATCAATATATTTGCTTTGGTTAGACATGTCCTAGGCTGAATCTACAAGAGTTTACACCTGATGAGAGCTGAGCCAAAGACCTCCAGAACTGCAGGAAAGCAGCACTGCCAAAAGCTCTCCCTCCTGTGAGGGAAGTGGAGGCTGAGGTACTATGTGCTCCATTTTAACAGGCAAAAACTTTGGCCAGAAAATGCTTTTCAGCATTGCAACTTCAACAACGAGAAGGGGGAAAACATTTTTTCCAGTAAACTGTTCCATGTAGAAGTTCAATTTGCTACGAAAATCAAAACTACTCTGTGATGGTTTCAGTCTAGGCCTTCCTGGAGACCAGCTTGTAACCAGGAAGGAACTAGGAAAGTGACCGAGGAAGTATTCCATGCTATTCCTTTACGTAACCTGGGGTATAAATAAGGTGTAGATAAGAGAGCTCGCTCTCTTCCTTTCCGGCGAGGTTGGAGAACGGTGGTCCCTGTCTTGGTCTGGCTTATCTGGAGCTGAAGCCTACAGTGACTGCTGTTATCGGCCACGTGTGAGGGGAGAGTGCTGAGCCGCATCCAGACGTCCTGCTTTCTCTCAAGGGAAGTAGCGAGCTCTTGCCAGTTCTTCAGTTTGCTGTTTACTGGGTTTTTAGATTGTGTAGACCTGTTTTGTTTTTGTCCCTTTTTCGTCCTATTTGTCCTTTTTCCCTTCTCCCTTCCCCTTTTCCCTTCGGGAAGCTATTTAGGGTTTCTGGGGTTATAGATAGATATATATATATATAATACTCTCATTGTATATATCTGTTTTATACGTAAAATATATTTTTTTTCTAGAACTTTGGCTGCTTGTTTTTTTTTTCTTCCATCTCTGGGAAGCAGACCCTGTTGTCAAGTTTCAGAGACTTGGCAGGAAGCCAGCTCCAAACTTGCACAACTCTTGCCTCCAGTAGCCCAAAACCCAATCATTTTGCCTCAGGCCACCAGAGAGAGTGAATGAGAAGTCAGTCTCAAAATTTGAAAAATTAGGATTTTGTTATTTCTGATAGAAAACCTTTCAGACAGAACTATCTTTTAAATGTAAATGAGAAAATTTGTTATAAACCCAATCTTCTTTTTGTTTTAAGAAGGTATTTTCTTTATTTATCAGACAACCTAGTACTTCAGCAGATACGAGTGTCATACTGTGGGCAAGAAGATTATTTCCTACATTGCTAATATTAAAGCAGACTTTAGATGCACAGCATGAAAATATCTTCATTAGTCCATTTATCTAGAGAAGAAATACAAGCCTATTCACCTGAGTTTTCTGTAGACTTCACTTTCAGAAATTTCAGGGCTTGTAAATCCAAGCCTACTAATTACATTTATTTGCTTGTTTTGTAACTATAAAAATTAACACATTGTAGAGAGCAGGCCTTTCTGGCATAGCTCCTCACTGTTTTCTAGCTGAGAAACTGGGCTGACTATTCGGTGGCTAGAGGAAGAGTAATTCTTAAAACATTCCTAAATGCATGCATTCCTAAAACATACCTAAAATACTATTCAAATTGTGACCTTTGAGCAATCAGGACAGCAGAGCACTGGATAAAGAAAGTCAGCAGACAGCTAAGAGGGTGAAAATGTGTCCCTGAGACAATCAGCTGTCATGCAAGAAGCAGCCAATAGCCACAGCCCACAAAACCCTGAAAACTGTGAAGTCTTCATGATCTTGAATTGAAATATTTTACATCCCCAAGGGTTTCTCCTGGTGTAAGTCAAGGTGGTGGTCAGCAGACAAAACTTCCCAAATTTGGTTTAGGTCATTCTTGTAAATGATTATACCAATTATGATGTCTTTGCATTCAACAAACTCAGTTTATTCACATACAAAGAATAGGGGTTTGCATTACAATTCCTTTTTTTTTCTCTCTCTTCTTGTATAGCTTGGGTTTACTCTAACTTGTTTACTCTAACTGTAAATTCTAAGGACAGGTATCTTGGCTGAACTATGACCTCAGTCTCGACATGCTTTTCTGTTCTCATAGAGCATTTTATTCATGCTTTTCTTGTGTTTGGAATAATTTCTATTCCTTCTCTACCAGTCCTCATTTCTCTTTTCCATCCAAGCTCTTACACATCTGCCTGCTTTGTGTGTTGCCTTCTGCGATTCTTTCTTAACAGCCTGTTGCAGCCATCCATTCTCATACAGTCGATTTCTCTGGGGATTTTGCAATGTCCATACTAATGGGAACCAAATATGATCTTAGGATTTGTTGCACAAAGAGGTTCTGAAAACTTGTAGTTTCTCTTAGTTTCAATAAGAAATGTGTTCAACAACACAGGATATCTGATTATCATTACTTTAAAAAATTATTTTTATCAGTGGAATCCTAAATGCATATCTGGCAGAGTGTAATCCTACAAAATCTGAGTATTTTCAGTTTGGATATAATTTGTAGTAGGAAACCATAATAATCAAAACAATAGTTTGGTTTTTTTTAAAAAAAGCCAGTAGTCTGAGACTGCTGTGTTAAAATTCATCGCATACACTGGTTTCTTTTTTGTGATTCCTTAAGCATGCATGTCTCCAGGTGCTGTTTCTATTTACTGTGTCTCACTTCATTCATTGTTTATCAAGTGCTTACACTTCAGATCCCATTTGGTGAATTTTTTGCAACACTGTGCTGTTGACTATCTTAGCTGTGCTCTTTGCTTGCACCTTGCATGTATTTTCAAGTATCTTGTTCACCAAATACAAAATCTGTGATTATACAAAATATTTCTTGGACTCTCGATAGCTTGTTTCCAAGAAGAAATGTTCACTTTTTTATTAATTAAGAAAGAGCACACTAGCAGCTGCTTCAAACAAGTGCAAATCACACACTGGAGTTTTCTAAATGGGAAGTCCTTCCTTCTGCAAAACAGAAATACCCAGAAGAAAACTGAAGGGCAGCTTCCCTGAGGGAGCAAGTTTGCATGGAAGCATTTACTAAGGTGTGAGACAGGCCCACAGTTTTCAAAGGTCTAAAATTACTGCATTCCTCCATAATTTTTTCTACATATGTAGAGAGTGAACATGCTTTAACAATGACAGCAGTGGGACCAATGTCCTGGCTTTGGTATTGGCCTGTTTAAGTCTCCCTGCCTCTGCTTCTTACCTACTCTTCTGAGTTTATCTTGTCATTGCATCCAAGTGCATTCCACAAAAGGAGAGGTGAAGCATGGTTTCATTTTGGTGGTAAATATCTGCAGGGTCCTGAGGTTTTAAGGTTAGATAACTTATCATGCTCTATCATCCACCTTCTATCCACTGTGTTTGTTTGAAAAGTAAAAATCATCAGAGCAGAACCCAGCTGCATTTTGTGTTTGTAGAAACATGAAGTTTCAGTATTTGTTAATGAGATCGAAAACCCCATGTTTTATAACAAAGACAGAAGTCTAGAACATATATGTCCAAAATATATTTCAGGTTGTTTGACCACCCTTTACTTTCTCTTTGTTCTATTCTAAAATTAGATCTTCACACCCTATTTCAATCAGCCCTGCACCTGCAAAAGTTTTCATATATGCTTAATTTTAAGCACTGGGAATAGATTCAGTGTTACTGAAGTAAGTCACTGTCTGCAGTTGTATAAGTAAGTAACACTTTGCAGGACCAAGGTCTAAAGCTTCAGTAATATGTAGTTTATTTCCTTAGTGCTTTTATTCTTCCAAATTGTTCTTTAATTCCTTCAATTTTCATCTCTCATCAGTATCCTCAGATGACTAGTATGGGACTGATTAGCACATGAAGAAGCATCATTAAAGCCCAGCTTTATGTTCTGCATCTAATTTAATCTAAGAAGTGTCTTATAAATCTATGTTTAACTTTTCATTGGATCAGTTTTTCTAACTTTAGAGTTCAAAGGTTTTATCCCTCCAGAACTCATAACAGGAAATATTATCACTACAAAGCAGATAACAGGCATAGACTGGGTCACTACTGTACCTCTCGGCACTTTTGTGGAATTTAACAGTTCCACTGTGTGTAGATATATCCTTTGCGCTAAAATTGCCTCTCCAGTGTCAAGTGGGTATTAGACACTCTATTCGTGTATAGTTATTTTGTGCAGAGTATTTATAAGCTGTTTAAGAGTCCCAGTATTTCACTCTGCACTTCAGGTGTCCCTGGAACAAGTGTGTGTCCTTATGTTGTGCTTTGCCATTTTGCAGGAATAAAGATGTTACAAATGTTATGTAACAATGTATTTGAAGACAGTTATAAATACAAACTAACAATTTTTATCTCAAATAGATTTATCAAATTAAAAGCTAGTTAGAGAGATATGATCATAAGCTAAGACAGAAGAAAGGAGGTGAGAGAGAGAAATGAGGCAGAAACAGATGAGCTAGAGTTATGAAAGGCAGCACTCAGTAAATGAAGCTCCAAATAAGAGACAGATTCTTATTGCTGCACTACTGAGATTATGTGATAATAATATAGTAAGCGTGTTAAAGAGCAGAGGGATCAAGAGTCATTTTTATTGACACTGTGTGCAATAAAAGGAAAGCTGGCAAATGTAACCAACCAAAGCCTTTGCAGGTGAAATCACTAGCACCGTAAGAAAGTATTGATTAAAAAAAAAATACATAGAATATTAGGTGGGATCAAAAAAGTTACAGGATCTCCAAAACCTGGACAAAAGTCAAGAAACCCAAGAATTTAGAATGAAGATGTGAAAGTGAAAAGCAGAAATATTGGAAGCTGTTTTTAAAGGAAACTGGGGGAAAATCAGAATCAGAGAAACTGGAAAGGAACTTTAAGGACTTCAGAAGAAAGAGATGCATAGCAGAAGCTCAGAGAAGCAGAACAGCACATAGGAAGCAGTTCTGCGTATGCAATGCTACACTTCTATGTGTATATGTGTATGTAACATATTTCTGAGTAAGTAACACTACCTTCCTTGAGCAGTTAGGGAATGGGTCATCAGGCAAGAAGATCACAATGATACAGAGAACAAGAGGGGGAGATTTTCCATGTGAAAGAAATGAGTCTGTAAAGAAAGTAATTAAATAGCATGACAGGGGAAGTAAAAGCCACTACTACAGGGCTTTTTTTGAAGCAGTAAGCTGATATTTATCCAAGGAGAATATGGGTAAACGGAGATTTTGAAATGCTGAGACATTTGGATATGGTAGAACTTAATCAAAAGGAGAGGCGGAGATATGAATAAAAGTGATCTTGGAAATAAGCATCCCAAGAAAAAGTGATGTTCATGTCTCTCACTCCACAAAGAAGTAAATGAATATTGGAACATACAGAAAAGAAAACCGGATAATGAGGAGGAAATGGGTCAGGAAACATGCAGCAACTAAACAAAGCAGTTGAGTGAAAGCACATGAATGCTTCACTAAACATCAATCATGAAGAATATGTATACAGACAAATTACTCTAAAGTGTTGAAAGAAAATCTCATCTGTAATTGCACAAGTTAAATCAAACAGGAATATATGCTAGGATAAAGCTATGCCAGACAGAGAATTGTTTAATGTTCCAGTGTCTGAGAGAAGTCAGTCATGATTCTGTTTTTCTCACCATCAGGTCTATCAGGTCAGTCTTCTGAGTTTTAAAAGGTATTTATTGCTTTCGAACTTCATAAAAATGAAGTATCCATAATATTTTTGCCTGGGCACTAGGATGCCCTATATCTAATCCTTACCAATTGTTTGTACTCTCCAATGGCAGAGTGGAGCAACCATCTCTGAAGCTTTCCTGTAGCCTATCTGGAGTTTGGCTGAAAATACATCTCCTCCTGCTAACATATTTCTGACTGCTATTTATAGAAATAAAAGTTGGGTGAGTTTTTTTCTCTTAGATACTTTATGCTTATATGCCACATCACTGGCATCACTAAGTGACCTGGTTATGCTTCTGTGTTATTCTCATGTATCATTTCATCTGGGGTTTAATGAGTTACCACCGTGAGAACACTGTAATTTCCCATATCACCACCAGAAAGTTAGTGAAGGTAAAATGTCCCAAAGACATGATAACAGCTTTTCCATGCCAACATGCCTTCACTTGAAAGGTCAAGCTCAGACAAATAATTTATATGTTTAAAGATATATTGTTCCTCACTTTCAGGTACAAGCTTCAAACTGTTCTATATTTCAGGGAGAAAATTAGTAGGAAGAGCATCCCAGGAGTATTAGGAAGGTGTATCCTGCTACTGAGAGGCTGATCCAGGGAGTAAAATGGTGGTTACACTGACACTTCATGACAGTAGCCACATAGGCAACATATCAAAAGGAAAATATCTCAATCTGCCCAGCCTAGTTTCTCGCTATGCATGATGCATCAATTCACTGCAGACTCGGTATAGTGTTGATGTCATCTCCTGTCTCCTCACTCTTATCCTCCTTCTCAACATGAGGCGAAAATCCATGGATGACTCCTCCGCTGTTCTTTCCTCTTCCCCTAAACCACTTCCTTCACTCCACACTGTGGTGTCCCATTTTGTATTGTACTGCTACCTCTCTTCCTCCAAGTGATAAAAGGAGAGTCAGTTGCCATTTTCATAGAATCATAGAATGGCCTGGGTTGGAAGGGACCTTAAAATCATCTAGTTCCAACTCCCTTGCCATGGGCAGGAACACTTTCCACCAGACCAGGTTGCTCAAAGCCCCATCCAACCTGGCCTCGAACACTTCCAGGGATGGGGCATCCACAGCTTTTCTGGGCAACTTGTTCCAGTGCTTCACCATCCTCACAGTAAAGAATTTCTTCCTAAAAGTTTTCTCCTTCCTTCACGTAACAGAAGCCTTGATTTAAACTTGGTAAACAACCAAATTATCAGGTTGTTTAATTTGAAGGATAATCTCCAGAAAAACCAATAAGCATAGGAGTAGAATGTCAAGCACAAGAACACCAATAGCTTGATAAGAGAAAGGGAGCCTCCTGCTCTGGCTCCTCTCAGGAGTGATTAGTCCAGCTGTCCAGGCATTAAAACCATCACTAGAAGTCAGTAGGAGCAGTTGTGATTACATTACAGACTGAGGGGGAAGCAGTTACTGCCTAAAGGGATATGGGATTCGTTATGGGGTACAGGGGAAGAGTATTTTGGGATCGCAAAAGATTTGTTCTAGAAAGTGTAGGGAAGAAACCAAAAGTAGGGAAAAGTATGGATGAAGGTAGTCTGGCAAGGAACAAGCATAGGAAAATGGAGAGATACAGAGATGAAAGGGCTGATTGCATAAAAACAGTTTGCTTATCCAGCCATGCCCTGCATTTGAATGTTGCAGCCTGACCTTGTGAAACTCCTTTTTTCTTTTCCTGGGTGAGGAGACTCTACTCTATGTGTAAGTGGGTTTAGAGAAGTTCAAGTGCATCTGCAGTGCCAGCAATTGGATAAACTACAATGCACAAGTGGTCCAAGTGCAAGTAACTCTACTGGAGATCATAATCCTAGACACACGTCTGTAGTAGCAGCAACTGAAGAAATGGGATAAAGAGCATGTGTATTGTGTGATATGTACTGACATGATATTTGTTCTCAGACAACTGCAAGAGAAGTGTAGGGAACAGAATAAAGGTCTCTATGCAACCTTTGTTGATCTCACCAAGGCTTTCGATACCGTGAGCAGAAAAGGTCTATGGCAGATTTTGGAACGTTTAAGTTGTCCCTCCAAGTTCCTTAAAATGATCTTCTCACTTCATGAGGATCAGCAAGGCCAAGTCAGATGTGGCAATGCACTTTCTGAGCCCTTTCTAATAACCAATGGTGTGAAACAAGGCTGCGTTCTCATACCAACCCTATTCACAATCTTTTTCAGCATGATGCTCCAAAGGGCCACGGCAGACCTCAATGATCAGGATGGTATTTACATTCGATATCGTACTGATGGAAGCCTATTCAACCTAAGGCGACTGAAGGCCCACACTAAGACCTTAAATCATCTTGTCTGGGAGCTGCTTTATGCTGATGACGCCGCCCTTGTCACTCACACAGAAGCAGCTCTGCAGCATTTAACATCCTGCTTTGCAGATGCTGCTGAGATTTTTGGGCTGGAAGTCAGTTTAAAGAAGACAGAAGTTCTCTATCAACCTGCACCTCAGGAAGTCCTCCATCATACCCATATCACCATTTGGCAAATCAGAGCTCAAATCAGTCCAGCAGTTTAACTACCTAGGCAGCCTCATCTCCTCGGATGGTAAGATTGACGGAGAGATAGAAACAGGTTAGCAAAGGCATATAGTGCTTTTGGAAGACTCCATAAAAGAGTTTGGCAAAATAAACTCTTGAAGAAAAGTACAAAGATCAGTGTTTACAGAGCCATAGTGCTGTCTACTCTTTTATATGGATCCGAATCATGGGTCATCTACCGTCACTACCTGCGACTCCTAGAACACTTCCATCAACGCTGCCTCCATACAATCCTAAACATCCATTGGTCAGATTATGTGACTAACATGTCTGTTCTAGAACAAGCACAAATCACAAGTATTGAAGCCATGTTGCTGAGAACACAGCTGCGTTGGGCAGGGCACATCTCTAGGATGAAGGACCACCGCCTCCCTAAGATCTTGCTTTATGGTGAACTTGCCACTGCTGCTGCATGAGAGGAGTCCCGAAGAGAAGATTCAAGGACTCCCTGAAACAACATCTCAGCCTTGGCCATATTGATCATCATAACTGGTCTACTCTGGCCTCCAGTCGGGAGGCCTGGAGACACACCATCTATAACGCTGCTGATGCTTTTGAGAAAGCACGCAGGATCACCCTCAAGGAGAAAAGACAACGCAGAAAGAATAGTGTCTTGCAGAATATACCATCTAAGGAGTCTTTCTGCTGTGCCTTTTGCAACTGGACTTACCTCAAATTGGCCTTTTTAGCCACCAGCACGCTTGTAACAAGTGTGGGTAGAGCCCTTTCCAAATCTTTGTTCACGAAGCCTAGCCACGATGATGATAATGTCAGTAACAGCTAGTAAGTATCAAGCTGCATCATCTGGCAAGTAGGATAAGAGCTTGGGAGCCAGACACCAAAACAGTCTGGGCTGCATATGGGAAAGATTAGACGGCCTGAGTGCTGGCTACTGGAGAGACAACAAGTCCAAGCAAATTACTGAAGAAACAATGGGGTATGAGCTCAGCTGAGAGACTCATTCACACATGCATGTGTCTGTGGATGACACAACTGAACATTAAAGGATCCAAGAGCCAGCTACTGGTTAGACAGAGTGTCTAAGGCCATTCACAGTATGCATGTCTGTACCCTTCCTTGTGTTTTTGAGGGGGTCTATGTACCAGTAATGGGACTGGGGCAGGTATGCCTAGATGCCAAAACTGGGGAGACCCAGAAGCCAGGTGCTAGAAACTGGACAGACTGAGATTCTAAAATCAGTCATTGGAAGGATCCCTATTGTATACATTTACACATTTTCCACTAACAGACTTTTGTCTTGGTGAGTGAAAGAGGACCAAAAGAAGGCCATTGGAGTTGCTTTTTCTGTACATGTTGATCTATGTGGTCGGTCACGTGCACATGTATGCATATGTACATGTGGGAATGCATGCTCAGCCTTGCTACTGGCCAGATCTGTGAAGACGCAGCAGCCTTGCCTCAACAGTGTCTCCACTAACCATGCAGAGACATCCATAGAGGGCATGCTGTGCCTCACACTCCCAGCTAGAAGAATCAGTGTGCAACAAGTCCAGTGCACTAAACTCACAACAAGGGCTAACCAGTTCTACTTGGGCAGTGCCACACATCTGGCTATTGCACACACACAGTGTATTTGCACATGAACAGTAGCCACTGCTCCTTATGCCAGTAGAATATTCTTTGTGGTTTTAATTTGTAGTCTGAACCTGTCTATTTACACAGGTCCACATTATATGACATAACTGATGTTTCCTGGACCATGCTGACCCAGGACAGTTTCCCCTAGCAATGCTAATCCACTTACAAAGTCTACAGGCTAAATACTATCAAGCGTAAAAGAAGTTTTATGTTTTCCCTGATATTGTTTGCTTCTTTTATTTCCTGAAGAACATGTGAGGACAAAAATCAAATGTGCAATCTGTGGTATGTGCTTTCTGGTCTTTTTGGTAGCAGGATTAATAGGATAATTTGAAGACTCATCATGCAAACTGAGATAGTTTCATAGTTTCTAGTGAAAATGGTTTAGACACATCTCCATTTCACTTCCCTTCTTCCAGCTTCAGCAAAATTACTTCAAATCACTCTGATTATGTATCTAAAATTCAAAAACCTTGCTGCCCATTATCTTATCCATATGTCCACATTGTGATCTGAATCAGAAAATAAATGAAAAATCTTTTTCAAAAGAAGGGCCATTGCAGAAGAGCTCAAAGTTGTGGTGTCATATTGTTTGAAGTTTCCTACTGAACTCACATATTTCCCGTGCTTCAGACACAGGGGTTATGTAGGATTTAAAAAAAAAAAGAAACTCTACTGTTCAGAAGCTTTTTCTAGCTTTGATGACAACTCTGAAATTGCTTATTTTTCAGATCAGTGGAGAGTGATACAGAAGGTCTTGGATCATTACAGAACATGAAGATCCTTACACATCTGAGCATATTGCAAGTGACAGCAGAACATAGAGTGAGCCCCCAACAACAGTCGGCAGCCAGAGTTAAGAAAACAACATTCACTGGAATTTTCCTTACTTAAAGATGTTTTCTGACTTTTTTATTGACCCAGCACTGTTGTATGTTTAAAGCAGTCAGAGATGTGTTACATCAACCCTAGTGCCTGATGCAGAAACACAGGGAAAAGATCATTCAAGGAACCTCACTGATGGTCAGGTCACTAAATCAAGCTGCATGCAGATGTATATGGCACCTGTCCTAACAACAGCAGTTTTCCAGTCCCTCCATCCAGAAGGAAACTACCATAGGTGTCTGCAGTCAAGAAAAAGGTGAGAAACGAAAACAGTGCATGTTGCAGCTCTCCCACAGAAATGGGAACTGTTAAAGCTCAAGGCTCTGAGGCTAGCTGCAAGCACAACCACATCATAACAAGAAAAATGGCCATTCTGGAGCCAGCTCAGAGGTAGCGCTCCCATGGGCTTGCTGCTCACATGCTCCGCAAGTCCATGGAGCAGCAGCAAATTTACCTGTGCAGCAGCAAGGACAATGAACCTCATGGTGTTAATATTGCTTTTTAAAACCCTGGCTCTGACATTCACAGACTCCTATGTGAATGATTTCGTTTTCTTTTATTTAAAGAGAGTTTCTGAAAGTCACCACCTAAAAGTTTAACATTTTAGCTATCAAAGGGATAAGGAATTTTTATTCTTTCTCTTAAAGGCAATGCTTTAAATATATTCTCTTCATTTTCATGACATTCAGCACAGGATTTCTGACTGCAAAATTCACTTGTCATTGAAGTTTCCATGCTAAGCACTTTTGCAGAGTGTCCACCTAAAATGCTTTTCTCTGGGAGAAAGTAAACAGCCTCACTGGCTGTCAGTGACCTGAGGGTACCAATTAGCAGAGGAGCTGCTCGACTGTCACTAATACTGACCCACTTCACACCCAAGCAAGTGAAGGCAGGTTGCTGTAATCACATCAACCGCTGCAGAGTGCAAGTCCATGTAGAGTACCTTCCCAAATCTTTGAGCAGAAGTTTGCTGTTTCACCCTTGAAATGTCAAGCTGAAAAGCACACCATAGGCTACATCAAAAATAAGGCCACCCACAGCACAGCAGCATTATTTCTCTTCCAGCATGCCCTTTGAGCAGAACACAGAGCACATAGCCTGTAAAAGGGCATATAGGTGGCACATCTGTGATTCCCTTATTTTTGCAAGCACCTTGAAAGCTCTGGCCTTCAGCAGGCAGCTGTGAACTGTGAAGAAAAGGGGACCAACTATGTGAATGATATGAAACAGCAGTAAGGGTTTAATAGGAACAACCTGAGAATAAAAAACAGAGAGTTATACAAATCCTGAGAGTCAATGGAACCATTCCTGGAAAAGTATAAACACAGTTTGGTGCTATAAAAGAATTCTATTGACTATTATGATCATCTGGTCCGACCTCAAGGTGTCATCTTAAATTCTGGTTTAACAGCATCCTCTGATTTTGCTTCTTTCCCTAATGACTTTGTTCCCACTTTAGAAGTTCAACTACCAGCTTACAGAATGGGCTATTTACACGC
Source organism: Neopelma chrysocephalum (assembly GCF_003984885.1). NCBI lineage: Eukaryota > Metazoa > Chordata > Aves > Passeriformes > Pipridae > Neopelma > Neopelma chrysocephalum. The sequence continues at coordinate 346,737 of NW_020897716.1, read as the reverse complement.
CATTATTGTTTCCATTTATTCAAATAACTAAGTTTTTTGTCTAGACCACACTGCAGCCTTTGGGTTTTCTTTTTCAGGAAAAAGATGGTTTCTGACCCATTTAATCTACCTTCACAAAGGGGAGGGAGATTTGGTTTTATTTTCTTTATACTTGTAATCTTTCCCTCCTCAAATCGCTTTCTTGGAAGATGATCAACAAAGAAGAAAGAACTGTGTCACCTTGTGATTTATTACAGCTTTTCTACCAAGTCACTCTCCTCATCTATTTCATATGACATTTACAAAAGCTAACATGATGTTATATTCATCAGTTTCTAGAGAAAGAAAATGTCTAGCAATGAGAGATCAATTTTTTTCATCAAAAATAATTCTATTTCTTCTCAGTCTATCTTGGGAAATATAATGAGTACTTTAAAACACTTTCCAAAATATTTGTCAGACATATTTCTTATGTTGTATCACATAATACATATTTAATTCTGCTTAGTTATCTGCTGGTACTCTTTCTGAGCTTTCATAAGTCCGTTTTATGTAAAACCTCTCTTTAACCAACTCTACAGACACCTGTACAGCACACACTCATTCCCATTTACTGCAAAAAGCCATAGAAAAGCTGTTCAAAGCAACAATTTATATTTAGGACTGAGTTGCATTCTTAACAAAAGATAGTGCAGTTCTGAGCTGCTCCAGAGGCACCACAGGAGGGAATTGCCCTGCAGGCCGGTGTTATTTACTATAAGCACAGATGTAAGCCAGCAGTAAATAACTACTCTGCTGCTCAAGTCCAGTAAGCATCAATTGTGCTGGATCATACTCTGGCAGAAAACACAAAGTTAAAGAATTATTTTGTACCTGTCTTTTCCCATCCATGCCTTGCACCCCTGCAGGGAAATAAAGAGTATGCACATGTTCATTTTATTTCCACAGTGTTCTGGGAAAACATGGAAGGAAGCATGTAGCAGTAAGCCCTTGCCTTGGCGTGCAGCCTTCCTTCATGCCCAGTTCCTGGAGGACATCTGGGGCTTCAATGAACTTCAGGTGGTGTCTGTACTGAAGCCAGGCACAAAAACCTGCCTAAAAGCCCCATCTACTCCCCAAGTACACAATCCCAAGACCACTGTAGAAAGAGATGGGTCAACATTAGGAGTGAGATATCCTCTCTACTCTTGCAGTGATCACTCTTGCAGTGATCTGTGAACCAGGAAGAGCAATAAAGCACTAATGTGATCATCAGGTGTGCATTTGAGCGTCCTTCAGTGCATAGACATCAGCTTTTCATCTGTAAAATACTACCTTAGTTGCCATAAAAACAGTCTGTATATTCCCCAACAGGTCAATGGTCTAGTTCATGAATCTGGTCTCATGTCCCTCCTGAAGGCCACATTAAAATTTGGTCTGGGAATGGCCACTGAACCCAGTGCAGAGCCCCTTTAACTCACCAGGAAAGATCCTTATTAATTTCATTCTCTTTATTGCTAGTACGAAGACTTAGAAACTCTTCATTAACAGAGGAATCTGGTAACATTTAGTTCCCATTAAGCAGTTCAACAAAATGGGCTCTGTTATGTTGAAGAACGCTATTTCAGCTCAGTGTATGAAGGGAATATTCACTCTTAAGAACATGAACTGGCAAGCACAAGTCAGGGCCATATTCGGCAGCCACATGCACAGTAAAAAGCAGGCTGGCTAATATCAAGAGCCTGAGAGGCAGATGTGTTTTGCTTGCTTTCCATTGCAAAATGCTGTCTAATTAACATATTAGTCCACCCTGAAAGAATGAACAGAGGGGTTGTACACAGTCCTCTTGTTAGAGTCTCCCGTGTGGGCAGGAAAACCATCTGCAGATTCCAGATAGAGCAGTCCAGACAGGGAGGTGCACTGGCTGGCAGATCAAAAACATCCATTCTTCAGCTAAAACCATAGAAAACATACAGCTACGAGAGAAGTCTGAAGAAGAGAAGTCCAAAGACAAGATTTTCAAAAATGGCTGCCTGCTCCCAGCCTTTAAAATGGACCTTGAAAATAACTTCATCCACACATCTGATTTTCCTGCAAACCTTACTACTTTCCCTCTCCCTCCTATAATTGTTTTATTTGCCATTTCACCCATTTTGGGAGTCCCCTTACTTGTGCCATCTATTTCTGTGACTATAACATGGAATGCTTTCCTAAGTTTTTCTCATTTTCATTGGCAAGCATCTTTTTTTTTCCACTAGATAGCTTCCTCTCAGTTTCCCTGCAGTCAGTCACACCTGCAGCTCTGCTCAAGACCAGGAATACAGATGTAGTTTTGTTATGAGGGCTGCCAGCATCTGCTTTTGAATGAATGACACACAGGAAACTCCCAGAAACTGAATTTCAAGGATCCAGCTGTAGTTTTCCAGGATGAACAACTGAGTATCCAGTTGATAACAGAAGATACAGGTATAAACATGGCTCTGAGAAGCCTCTCACAGCAGCTGAGCTCCAGTGACCTCTTACAGAAAGTGCAGACAGCAGCCATGATCAAGCAGATTAACTGCAGCAGTGCTGCTGGGTGTCAGAGCACCAGTATTCGAGGGACATTGAGAGCAGATCAGACAAGCATATTTAGGGGGGAAAAGGAAAAAAAAAAGATGCTCAACTAAAAGACCAAAAAGTATGTGTGTGTTCCTGGCACCTGGCAGCTCACAAAAATCATTCTGTATCACTCCCACCACAGTCCTAGCCCAGCATCATAAGCTTAGAGCACCTTAGCAGCAAGAGATGTGATTCTGGCAGATCCATGCTGACCACCAAGACAAGGCAGTCAGCCATCCCTGCAAAGCATCTGAACAGCCCCTCACCCATGCTGCAGCAGCTGCTGGACAAGCATGGGTCAGCACAAAACAGAGTGAACACAGCAAGACAGAGCAGCTACAGGATTTAGCCACATTAACACAACAGCTCACATCTGCACAGCAGCAGCCTGACCTCGACGAGTCATTAAGTGTAGTTATCAGATGTTAACCAAGTTGATCAGAGTGATGCTAAAACATGGGACCCTGCCTTGATGTCCTCCTTCAGGATGCCATTTTATCCAAGATTTTACAAGCTGGACACAAAACTCTGACACATAGTCTGTAACATCTCAGCGCAGATTCAAATCCAGGTTGAGCGTTCCGCATAAACCTTTGCTTCTCACTCACTTTAATAGAAAGTGGTTAAAAAGAACATGCTGCTATTTAATTTCTAATAGGCACAAGGTCTGTAGTTGTTTTTCTTCGTACAAGGGGAAAAAAATAGGTGAACATACACTTTACTCCGTTCTTTTACTAGTTCCATGTCCAGAAATCAGAAATGGAAATACACACCAGTTCCAATGATTTACAGTAAAAATATAAATTCATGTTTTCCCTCTGCACAGCTTCCTGTGTCTCCACCCCATTCAGCTATCAAAACTTCCAGGTGCAGGCTGTGTAAATTGGTGCTCCAGGGCTGCATCCCTAGAGTTAACAAAGCAGACCACAGCTCAGCAAGAAGCAAACTGCTGGACTGAATCCAAAGCTGGGAAGGTCAAAGGAAAGATTCTCCCTGACTTCAGGGAGATTGAAAGAGGCTCTGGAAGCTGTATGAAAATAAATGATAACAAAAAAAGCCAATTAAGTCTCACCACTACAGAAAAAAAAAAGAAATCTTGCAAAAGCATTATGCAGCACACTGAATACACTGAATACTGTTCCTCTATTTGGAGACTGGAGAGCAAATTGCAGGGCAACACCCAGATTGCAATACACTCAGTATAGAGAAACAGTCTAAAAAACCCACCAGACAAATCTATATAATCTGTTTTTTTCAGCAGTTGTGCTACATGTCATCCTGAACATCTGTGGAAAGCACTCACAAAATACTGGAAAACTCACTGTTAATTGTTGGTGTCCATCCTGAACATGGGTGAAAGGGCAGCAAAGGGGCTGGGCACTACAAACCTCGTTGTCTTATGCACTTTGTACAATGGCCACCAGAGCTGCTGCAGCTGCCTGGTCTTGTGACCAGGTCATGGTGCTGCTTGAAGCAGAGCCCCTGGTCTACTCCATCAGGGGAGAGTGGCTGTACTATATCCAACTAGAAATCCAGCACTGTCTATCATAACTTGCATTCAGCGGGAGACATAATTAGAGAAGATCAAGTACCAAATAAGTATGGCACCCTTAACTTTGTCCCAACCTCCCATTGTTTTAGCTCAGGGACATGAGCTGCTGTGTTTTGTGTAGTTAGTAATCCCCAACACCAACTTTCTCTTAACTTATCCAGTTTCCATCAAAATTACATAAATATGTTCATGACACCCTTTAACAGAAAGGTCCACGTGTCTGATACCCTTTGCAGGAAGATTCAACTTTTTTTCTTTAAGCCTTTCTCCTATCAGATTCATTTGATGCCCAGCAGTTCTTGGAATTGGAACACACAGTGAATATTCAACAAAGTGAATATTCAGCCCTCTACACACCACTTCTGACAGTCTTGTATCAGAGACTACTCAGCTGTCTCTCGCCAAAGTGAGTCCCAGCTCACTTTGTCATAGCCTTCTACAAAAGATTTTTTGTGCCTTTGATCATCCTTGCTGTCCTTCTCCAAACATTTCCAGCTCTACTACATTATTTTTTAAATACAGAGATCAGACCTTCACACATTATTCAGAGGCAGGCAAACAATTTATTTACATGTTAAGTCATGTTTTGTTCTGTATTCCTTTTAAGCCCTCACATTTGATTTGCGTTTTTAACCACTAGTGAGTAAATTGACGTTTTTCACAGAATTATCCACTAAAACCTCAGATTCTCACTCCAGATACCCCAATTCCCAGTATGAGCTCAGCTCGCTACTCATCTTTTATGCAAACCAGATTGTTTGTTCCCCACATGCATACTTTATCATTACCCAAAGTGAGTTTCATCTGACATTTTATTAGCCAGTCACTCAGTCTCATGAAGTCCATCTGCAGTTCTCCAGCAGGATTTCACCCTTGCCACTGCTACTGTGATAACTTGGTATCACCAGCAGCTTCTCTCCAAGCCATTTGTGAGAAGAGCCATTGAGCACACAGATCCCATCACACAGTCATTTGTAATCTCCTTCCCCTGTAAGACCTGACCATTGACCTTGTTTTCAAACTTTTAGCCAAATTATCTATCCATATCAGAACTGTCCTTCTGCTGTCATAACTGCTTAGCTTTCCTAAAATCCTCTAATGAAGAAGCTGATTTTTACAAAGGTGTCTAATAAAGTAGACTGCACCACACATCATCTTTATCTACAAGTGTGTTGACTCCTACAGAGAACAGTAATACATTTGCAAGGCAGATGTGCATCCTAACTCTTTCCAAGCACACAATACTTATCCAGATAGCCTCTAATTCTACTTTTTATTATAGTTTCTACACTGTACCGAGTACTTATATCAGACTTACAGGCCTAGAATTCCACAAACCATGCTGGAAACCTCTTGAAGTTGGGCATCATATTTATCCTATGTATTCTGCTCCTCAGGGACTGTCGGGGGTTGACAGAGAACCTGTCAGCAGCCTGGCACTTATCGACGAAGCAGTCGATGTTGACCAGATCAAAGTGTACCCCTGAGATGGACTGAAAGAGAGGACCGAGGCCCTGATCCTGACAGTATACTGATGCATCCTGAAGAAGCTGTCCCGTGGGAACAGAGAACATTGTCTCATGAGAACACAGACCTGTTTTGAACGAGAGTGGTTGGGAAGAACATCAACATGAGAGAAAAATAAGAGCAGGTGCTCAGGACTGTTGTGGGAACCTCACAGGGCTGTTTTGAGAAAGAGCAAAGTTGTTGTGAGAAAGTAGAGTTTAGAAAATGCACCTATTAGCTGTAAGAATTCTGGTGTGAGAGTTTGAACTGTCCTATCTGTGTGGATTACGTGTGTTCAAAAACTGTACTTAAAGGGACTGCTAAGCAGCCCCGGTGTGCTGTCTTTTTCCTGGAAATAAACTTTGTTGGAACCTTTTTTATGTCGCACGGCCGTTCCTACCGCGACAAGGGACAAAGGCCAGAGGTCACACAGTGCTATAAGCTGGAGTTGCTCTGAAGCTTTTGGATGAGAACAATCTAGTTTTGGTGATTTATTGCTGTTCATTTTAACCCTCTACAGTCACTTTCAGAAAGACTTTCTCAAGGGTACCCCACAGAAAGTGTTCTGGCATGGCAAATTTCCCCAGGTTATTCCATAGAGAACAACAATGCAAAGAATTAATGAAATTTCGTTGCATTGTCCTTGACATGTTAGAGTATTCCTGTTTTTTGTGGTTTGAAAGCTCACAAAAATCCAATTTCCAAGCTCCCCCACAATTTGCCTCAATGTAAGAGAGAGAAGGTTTCAGACAGGCATAACTCAGCATGGGGAAATTATATGAAAATTTATTACTAACAGAATAAAACCTATAGAAACTAAAAAGCAAATAAATACATAGTATTAATACAACTTCTACCACCCCTGGGGGTCCTCTCACATCAGTTCAGAAGAAAACTCTTCAGGGCAATAGCTAAAGTCTCTTTCATTGGGGTTTCAGGGAAGGGGTCTTTTGCACCCCCACCAGCTCCTCGGCCTCTGCCAAGGTCTCCTCCTGGACTGCAAGGGAACACTTGCTGCACCAGGTCTTCATCATGAGTTACAGGGGGTCAGCTTTTGAGTCCTTTCTCCCTGTTTCGTGAAGGTTCCTCCCAGAGAGTAAGATGTCTGCTCTTCCTCTCCAGGTTGCAGGATTTCTGGGTTTCTGCTCAGTCTTTATACCCCAAATAGTTTTCACCAGGGGACCCCTGGTGGTCTAGTGGTTAGGATGTGGTGCTCTCACCGCCGCGGCCTGGATTCATTTCCCGGTCAGGGACACTCCCCCGGGCAGATGGAGCTCGTCAGCCCTGTAAGGCCATCCATCTAAGAGAAGGTCACTCTAAACAAACCTATGTCCTGAGGACCTCACTGCCATTGTCCAAGCTCACTTGGCCCCGGCAGACGAACCTTAGGATTAAAGGGTGGGCTCAGTTCAGCGCATGGTGTGTCTCACCTAAAAAATCCATTGCGCAGGCTTGAAAGGTAAAAGACCTTTCCCAAAAATCTTCGTTCGCGAAGACTGGCCATACAGTTTTCACCGAAAGTCCTTACCCAGAAAAAGCCTGCTTGGTTTGGCTTCTCTCTATCTCAGCTGCTACATCAGCTCAACTTCACGTGGCAAGGAGGGTCATTCCCCCCGCATTCCTCATTGTTCGGTTTTCGGCTGCCCTAGTCCAAACCCACGAGGGCACCTCCAAGCCCCTCGGCCCATCTCCGTGTTTCAATCTCAGCTCCAGGTCACCTCCTCTCCCGTCATTGTGGGGGAAGTGGCAGCAAGACTGCTTGAAGTTTTCTCTCTCCTCTGGCTGGAATTCTTCCAGCTCTGCACAATCACCCCTGCTTCTCCAGGGTCATGACTATCAGCCTGACCCACTGCGGGCCACCCCTCGGCCCATCTCTGGTTCAGCTCCAGTGCCATGCCTGCCTTCTTGGGGGGGGCTGGCTCCAGCCCCTGGCTGGCCTCTCAAGCCCCGCGCCACCGCCTCTTCAGGGCAGTGGGGGAAACGGCGAAGAAACCACCTTGGCCCTGGACGAACCAAGGCCACAGAGGCCCAGGGGCCCCCCGGGTTCAGGGGCCCCTGGCCACCCCTCGTGGCTCCAATTCTCTCTCTGCCAACAACTTCCTCTCTGGCTGTTGTAATATGCTAACTTCACAGGGGTGAACACAGCTCTCCATTGGTCTCTGCATCGGAAACTTACTTGGGATTAACCATTTCCAGCCCCAGGGGAGGCTATACGAGTCAAACCACGACACTGTTATACCCCAATCACCTATTATTCCTACACATATTGAAGCAGGTTTCATGTTCCTGATGCATCTGAAGAGACGTGACAATAATTATAATAATTTTTGAAACATTTTGGTAGTTGATAGGACAAACACAAAAATTTGAGTACATTAGTGGGCTTTATATACAACCTACCAGAGTAGGACTTTTTTTTGTTGTTTTTTCAAATATAGCTTCAGCTTCTTGGCAGGTTCTTCTAACTTTTGATAACCTCTGTTTGGGGAAAAAGAAATCGTCATGATTTCCTGCAAACTCTTCTAACAGAATGTGGTGGTTTGAAAAACCTTTTCTCTGGGGCAGTAATGGTTTGCCCCACTGATAATACTAGACCAATCAAAGGTTCATATGCGCCCTACGGAAATTACATACCCACAGCAACGGAAGAGAAGGTGGTGAAGTAGTTTTAGTAGGTTGGTAGCCATGATCAGAACCACGAGGAGGCAGGGGGCCAGTGAGCCCCCTCTGGGGGCCATGAGCCCCAGCCCCAGCTGAGGCTACGAGAGACCCGGTGTAGTGTCAAAGCTGAACCAGGTCCCGTAATCAAGAGGTGGGAGAATTTCCTTACTGTCAGCAGCAGCAGAAAACATTGAAAGTGGCAGCGGAGCAGTCCTGAACAGACAGCGATGGCTGAAAGCCAAAAAGATAGCCAGTAGCAACAAGATAACATGAAGCCGGCTGAAAGATGCAGAATGTTCCTGCAGGAGGGAGAGCTGGCAACGAAACAGAGGAAAACTCAACAGAACTGGTTTGGGGTAAGACTGTATTAATTTCCCAAAACTCAGGGACCTGTTGAAGAGGAGGGGTGGACTTCCAAACCTTTAGGGAGTCCCAAAATGCAGCAGCAGCTAGAGTGAGACAGAAGAGCCGAGAAACCCGGAGTCTCCTGAGAGCTGAGCCAGGATGGAACACGGGGGAGGTGACCGTGCCCTCTGCTGCTGCTGCTGCTGCTTCTATCGTGCTAGTGAGCTGAGACAGAGCAAAAGAGCTTTGGTAAGACTGAACTGAAAGCTGCCTTCAATGTTCTACCCCAAGAGGAGTGAAGATCTACAAGGAAATCCCCCGAAGGCTCGGGCTCGGAGTTGGAATTTCCACAAAGTAAGAACCAAAATCCTGACTGCCATACTTAAATCTGCTGCCTTAAGAAAATGAAGGACACTAACCAGTGCCACAAAAAACTGAAACTAAGGAACTGTGGCCTGTGCAGTGACAGAAAGACTTTTCTCTTTCCTTCTTGGACTTTTATTGAAGGAAAAGAGGAATTTAATTCAATGTAAATATATATATATATAAGTGTGAGTAAATAAACCTTTGTAAATATTTTTCCCTGTGGCAATGGATGTTTGGAAAGAGTCCTGCCAAAGGTGGATTGATGAATCAGAAGTTTTTAATGTTGTTTAAACTCATGTTGAGAGGGCTCTTTACAGAGCCATTGCGTTTTCCCCTATACCTCCACTGTAAATCCCTTATCTCTCGGGCAGGAGTGTCCTGGGAAGATGTCCCAAGGTGTTCCCATTGGTCCTTTGTTAACCCCTTCCTTATTGGCTGTAAACCCTTTACCTTGATTGTGACCTCTCACCTGTGATTGGTCCCCAAGGGCTATATAAAGCCCCCTCCCAAAATAAACTTCCTCTTTCGTCCTCTCTCCCCTGGTGCTCTGGTGAGTGCTCCGTCTTGGGGTCACCCGGCCACGTGGTGGGGGGAGGGTGGAAGGGCATACTCCTTCCAGGTGATGGACTGAAACGAGGCCTGAAGGATCTCCCCTATCCCAAATCATCTACCGTATTTCCCTTCCCCCAATAACGAATGGTTGTGTTTTGTCTGAAAACTCTCTACATGAAGTGAAAAAGATATCAAGTCCATACCATCACTAAACCCTCTCACGGGGGCAGACTGTGGGAGGGGGGCTTGAACTTAAAAATTGGATCCTTGGGAGTTTCAAACCACCACACAGGTGCAGTGTCCTTAAATAGTATTCATGTTAGCTTTTTAGCAATACACTTCCTCATTTTTACACAATTACCTTTCTCCTCATTGAGGAAACTGTAATGAATTTTTAGGCTTCCCTTGCTCCAACAAGGGTGCTGAAACAAAGTACATTAGAGTCCTCATAACACAGTGTAGGATTCAGGACCTACACATCACTTGGCACAAAGCCAACATCCACTTACAAGGTGGCTGATCAACTGCTTCATGAACCAGCTATCGGTGAGTACTTGATTTCCACATCACATCTAATTACCTTCACCCAATCAACATAATGGAAACCAAAGACTTCCATTACTCTTGTTTTTCTTGTCCCTTGCAGGTTTTGTATTTTCCAAATGCACTGTGATGGCTACTCTGTCCTTCACCAAAGTTTTCATCCCTCATGAAATTCCTTTTCCTTGGAGGCATTAGCAGCCACAGCACATTTCTTCTTAGAAGCTGACTAGTTCCCCAGACAATTTATTGTGTTACTGATGCATGTCATTATTGACAATGTAATGATGGACAACTATTCACACTGTAAACAGAAACAAAGGTAATGGGACTCTATGGTAACAGTGAAAAGGCTGTTAACTGAAATGAAGGCTTTGGAATGGAAGACATGACTATAATACCAGCAAAAGTGGATAAAATAAGTAAAGAGGACAGGGAAAAAGAATAAAGTGGGTGAAACTAATCCAGGACTATATTCATCCTACTACCCTACTGCTTCATGTAGCCTCACTATGCTCAGAACTCTAGTCAGTGGAGGGACAATAATAGCATTAGGCAGAAAAATCCAGGAATTCATACGCATAGTTCCCAATAAAAGTCAGAGAGAAATCACTCCCTACAGTCTATTTTGTTGTACAGAACAACAACAAAGAGAAAGAACCACAGGGCTTGTTGATAGGAAAAAGACCACATGCCCACACACCAAGAAGATCTGATGCAATGGGACAACAGCAAGTTTTAGCTCAGCAGGGTTGCTCCCCCTCTTTGTTAAGATATTCCTAGCTTCTTCTTTTGCAGGACCAGAGCCTCAGAGAAGAATCCTCTACGACTATTAACATTCCATGAAAAATAGACGTGCCAGGAATATATAAAGAAGACACTGTAAGTCTCTTTTATGCACTGCATAATTTGCATATAATTTCTGTGATTCCAGGCTGCTTGAACCCGCTCTCTGTTCTGCCACAGCTATAGTAGTTCAGTTTCACAGAATCACAGAATATGCTGAGTTGGAAGGGACCCACAAGGATCATCAAGTCCAACTCTTAGCCCTGCACCCATTCCCAAGAGTCACACCACATGCCCAAGAGTATCATCCAAAGGCTTCTTGAACTCTGTCAGGCTTGGTGCCATGACCACTTCCCTGGGGAGCCTGTTCCAGTACCCAACCACCCTCTGGGTGAAGAACTTTTTTCTAATATCCAACCTAAACCTCCCCTGATACAACTTCAGGCCATTCCATCGGGTCCTATCACTGGTTACCACAGATCAGTGTCTGTCTCTCCTCTTCCCCTTACAAGGAAGTTGTAGACAGCAATGAGGTCTCCCCTCAGTGTCCTCTTCTCCAGGCTGAACAGACCAAGTGACCTCAGACGCTCCTCATACGGCTTCCCCGCAAGGCCCTTCACCATGTTCGTTGTCCTCCTTTGGACAGTCTCAAATAGCTTTATATTTTTCTTATATTGTGGTGCCTCAAACTGCCACAATATTCAAGGTTTGTATAGATTTGTAGGGATCCAGCTGGAGCAGCAGATCCCACGCAATTTCAGGGTCGACTGGGAGTTGGTCATTCTCACAGTCAGTCCTTGAACTCGGGGCACTGAGACCTCCTTGGTCTGTCATCTGTGTTGAAGACAAAGGCAAAGAAAGTGTTAGACACCTCTGCCTTATCTCTGTCCCTGTTTGTGAGGTGACCATCCTCATCCTGTAACAGGCTGAGGATATTTCTATACCGCCTATTGCCATTAATGTGAAAAAACTCTTTTTATTGTCCCCCACATTTCTGGCCAGCTTCAACTCCACCGAGCTTTGGCCACACGAATTTTCTCCCCGCAGCGGCAAGCAGAATCTCTGTAATCTTCCCATGTCCTTTGGTCTTCCTTCCACTGGGCATACACCTTCCTTTTTTGCCTTATTTCCAAGAAAAGATGCCTGCTCTGCCTTGCCTGCTTGACTTCCAACATTTAGGAACTGCCTGTTCTTGTGCCCTTAGGAGGTGGTATTTGAAAAGTGACCAGTACTGATGGACCTCAACACCTGCAAAACCATTTTTCCAGGGGACCTTACTCACTAATTCCCTGAGAAGCCTGAAGTCTGCTCTCTTCATGTCCAAAATTGAGGTTTTGCTGGCAGTTTTCCTCCTGTCAACAGAGCTTCACTATTCAAATGGAACAAAATTCAGCTTTAAATCAGTGGGATTAGGATTGCCTCTCACATTTGTACTTTTTAGCAACACCACTGAAAAATACCAAGTTATTAAATTCAATTATACAATGAAATAAAATTAAATTTCTTGCTCCCAATGCACTGGAAGGTGCTGCATAACAGAACTTTTTGTACCTTGAAAGCAAGAACTACTTTCAAGGGTGCAATGTGCATTTAGGATGGAACATAGGAACGAACATATCTGATGAGTCCTCTGTTTCAACTACGCTGTATCACATCAGCACCAGATTCTGCAGGGGAATATTTTAAAAGCCTCACAGTAGGCTAATATGGGATAAGGAATGCTTTGTGCTTCTTGTGTCTTAAAAGTAAACTATGTCATCCCATTCTTTATTATATGCTTCAAAATTCCTTTTGATTAGAAAGGTTCAGTTTTCATCAACAGAAGTCAATTCAGTAAGGTTGTGACATAATATGGCTGTGCATGCATTCCCTTACTCTGTAAATATTTTAAAAATTATTTTTGACCTATTTCTTGGTGTGGCTCTCACTGAACAATAGTTCTTCCTCAATAGCCTCTTGCAAGGGAGCTACAGAAAAAGTGAATTTACTTTTATGTAAGTCCCTATTGATGACAAGTTTTTATGTATTTGCTTTGTTTTACTGCTTTTTGAGCCCTGTTGAACAGTTCACCCTCCATGTATTCATGAACTATAACATCCCTAATAGACATGCTACAATAACTTCAGATGGCCCTATGTTCAGATTAAAACAGAACGAAAGGGAAACTATCTCTGCAAATATCTTTAAATAAATACCTTTAAATAATAGTATTCAGATGTCCTATGATTTTAATAATGCAAAATTTCTTCTAGAAGAGGAGCGGACTTGTAGGTGAAAAACACCTGACTGCCAAGTGACCAAGACTAAGCATGCTGAGTTTCCTTACCATCTCTTGACCAGAATCCATGACAGTTTTTCCAGCTCCATCTGAAGAAGCCTTCATTTTATTCCATCAACATACTTACTAGAGTGGCTGTGAATAAAAGACTGTGATACTAACCTATTAAATGCCTGTCCCCAAATCATAGTACATGTACTTTTACAGAATGTGTTTCTTTTATTACCTGTAAGAATATTTAGTACCAAACAGATCTTGAGTTATGCCAGCTTGGCTGACAATGCTTAAGTCACTTTACAGTAGAAAATGCAGAATAAAAAAAACATGTCCTCCAACAATTACCAAATTAAGGGCCATTTTGCAGTGTTTCTATTTATCTCTTTCAAACTGCACTTTGCAACTTTACTTACAAATAAAATTATATTAGACTTAAGAGATCAAAGAGAACCTTATTGCTGGACAGATGTAGGCTAATTGGTAATGCCTTGACCCTCGCAGGGGTCTACATTCAATGTAGTACATAAAGAGTTATTACAGTTAATGGGTTAGTTCTAATTGCACGTTCTTTCCCTGAACACCACACTAAAAATATGCCCTGTGGAGACAGAATGTGCTGCTTGGTCATTTAAACAAGACTCGGGCACTCGGGAAAACTTACAGTGCTTACAGTATGGACTAAAGCACACAACTGTGACATGATTTGTTAAAACTGAAAGATAGCAAATACAGGGAAGAGAGTACACCACAAAGGAGATGACTTACCTTCTTCCAATACACTTCTGCCTTCACAGATCCCACAGATTTCTGGATGGAATGCACCTCCATATAGACAATCACTTTCCCATCCTCTCTTTGCTCCTGTAGAACGTTAATTTCCAGAAACGCTGCATAAACCAAGCCACTTTTTCATAAGAAGATTTGAAATCCCAAAATCTCTACTTACTAAAGCCAATCAAAACCCAGAGAATGACTTAGCCACTAACCACACGGGAAGTGAAAGCCACTATCCTTCCCATCACACCAGTCACCACCCTAAGTAGCTTGAACTTTTGCTTGGTCATAAAGTACTGATCAGTAGCAGAAAAAGATTTCATGGGATGAACCACTAGGCGCATCTTGAGGAGGACTCCTTTATTCCTTGTAGATGCAGCTGAAGTACCAAAAGAGCAAACTCAAGAGTCCAGATTTAACCCTAATACGTAGTAAGGCCACACCTCATAAAATTTTCAGCCTGGTCTCTTTGCAGACTGCAGAGAAGACTTATTTCTGTTGTAACTTTTTCTTGTGCAACTTCATTTTAGAAGAACAAGAACACAGACCACATTTCTGACAGATGTATCAGCCCTAAAATGACTTTCAGAAATCAGAGGGTAGAATGTTGTCAAACACTCGGTAGTCATTAATTTGAAGCTAGGAAAAGATCTAGCCTTAAAAATGAAAATTTTCAGGTTATTGGTGATATACTAAAGCACTTCACACAGATTGCAGAGGTTGTACGTATTTTCTATGGCAACAAAGAAAGATAAGCACATAGCAATCCAATCGTTATCAAAAACTGACAATATCTAGAAATATAAAAAAAATTTCCTTTCACTGAGTGTATATTTTCACCCTCAGAGGATGCACATGAACTACTCAATTAGTAGAGCTGAGGGGGAAGTAATGAGATTAAAATAGGTTAGATTCTCCAGTTTGAACAAAAATAATCAGGATAGGGTAGCAAGCCTTGGAGCTTGCTTCTATTCTTCTGCTGAAGTTAAAATACCACAGAATACAGCTTCCCTGTATGTTGGCATTCAGACTGTACTGAAAGTCCTGATGTTTGAATACACAACAACTGGATTTTTTTAGTTAGCTTGCTTAGGCAATGAGAAAAGTACATCTACTTCACGCACCACATTATATATTTCTTTTCAGCAGCAAAAATGCTATATTTACCTACAACCACAGTTTTGCACTTCAAGCTAAAACCTATTGTAAACATCTCAAACCCAGAGGCAAAACTAATACAAATTTGAAAGCTGGGAGTTTAGCTCTTGCCATGCGCCCATCCATCTTCAATGATCAAGAAACACTTTCTACTAGTTTCTCTGTGGGTGGTTCTGAGACAGTATAGGATAGGGACAAAACACAATATTCTTTTTCCTCAGGCTTATTTCTGTCATGATTTCAAAAACACAAAGCAATCAACCTGTAGTATTCTTCATTAGAAGAAAAATGAAATTTATGTCACATTGCAAAGGTTATGGGGCTTTCCCCTTCCCCTACAATAAAAATAAGAAGAATCTCATGAAATTGTATAATATGAATATAGAACTTTTTTCCTCCCCGTGGCAATTTTAGATTCCTAAATTGCCTTTAATGAAAAAAAAGAATGATTTATGCATGTGTTCCTTTGCAGTTTAACCCCTACAGGCTCGCCATATCCCATCGGAAGGCCAGATTCAAAACTTGGGGCTGAGAATCCTGTTAAGTGTCTGAGAGACCAGAAGTGACAAGCCATTCAGTGAAGTCCCTGTGAATTTAGGCACTGTTTGCTCTGTAAGCAACATCACTTGTTACAGTGATCCATACCAGGGAAATCCTAGGACTCTGAGAAAACCCAGATACTACCCTCAAGAGTGACAGACCCCATGTTCTTTCTCTAGTATCCCTGAGACAGCGGGAAATAATTAAAAAAAAAAAAAAAGTACCACACTCGTAAACAGCATATGCAAGTGTTTCATTAGCATAAGGCTCAATTTGGAAAAAGAGGTCCTAAAGAGGCACTCTTCCCTGGCAACACCATAGCACATGCGTTAGCTGACATTTAAAACACACTGGTTAAGTTCCTATCTAAACCAGACACCTGTCCAAACACCTCCCCCAGGGTATGCTTTCTCCCTTGCAGTGCCCACTGCCAGAAATGGGAATGAAAAGTTGGAATTGTTGCTGTTTGGTGAGGCAGCCTGAGGTACCCCAACGAGGCCTGGGCTCTGCTTGCAGCCTTCTCACAGCTCTGAGCCTCCCACCCTTGCTCCCTCATCACCGCACCACGCTTGTGCTACTCGAGACACCCACCCAGCTTTTGCTCAAGTCTGTGATATTCCATAGATGTGGAAAGCGAGGTCTCTTTATTCAACAGTTTTATTATGAGGCTGGGAGCCATACCTGGCCAAACCATTTGGAACGGTATCTTCAGAAGCCAAAATAATCATTTGTACATGTCAACTTTGTAACATTAAGCTGATTCCAGGCTCAGGCTCAGCAGTTTAAAAAATTAAAGTTTAAGAAATTAGCAGTCCTTTGTCACTTTATAACTCCAGAACCAGCTCAACAGATCAGAAACATTTTATACTAAAAAAAAGATCATGCATTTAGCCTGACAACCTGGATATTAAGTTTCGTCACTGTGGGACTTCAAATAACTGAACATAAATCTCCCAAATCAGGCAACATAGAAGCTGATGGGCCCCATCACTGCCAAGCATTTAGTAATTCCAATTCCTCACTGAAGTATAAGGGCACTGAAAGATGGCATGCTTATTGAACAACCCATTTTCTTACTCAGCATGCAAGGCTTTTCTTAACAGGTAAAAAATGAAGCAGAACAAACTTAATCAGCACAGCATCTTGTCTTTTAAAGTATGTAAAATTATAATGGCACTTGAAGACAAGAGTGTGGCAAATCCTCATACAAAGTCATTAATTGAACTTTGGTACTAGGCACCGCCTTGCCTAGTATCATTTTAATACAAACTATAGTTCTTATTGAGAATGTTCTGTTTTGTTTATTTGTTTAAATCTTAAATCAGACAAAGAGTGACTGAGGTCATGGTAGCCCTGAAGATAATGTTTTGGCCTCTTGCTCCAGCTTCTCTCCATCTCCAGCCTTACAATACAGAAGCTTATAAGAGTAGCTTGTATTTTAGCTGCATGTCAACCGTAATTAGTCAAGATGATGTTCAGATTTGACACAAGACTCAAAAAGTTACCTCTTTTTTATTTATTTCCTGCTTATAGTTCCTGGGTAAGAGCCATGCATATCCAATAGAGAGGCTGCTGACCTTCTGGATAGATTTTACCAGCATGACAGATCCAGAGTTTTAAATTATTTCCCAGTCCCAAACCTTCCCTACAGCTGACTTGGTGTAAACACTTAGTGAGTGGGTATCTCTTATTTTGAAAAGACTGCATGCAAACAAAACATACACAGATAATGCAGATACACACCAGATCATCCTAAGTGTTTGGGAAAAAAATTCCAGAATAGTAACATCAAGGTTAAATTTGACCCTGGAGTCTCCACATTTCTTTCACTAGTAGTTCATTCAAACCTTCCAAGCCTTTATTTTATTGCTGGTATGCAGGGTTTAAATAAGTCTTGTGAGTGGGGAGAACTGATCAATACAAGCAAAATGTTGATCTTGTCTTCAGAGCTACTTGTTGCTGGCCATGCAGGTATTTCACTGAGCTGAAGAAATCCTCTGTGAGCCTCTGACTTAACAACCTCTCTCACCTTGCAGTTTTAAAGGAGCTAATTTGGCACACCATAAAATGTTAATTTTCCAGGTGTTTCCTTAGAGGAAAGACATGACTTCTCTTCACAAAAAAAAAAGAAATTCTCAGGCTCCAAATTGTAACCTTTCTTTTTGAATTTAAAAGCAAGCTGGGGGAAGGGGCGTGTCGCTTACAATTACGTAACAAAGCCAAAGTCACAGATGGGTGACCTTCACTCTACTAAAACCCTAATACACCAAGCAATAAACAATAGGAGCCTTACAAACTCAGAGAACGGTAATCAAACTGAAGCACAACACCTTTTCTGCTCATAGCCCCAACGGTTACAATGCTTTTTTCCAAGCACATGGTGCTGGCAGAGGTGAGCTGGTTGTAAGACAGTCTGACCCTCAGCCCTCTGTCCTATCTCCCTTCCCAGCTAGAAAAAAAGCACACACTTCAAAAAGTCCTTCTAAATAAACAGAGAGGTTTCAAACAAACCTCTCTCAAGTGTACTTTAGTTGCCACAATCTCAAACCTCACTAACATGCTTCATGTTGAACACCTCCCAAGGCAGAAATGTCTGCAGAAGTAGCCCATACACTCAAAATCTGGGCATGGGACTTTCAGCAGTATGTCCTTGGCATGTGTAAGTCGGTATGCTTCATTTGGGTTTGTGCCATTTCCCTCAGAAAACAATAAGCCATGTCCAATTTCTGCTGTTAGTCCTTCTCTCTAAAGAAATAATCCTCCCTCAAAAAGCTGGTCTTTAGATTTCAAGGCTGATGTGGTAGGAAGAAACGTGTAAAAAATTAGTTTGGAGAGAAGACAGAAAAATATGCAGGAGGGAGGGAAGACGAGTGAAAGAACATAAGAATCACTACTTAATTATGCCTGTGGAGAAACAGCCCTAGTAAGCACAACTCCTCGATGTTACCTATTTGTATCTTATCACATCCAGGTCAGCATTTCCTAATTTATTATATACTTTAATAGCCATATTTGTATTAGTTTCTGCTCCACACTGTCAACACCACTTGCAAAATGCAGACTACAGCATTTCTGCCATATATCAGCACCACCAACAGCCAGAAAACAGAAAACAAATTCTGGTTCTGTAGGATACAGTAGAGCTAACAATTTATATACACGAGAACAAAGGCAGCTGGAGTTCATTTTTAATACCTTTCAAGACAAAACTGCAGATCTGGCTCTGTTATTCATTTGGACAGGATGGCAGAGATGTCACTAAGGAAACAGAACGAGAACACTACAAGATGCTATCTTACCCTGTTGAGTTTTTCCAGAAGGAAACAAAATGAATTGTACTTGCAAAGAGCACAAGTACTTCAATTTGTGCAAAAAGCTTCAGATTCCTATAACCTGGTCCCATGGTCTCTGTGCAGTGAGGCTGACAGGTGCTGCAGATGCTGCAGCAAAGCAGAATCAGGCCTTGAAAGTAATACCAACACTGCTGAGAGACCATGGAAGGGGAAGTGAAAAGGGAAATTAAACTCATTGCCACAAGAGGCTTCCTGGTACTAAAGCGTGGTGCAAATACTATGATTAACATCACTGCTCAGCTGGTTGCACCTCAGAGAGGAGATTGGGGGGATCCTAGCCCTTACAAGCTGATAGTGCCCCATCAAAAACTGACACCAATGAAAAACACCACAACTGAAGTCCTTTATTTATCCTTAAAATAACTAGAGTTGTCTCCAGGTCATTCCTTTTCTGTTTTGTTTAGTTACTAAACAGGGTTTCTGTTTTGTTTAGTTACTAGACAGGGATTCTTGAATCACTAACACACCTAGTGGTTAATTTTAAATGCTTCAGTTATGGATGTGAGCCATTCCCTCAGCCTGCACACAGCAACAGTCTCTGGTTTTATACAGCACTGCCAGAACAAGGATCCAAGAGGCACTTAAAAAATACCAACATGACCTTTGTGACAGGAAAGGTTGCAAGTGGTTGAGGTTTGGAGACCACTTCCAGCAGGTCAATCAACTTCAGAGAGAATTAAATTTTGCAAGTGAGCAAATTATGCTAAGAAGAAATGGGAATATTCTTTCCCTAAATCCAAGAGAAACATACAGTAGGCTGCTCTCTCACTCAGAGAAATCCCAGGCCAGCCATTTCTGTAAACTTTTGACTCAAAAATCAGTGATCTTGCTTCCTCTCAAAGCCTTACAGAAGTGCCTGCACTGTCTCTAGCTCCTAGGCTTCCAAGCACTCTTCACTTCTAGATGTGCAAAGAGGGAGAGCCTTCCAACCCAGCTTTGCATTTCTTAGACGCTCAAAAGTCTCCCTAACCCTGACGCACTACCTCCACAACTTCTACCACTCTTGGAGAACATAAAGGATTGTAGATTTTTTCTAAGCCAAAAAATCTGTTTAGTATAATCCATCTCCAGAGGCTCACTTGTTGGTGGTCATTATCAGCTTTTAACATCGAGCCTCTTGATGTCCCCAGGTAACTGCAGTCACATTAGCTTCATTTTGTAGATGGAGACCAGAGGCAAAGGTGCTTACCTCAACATAAGTAGGGAGTCTATCTGAAACAGCCCAGGCACAACACAAATCTCTTGACACATACCCACACGCTGTTCCTTTCCATGACCACAACCTAATCCCTCTTCATTACAGAGCCATGGAGGAAACAAAATGTCACAATACATTTAAGCCTCTGTAGACGTAAAGGACAAAGACCCCTATGGCTTACTCTGCAATAGCAATCAGTACTACTTTTCCCAGTCCACTCGTAAAAAAACACTTCTGCAACTAATTTAATGTCTCAAATTTGCCTCTGCATTTAATCAATCTCCAAAGTCCTGTTCATGCTGGGACAATCAGATAATGTTATCAATTTCACTGCTAATGAGCAGTGAGGAACAGAGGATATTCCTACAGTTTTCAGTAGGTACCAATGAAAGTGTTAGGCACTGTTTGCATTCACTTAACAGCAAAGACCAGTTGCATATCCTTCCCACAAAGGCAGATACCTGTGTCCAGGAATGACAACACAGGTATCAGTAGGTCCTTTGAATGTTGTAATTTCCTGGGGTCAGTTCAGCCATCAGTCCAAATCAGGAGAAGCAGCACTGTTATTAGGGCAGGTAGGCTGTTGTAAAAACTACATAGGCAAGACCCAAATGTGGGTACTAGGGTTGCCCCAGAATAAAAATTCTGTGAGGTGCGATGAGAATTAGGCTTCAACTACCTTGGGGCATTTGACTCAGCAATGTGCAACAGCAAGATAAAAGTAAGACTTTAAGAACATGTTGGTTTCCTGCTTTTGAAGTGTATTTGTGCATTCAGCTGGCAAAGGTAATGGTAGGTGATTTTAGAAGGTTGCACTTAAATTCCTTCTCACATTTCAAATGCAATTCATTCTAAAAAAATAATAAAAAAGAATTTAACATGCTTGTTCCTAGTCCTGTTGAAGTCTGGGGAAATTTTGTCAATCATGTCACAAGAACAGATTAACTGGAGAGGAGAAGGCAGGCAGTTAGATGTCTGTAATCCTGCCACCTTTCCATGCATCACTGCCCAAGGAAGCACACACTGTACAACACAACAGGATGGAGTGACACAACATCCCCTTCAGTAGGGATGGGATTGCATCCATCAGAGTCAGTGGTAGGTAGTCCCAAAGCCGTCACTGATCTGCCTTCACTAGTAGGTTTGTGCCTATAATTTAAATAGAGTCACTCCCCAACTATAAAATTGAAAAGAGATTAAGTTATCTTGGGATATTCTGTTTGACAGCCCCTATGCAACCATGCCCTCTCATGTGGGACAGTAACAGAGAGAACTTACCACAGAAAGGGGTCATCTTCACAACAGAAAGCAAGGAGAACTGTGGTCCTTCTAGAGAGACCTTGACAGGCTTGAGAGGTGGGACTATGAAAACCTCATGAAGTTCAACAAGGTCCTGCATCTGGGTCAAGGCATTACCAAGCACAAATACAGACTGGATAGAGAATGGATTGAGAGCAGTCCTGACAGAAAGGGCTTGAGATTGCTGTTGGACGAGAAGCTTGACGTGAACCAGCGATGTGCGCTTTCAGCCCAGAAAGCTAATTGTATCCTGGGCTGCATCAAAAGAGGTGTGGGCAGCAAGTCAAGGGAGGTGACTCCCTCCCTCTACTCCACATTCATGAGACCCCACCTTGAGTACTGCATCCAGTTCTGGGGCCCCCAACATAAGAAGGACCGGACGTGCGGGAGTGAGTCCAAAGGAGGGCTATGAAGAGCACTGGAGCACCTCTCCTATGAAGACAGGCTGAGAGAGCTGGGGCTGTTCACCTTGGAGAAGGCCCTGGGGAGACCTTATAGCATCTTCTAATAAGTAAAGGGGCCCTACAAGAAAACAGGTAGTGGACATTTTAGAGGGGCATGTAGTGACAGGACAAGGTGGGGGGGGCTTCCAACTGAAAGAGGGTAGGCTTAGATTAGGTATTAGGAAAAAATTCTTTACTGTGAGGGTGGTGAGGCACTGGAACAGGTTGCTCAAAGAACATGTGGATGTCCCATCCCTGAAAGTGTTCAAGGCCAAGGTGGATGGGGCTTTGAGCAACCTGGTCTAGTGGAAGGTGTTCCTGCCCATGGCAGTAGGGTTGAAATAAGCTGGTCTTTAAGGTCCTTTCCAACTCGAACCATTCTATGATTCTGCCCAAAGAAAGCCAAGATGCAGACAGGATGTAATCCATCCAGTGATACATCAAGCCTATGGAAGATCACAGAGCCAAAACCACATTTCTTTTGCCCCTTCTATTACCTTCACTTAAAAGAAGCTGAGTGGTAGTTTTCAGGAAGGAAGGGATAAAAAGAAAAAAAAAATAAAATCAGACCTGGTGTCCATGTCAGTTAATGCCCATTGCTCTTGTTTCTGAAGCTATCATGAGGAAAATCTTACTTATAAGAATCTACACTGTCCATATACTTCCCTGTGTAAAAGGCTTTCTTATTCCAAATATGAAAATGTTCTCTATCCTTGTATAATCCTACAGACCAAAGGGAAATGCACCATTTGATGTAAATCTTCAGAAGGAAACACAAATGGTCCCTGTGGAGAGATAACCCCTTCTTCTATCTGCATCTGTCAAGTTTGGCTCATGACAGAATTATGACCCCAAAATAACATTTTAATAAGTGTTTACATGCTACCACTCCCCAAAGACTACACTGATAAAATTCTTCCTCAGAACTAATTGTGCTTCAAGACAAGGCTACCCTCAGTGGATTCAGCAGCAAAAAACAGGATAGAGATAGACCTGTCCTCGACAAGCACTGGGCTCCTCCTTGTGGATGTCTTTGCAAATATTCCCATGAAAGTAAGGAAGAAGCTGAGGTTGTGTTTCAGCGTGCCTGGAATTTCCAGGGCCTGCTTCAGTTACATTAAGAATACATGAACATATTAGCACGTGTCCCCTTTTTCCACCCTTCATCCCAACGGGACAAGGAGGGATCATCTGCCTGATTTCTGTGGAAACTTTCTTTGCTGTGGGATTCAGGATCAGAGCATTGGAAAGGTAACACCACAGCCTTTTGATAGGTCCCTTTCAATCCTAACAGTTCTGTGGCTCTGTGATTATCATCCTGTGCTATACAGGCTGTAAAGTGGACACGACCAGATGTTGTCATTTCAGGTGTACAGGTGAGAAGACACATGGAGACACATACCCAAAGATCTGAGGATGATATAACATCCTGATGTTCCATATTCTCTTCTATGCATTTCAGATCAGTTTCTATCTGCCCCAGACCATGAGAGCAGCAAGGAAACAGCACGAAAGTGAGTGGAGATTTAAAATGTTGCCCTTTTCAATCTTAAAGTCCAAAAAAAGAAGGCTTCTACTGCTGACAAAAGCACTGTAGCTTGGCAGAGATAAGAGGACAAATTAGGTCCATGTCAGTATCAGCAGAAGAGCAATTCAGCTTTTGAAATCCCTATATCAAGACTCAGACTAGTAAATATTCCCACAGTAGTTCTCAAAACAGCAGGTGCCTCAAGCACATCCTTGAGATATCCAGCTCACAGTCCTTCCCAAAGCAGTGTGGTTTAGAGCCACAGTATAGTCCAGTGTTGCATGATTATTCAGTGGCACATCAAATATTTTAGTTGTATGTGCATTAAAAGAATGAAAAGACCTAAAGAGATCCATCCTCCCACTGTCAACCAAGACATATAATTTATTCAAGAAAAGCATCAATTAGGCTTCTCTTGCCTGCACTCTGCCTGTCAGAAGTTCATATAGACATCCCTGCTCTGATGGCAAGACATATTTCACAGTTAGAATGTATGTATACCTGCTGTATGTTCACTTGCTCTTTTGCTACCTTGGTTCTTCAGCTTTTCCCTCCTCTTTTTTCCTTGTCACTGTCAACCCTAAACAGCCTTTCAACATTCACTTTGCTGGTCAAACAAGAAAAGTTGTTGGAGTCTCTTCTTTTGCTAACACCTATCCTAATCTGAGTTTATCTTCCTTGAGAACACTGAGACCAGAACTAAGAGATATATACCTATATATATCAGAGTCTGAGATCAGCTTCTCCAGAGCATTGTCTTCCCTGTTTCCCGTGGGAATACTTTATCAGAAACATCCTACACTTACTTTTGATACTAGAATGCCATGGCTATGCATATACTGATGCATATGATGTATGATACACATGTGGTCTTTTCCCAGTCTGCAATCTCCAACTCGCAAAAAAAGTTCTTGCACAATATGGTGAATCTGGAGTCTCTGTCCTCGAGAAAGTTATTGAAATCATCATCTTATAATGTTCATCTGCCACTGTATCAGAAGAAAATTGTTTCTTTTCTGCCACAGATGAGGTTTGTTATTCCAGTTAGCCTTCAATGTTCATATTGGTTTAAAGAATATATTTCTTTAACCCACAAATGATGAATATTGTTTTAATCTGTTATAATTAAGAAATAATATTTCCTGACTTCGCTACGGATTTCTGAAATCTGCCCCTCTAATAGTATATTTATGCACTCCAAAGAGATTCTATATCCTCATCTCTGGAAAGTGCCTTGGGAGGAAATGAAGAAACTCCAGAGATAAACTTTTGGCCCCAGCAAGTTCCCTTTTGGTATAACATGTGATGTTCACTGGAACCTCTGACCAAAAGCACCTAGACCTTCACAACAAATGGATGTCAATGCATTCCTGGCCTCCAGCTTACACCTTTAAGGAAATCCTATGCTTTGTCTGCTTTCAGCACCAAGGCCTCTCCTTTAAGATAAGGTTTACTCTTTCTGGCACATACAGTGTATCCTATTATCAGGTCAGAGTTTGAGTATCAGTCTGAAGTGCATGCTGTTCATGTTTTATTTGTTTACTTGTACAAAACCTAGACTACACTTGGCTATAAAACAGTCACATGAAAAATCATCCATCAACAACAGAATGGAGAAGACTGCGTCAATGCACAAGGTCAATATCTCAACCTAAGCTTAGGGCTGTCAGAGATCATTACAAGTTCAAAAGCACATCTTTGTGAAGAAACAAAGCAGTAACAATCCTTCTGTTTGAGCTTTTATGTTTTGAGGACCTTTATCCAAAATTCAAGCCGTTACCCTAAGGAACAGTAACAGCGTGTCCTTAGACAACCTGAGAACAAACAAGAGCTCTCTAAATAGTTATTTATTTTCTGAGATGGCTGTGTAATCTGCAGTGATAACTTGGTCCTTCATCCTACAGTCTCACAGAACTCTTCACCCTAGCTAAATAACCTGAGTGAAAAAGACCATTTCATCTGCTGATTACAAGAAATAAATAAAAAGCTTGCAACAGGAAGATTGAGACCGGCCCTTTCAGCTATGCAACGTTGCCATCTAGTGATCGTCCCTAGGTTGTGCTTAAATCTCCTGGCCTTATCCTGAATCACCAGGGAACCTCACGTCTGCAGCTCCATCTGGCCAGCAAAAGTCAGTTAAACTGACTTGTAACAGTGTTGGAGAGATATTATATATCACGGCTAGGCTTTGCAAATGAAGTATATATATATATATACATATATATATATATGTATAAAAAATAGAACTATAAAATAATTCGGGTTGGAAGGACCTTTAAAGGTTATCTAGTACAACGCCTCTGCAGCGAGCAAGGACATCTTCAACTAGATCAAGTTGCTCAGAGGCCAGACTAACTTGACCTTGAATGTTTCCAAGGATGGATGGGGCATCAACAACTTCTCTGGGCAACGTGTTCCAGTGTTTCACCACCCTCCTCATTATAAAAAATTTCTTCTTTATATCTAATCCAAAGCAACCCTCTTTTAGTTTAAAACCACTACACATCATCCTATTGCAATAGGCCCTGCAAAAACTTTGTCTCCCTCAAAAAAGTTTGTCCCTATATATATATACTGCATACATACGCATATATATACACATATATATGAGGTATATAGATTTTTTTTTCAGGGTGAATAGATACAGAACAAATGTTAGCTCCTAAGCCATTGACCAAAACAGATTTTGTTTACCCTACTTAAGGCTCTATCAAGTTAATGGTGATCTATAAAGAGAGGGATAATAGAAGAAATTGCCTGTAAATCAATAGTGAGGGTAACTTCTGGAAAACAGAAAACTTGCAACAAACATTTATTCCATAATCAGATTTGAAAACTCAGCAGATAATCATTTACTATGATTAACCTTGGCTAAGGAGCAGTTTTTCCACAACAGGAATTACACAGACACCCAAGACATTAAAAAGGGGAAAAGGGTAGAACAGTGGGCAACAATAAAAACAAACACCAAGTGAAGAAATACAACTAGGGAAAAGCCTTTAAGGACGAAAGCACACCAGAATCCATTCAACATGGAGAGCTTTTAAATATCTGGCAGTGTCAGCACCAGGCAGCCCGAGAGGCAATATTTGTGTGTAATGGCTGTGCATCTGCATCACAGAATATTTTAAAAGGTAGATGACAATGATGATTTTTACCCTCGGGTCTGCCTATGTCTGACTCAGATGGTGGTCAGTGGAGAAGATGGCTGGAGTTTGGGAGACTCCAAATAGGCCACTCAAAAACTTTGCTACTAATGTAAAACTCTGTTGTGCCTGGGCAAACAGCAGGTCCAAATAGCTTCAGAGGCAGAAAACAAAAGGAGTTGCCAATTTATGTACTGCCCCCTGCCAAACCCTGGATTACTGGCAGCACAGCACTTTCTTCCAATAAAAATAACAATTTAAAAAGACATATGAAGAAAGTAATTCAAAACTGAAGGAAAGAAAGCTGGGCAATAAGGTTTTACTTTTGTCCTTTAGACATGGTTTAAAATATGCTAGAATTAGAAAGACCCAATTCTCAAAAGAACCAAATTAGCTGCAAGTTCGAGTTATCAAAATAAAATTACTCAAGACAGAAAGGTATCAAGTGAGCACAATAGTACAATGATATGGATAAAACAATGAAAAGCTGTTTACCTCATGTCTTGTTATTCTTGTCTATTCGACAAGGCAATTACTGTCAACATTTAGCACTTTCCTATGTCTTCTAGGAGACAAGGTCTAATTTTTCATCCTTTTGAGGAAGCTCATCACACCAAAATGCCAAGAATAACTAATGAGTTTTTTGTAAACACTCAGCAGAAAATCCATATATAGGGCCAGTTGCATGTGCATGCAGGTCCTTTTATGCAGGCTCTTAATTTGCTATCCTCCCTTTCCATAATTTGAGCACTTATAGTGAGAGCACAAGTATTCTTAAGAAGTAAATAATACAAACCAAGACCAAATAATCTGTGGCTAAAAAAACAACATCATCTGTCTACCTTTTTTAGCAAAGATGTAGTGAAAATATCCATAATTATCACCTGAGAAAATGCACATTGCCCACAAAAGCCAAATACTCTGAAGAAGACAGCACAGCAACAGCTGCAGACATTTATGTTTCTTTCTCACTTAATTTTAAATATAAATTTTTCATGAAAAATTTTATGCAAACATGGTTCATGAGCTGATGAAACTATATTGTCCACCTCCCTGACATGGGGAAAGAAGTTCATGTAGAACAGACTTAATGAGTTATCCACCCTTCACACTTTTTTCTGCTCCTCTGTTTGAATCCTGTTCCGATGCTAGCATTTTTATCTCAATTTTGATGCTGTAAAAGAAAGATTCAGAAAACTAGTAAGTGCTCTTGGCTGAGGGCCTAATCCAAATATACAACAGAGATTGACTACATTGTTTCATACAGCTTACTGTTTCTGGGCACAGAACACAGTAGAACTGTTTTTCAACTGCACTTTAATCATTATTTACTTTCTTTTTTGTTCTTATAGCTGAGTGGGCTCCTTCTTTCAAGTTGATTTTTCAGACAAACCAAGTCCATATTTTGGATTCAGCACTGACTAAAATGCAACTAGAAAATAAAGACTGGAATCAAAGTCTGCCTCCTCCCAGCTGCACATCTTAACCACTAAACCACAAGCACACACTCTTGGGACAGAACTTTAAATCTAACATACCACATTAAGCAGCAACAGTATCCCTTCTCTAAGTGTAATTAAAAAGAAATCAGTCACATGAAACTGTATTTTGTAGGGAGTCCCCTACCATAGACCAACTCCATGAGCACTTGCAGAATCAAGCAGCCTATGAGCCAGAGGCAGAAGAACACTTTCACTTCTGTCCTTACAGAGAGCTCAGACATCATTTAATACCTCAGTTGCTTCACTTGCCGAGAAAAGGATAATCCCTACTACATATAGAGAGAAGACACTTGGGGAACTCCAGTCAAGCAAAGATGTCCCTTTGTAAATTAGAAACCTCCAGGGTTTAAACAGTACCTATACAAAGCTCTTTAGGTCATAATTTAGGATTCAAGGACCTGAATTTATCCTAAATTCAATCTCAAGCACATAAATTCCAACTTGCACTTGGCCTTGTTCCTGCCATCTTTCCGTACAATGAGCCTTGAGCTGAAAGGGAGGTTCTTAAACTTTGTTGGACAGCTAACAGCAGTCAGAAGTTGAAGCAGGATTACTCAGAGGGAAATGAAACTAGAACAGCCCTGCAGCAACAGGGAAAAAAACATTCACATGCAAAAGGTATTAATCTACGACCACATCTGCAAAACCGCGTGCCGCAAAACTGCTTCTCTTGCTCTGACAAGCCTGCTATGGAGATAGATTGATAGAGAACATCTGAGTCATCTCATTCTGTATCTGTGGTAGTACTTTGCAGGTTTTATGGCCATCCACAATACCCTTTTCTTTCTGTAATTGGCTCTGCTCAATACTTCTTCACTACCATTTTTATCCTATCTCTCCAGAGAGTTAAAAGGATTTAGACTTCAACTCAGGAGAGAAATTAAACCTCTAATTAGACCAGGTGTGCCTAAGACTGCATTCCCCAGGAAAGCTAAATAATTCTGCTTTCATTTTACAAATTTATAAATCATTAGAATGCAAAACCTGTAAATCGGAATTAGTCAGGAGCTTAAAACTGTATGGAAACACTAGGAATGAATGCATGCTTCCCACACTGAAAACATCCCACAAAGCATTAAATTCCTGATCCAAAGCTCACTGGAATTAGTGAAAAGAGACCCATAGGGACTCAAATCAAACCTGAAACCCTGCAGGCATACACTGTTTAACCAGATAGAGCTGCCCTGGCTTGACAGAAACAGCTCAGGAACTGCAGATTAGTTTACCCCATGAGTTATATGAGCTTCTCAAGGCCCATGTAGAGGCTTTGCATAAAGGATGAATAAAGCTGGACCTGAGGTGCCAAGTGCCCCTGAACAAGAAACTATCTGCCTGCAGCCCAGAGAAAATTAACTGAATCCAGTGATCATGCCTCATCCCCTCACTCCCAGCTCTGCCTACTGCATTGGAAAGTTTTACACTTCACCCAGCCTCTCTAGTAACACTGCTGCTGCAGGAAAAAGCAGGGCTCCCTGAGTTAAACAGACATCAAACTCACTGTTTGCAAGGAAGAAAAGGTTATCCTGATAGCTCTCCTGAGCAGACAGATATGTGGAAGAAAAGGTTATCCTGATAGCTGTCCTGAGCGGATGGATCTGTGGAGAGAGGGTAACCACATGCATATCAAAAAGTACCCAAGGGACAGAGACGCTCATATCTCAAAGGGTATTTCTGTGCTATTCATTGGATTGCTTGACTGTCCAAGAAAAAAACACCTGTGGAAATCAAGCAAATGGATTTATGGTTTATCCATGCAAATCCAAAAGGATAAAACCTGTTCAAATGGGTCAGTTAAACATTCACTGATTTTCTCAATCATGGAACAAATGCTGGCATGTCAGTAATTAAAAATAAATAAATACATAAAACAACTTTGAGGCATTCATCAACCTGAAAGTCTGCCAGAGAATTCAGAAAAGTAATGGCCCATATTAGGGTTATTATATTGAAGGTTTAAAAGGAATATTGTCTCTGCCTAATGCTAGATCTACCAAAAATTACATGGGGAAAATAATTACATACAATAAATATTTTCCTTCCAAAAGGAAATTAATTTTTCTAACGTTCGTTCTGAGTGTATACTGTTTTCCCTAAGACCTGCTTCTACTCAGACATAAATCTTCCCCATGGACAAATTAGGCACAACAGCTAGCAGGCATTGCAAAACATCAAAGCAAAAAAAATACTTAAAAAGGTGACTTTGAGAATCACATGGCAGCTAAGGACAAAGCAAGTATGACTTACAATAAACAAAGGAATAGAGTTGATTAAAATGAGACTTGGATCCTAGTATTTTAGACATATTTTGACATTAAAAAATATAATGGCCAGTCTTCACGAACGAAGATGTGGGGAAAGGTCTTTTACCTTTCCAGCCTGCGCAATGGATTTTTTAGGTGAGACACAGCCTGCGCTGAACTGAGCCCACCCTTTAATCCTAAGGTTCATCTGCCGGGGCCAAGCAAGCTTGGACAATGGCAGTGAGGTCCTCAGGACGTAGGTTTGTTTAGAGTGACCTTCTCATAGATGGATGGCCTCACAGGGCTAACGAGCTCCATCTGCCCGGGGGACTGGGATTCGAACCTGGGTCGCAGTGGTGAGAGTCCCGCATGCTAACCTCTAGGCCACCAGGGGTCCCCTATATTTTGACATATACAAGAAAGAAAATACTGTTAAAAGCCATTTTTCATAGTCTTTCATATTTTACTATTAATTCAAACAAACAGGAAAAAAAATTCTCATTGAAAACAGATACGAATCTGTCATTTCAAGTCTGCAGTAGCCCTTAACTCTTCTTTATGCAGTAATTTTAGCTGGTGATACCACATTTGCTCAATTTACCTAGTTTTTATTAAATGACACTCGACATCGAGTCTAAGCCTGTAGCCATG
The DNA here is from genome assembly GCF_003984885.1 of Neopelma chrysocephalum. Classification (NCBI taxonomy): domain Eukaryota; kingdom Metazoa; phylum Chordata; class Aves; order Passeriformes; family Pipridae; genus Neopelma; species Neopelma chrysocephalum. The sequence continues at coordinate 315,763 of NW_020897716.1, read as the reverse complement.
ATGCAATTCTAAAATTGACTGGAAATTGATGAGGGGTTGTTTATCTGGTTCAATTTTAAAAACAACTCAAAGCAGATATTTTCATTACTATCCATCATCTTCGGTATTAGCCACTGAGATTAGTGCAGATGAAGTATAGCTTTCTAGCTTATTACTCACAGGAATGAACCTATTTATCTGACAACAATGAATTTTTAAACTTTTCATAAGATAAGAGTAGAAGACTGGTCTAGTTGTATCTAATGATTTTTTTTTCTCTCCAGATTACAAGTTAAGATTCTGTAATTCAATTCTATAAAGCAGATGGTGGGGGATTGTTCTATAACACCACATGTCTTTGTACGATCCTAATTTTCATGTGCAAAAGATTCCACACAGAAGGGGTTCTCTAAATACTTTAAAAAATATATCTATTCACAAACATTTTACTTTCTAGCAAGAATCTGGTTAGAATATTCCACCACAATTCCAGGTAAACACATTTGGAAAGTTAAGATAAACTTTGGGCTGCCCAGTCCCCTAAACTGGGGGACCATAAGTGTGGGAACGATGACTTTCCATTTGTGGACACTGAAATTGTAAGGGATCAATTGAATGATCACAAGTCCATGGGGCCTGATGGAATTCATCTCAAAGTACTGAGGAGCAAGTGGAAATTATGGCAGGACCTCTCTCAGTTAGCTACCAAAGGTCTCGGGAGGTTTCTGCTGACTGGAAGCTGGTCAGTGTTATTCCAGTCTACAAAAAGGGTGTGAGGGAAGAGCCAGCGAAGTACAGACCTGCCAATCTAACCTCAGTACCTGAAAAAAATGTGGAGAAGATTCTACTAGGTACTATTGATAGGCATTTGAAAAATAATGCAGTCATCAGGCACAGTCAACATGGGTTCACAAAGAAAAGTGCTGTTTAACTCATTTGACACCCTTCTATGATAAGGTCACCTGCCCAGTGGAAGACGAAGAGGTGGTGGGTGTCCTTTTTCTGGATCTCAGTGAGGCTTTTGACACTGCCCCTCACAGCATCTTTCTGGAGAAGTTGTCCAGCTGTAGGATGAGAGAGTTCATGGTGTGCTGGGCGATGAACTGGTTGAAGGGCAGAGCTCAGAGGGCTGCACTGAATGGGGCTACACCTGGCTGACCACTGGTTCAATTTGAGAGTCAGTCCTGCTCAATATATTTGCCAACAATCTGGATGCAGGAGTTGAATGAACCATTAACACAGTTCCTGATGATACCAAACTGGGAGGTGCTGTTGTCTTTGTTGAGGGACAAGTTGTCTTACGGAAGGATCCAGATAGACTGAAGCATGGAGCAGTGATAAATGGGATGAAACTAAACAAGTCAAAATGCCAGATTTTTGTGTCCAGGATGGAGTAACACTGAGCACAAGTATTATTTGGAGAGGAGTGGCTGGCGAGCAGCCCTGAAGAAAGGGGTGCTGGTTGGCAGCAGCTCAATATGAGTCAACAGTGTGTTCCCTGGCAGCCAAGAGGGCAAACTGCATCCTGGAGTGCATCAAACTATCCGATCAAAGAGGTGATTGTTCCAATTAGTTCAGAGTTGGTGCAGCCTCACCTTGAATACTTGAGCAGTTCTGGGCCTCACAATTTAAGAAGGTTGTGAAGGTATCTGAATGCATCCAGAGGACAGCAACAAAGCCAGTGAAAGGGCTGAAAGGAGTGTTATACGAAGAGCAGATGAAGGCTTTGGGCTTGGCTATTTTGGAGGAAAGGAGGCTGAGGAAGGATGACTTCATTGCTCTCTACAGCTTCCTGAGGAGGGGAAAGGGAAAGGGAGATGCTGAGCTCTTCCCCCTGGTGATAAGATGTGTAGGAATGGTTCAAAGCTGTACCAGGGAAGGTTTAGACTGGACATTAGGAAGCATTTCTTTACTGAGATGTAGCAGTAAACCTGCATTATATGGGAAAACTGTGGTTTAAGCATGTTTTAAAATGGCTTTTTTGTGGTCTCTGCTAACTCATGTTTCTTCTTCCCAAAATCCCCCATGGCCAGTTCTTATCTCTGTCTCAGGAATGTCCTGAGAAGATATCAAGAAGTCTTCTCATTGGTCTCTTGTTAACCCCTTCCTTATTTGGCTGTTCCCTGCCTGATTGGTGTTTTGTAAGACCCCTTACCTTACATGGTCCCTTTTGACCCTCCCAAGAGCTTTATAAATCCCTAACCACAATAAACTCTCTCTCTCGCCTCCTCTCCATGTGCTGGGTGCTGTCTCTCCGGCTGCCATGGGAACACGTGGGTGGGGGTAGGGGTGAGCACCTAACCCCTCCATGCATCCAGGACCCTGAAGAAATCCCTGGAGCTGGAGTAACCCCTTCCCCATCCACCTCAAGCCTTCGGAAATGGAACCCCACAATGGGAGGAATGCACCCAGACTGAGAGGATGGTCAAACACTGGTATAGGCTTCCTAGAGAGGTGGTTGATGTCCCAAGCCTGTCAGGGTTTAAGAGGCATTTGGGCAACACCCTTAACAGCATGCTTTAACTTGGTCAGCCCTGAATTGCTTAGGCATTTGGACTAGATGATCATTGTAGGTACCTTCCAACTGAAATATTTTATTCTAAGATGTCTCCAACACAGCTATATGATTTTTATTTACAAAATAAGTTGATTAGGATCTCTATGCAAGTCTGAGATTATGTGGTATGGGGCTATGGAACTGCACCTCTAGCTGCCAAGATCCACCCCAGCTCCACTCCCACCTTCTGGAGTTCCAAGGCTGGATATTATGACCAAAAACCTGGTGCAATTTCAACTGAAAGTGTTTCCAATACTACTGTTACTTGAAGTTTCTAAATAAAATCTTTAAAAAAAATTAGATACAGGGAAAGGAGAGAAGGTATGTACTGTTTTTGTGGTGTGGGCACCCTACAATGTTACTATTGAAGACCAGACCCATTTAAAGGTTTCCATAAACATTTAAGATAGTGATCTCATTCCATGACAGGCAACTTCAAAGTCACAATAAAACTGCAATGACACAAAGAAAACTTCAAGAATTGACTAGGCATAACTTAAAACTGCTAATGTATTACATACTCTGTTCTTTCATACCTCACAAAGCCTTCAAGGAATACTGCAAACACAGCACAACAGTGAATGTCTCCATACAGAGAAATGCCCAGAGGCTGCCTGGGTGTGCAGCTCTTCAGTGCTACCCAAGAATATTTTGTATTAGCATGAAACACATCGCCTATTTCCTCTGCTGTGGGCTCATAAGCAGTGATCCACTCTTGTTTGGAGAAGCCACTTGGCAGAGCTGTAAGGAGTGTCCATACAACAGCAGCACAGCTGAGAAGGGCTGTCACTGGTTTTATGACCTCTGGCAGAATGCAATAAGGTGGCTTTTCCAGAGGAGGCTGCCAGAAAGTGAACATGTCCTCAAGATATGTTCAAGAAAACATACAGGAAAAAGTATTGCAAACTACTTGGATCAGAAACATAGCTCGGCTATGTCATGAGGCCCGTAACTTAACATGGACTCACTGGTGGTCTGTTGCTCTTCATGTCAGGGTGCCTTTTAAAAAACTAAAAACCTAATTTCACTTTTAGAGGTCATTGCAAACTGTCTAGAAGTATTGGACTTCAAAATGAATCCCTAATCCTTGAATATCTCATAGTGTTTAAGAAGCAAAACAGTCCAAATTCAACTTCCTACACCTTTTCACTGTACTACTCATTGAATACAGAGGTGCTACTCATTGAGGGCTCAATCATGCAATGCTCTGATGTAGAAGATACACCACCTACTTCTATCTTGCTCAGCGTAGTACATACAAGGAAACAACCCTGAATTTAACAACCTTCCACTGCAGCATCTTCAAATTACAGTCCACACTAGAGATAAACAGAGGGGAGGAAGGTAAGGACTGACTCTGCAATTAAAATGAAGTTTGCAGCCTGGCATTAGCACTCTGTCATTATAACCCATAGAATCCATATAAATATATATTCACACATTCCCATTCTTAAATGCATAACCAAAATACTTTCTGATGCTCAATACTTCACATGATGCCAGAAGGTAGGAGTACATCCCAAAGCAATTCAAGGAAGTTTTTTGTGCAGATCAATAAATACTGGAGTTCAGTTACACTTAATTTCAAAAGGTCAGCAAGCCTTTTACATTGCTCCAGAAAATGAACAGTTCTTAGGATCTTTATCTTGTTCAAAGAAAATGTACATAACTCCATGCATGTGACAAAACACCTTTGGCAGTACACATGAAGGTTATGTCAAAACTGTATTTGAGGCCCAAGAAATAGCTGACATTTAAGACACAGGAGCAGCAAATACTTTTACAAACTTACAAAGCAATTGCACAAGCAATCTGAACAGAAGAACCACCTATATTTGACATAAGGAAGGAAAATTAGAATTCTATTAACTATAGAAACAAATATAACTATATCTGAATTGTTTAAGTACCATATATCTGATCTTCAGCTCAGCAAACTGTTAAAGGTTAGACTGAAACTTTAATCAGGACAAACGCTCTCCACGGGCCTTGTAAATTCCCCAAAACCTAGAGTAACCTGATCCTGGGTGTAACCACATAGGGGAAATTCCTGTATTTCTGAAGGACAGCAAAAGATATCATCTGAAGGTAAACAACAGAAATAGAAGGTACTGTCACCATAAACATTGTCTCCTACAGTATTAAATCTCAAGCAACAGAAAGAAAAAAATACCAGTAAAAGATCTCAAGCAATTTCTTGATTAGATGTGCAGTTAGGTGATGGTTCGGTCCTAAATTTCAGCTGCAATATACTATACTTTGTGTCTTTGCTATGCAGGGCCTTCAGTAAAAAGATCAATATAAATCAAACTTATTTGATAAGCAGCTAATGCAGGGATGACCGAATGTAGGGTATACGTTTTTACTTTCCACTGTGGCATGTACATAAGTATGGAACACTTCATAGAAGATGGATCTTGGAATTTTGTACAACAGACTGGAGGAAAATATTGTAGAATAATCCAGTTGAAGAAGGAGAGAATGAACTCTTTGCTCCTTTTTAGTTATATTGTAGTTTCACCTAGAGGTCTGAGAACAGAGCCAATGGCTGCTATCCAAGCACTCCACTGTTGCAGATGGATGTGCCTCAGCCTGTGGAACTGGGTTCTTTCCCCTTCCATTAATCCTCATTAACATTCTGCGACAAAAGATGGTTACACTAAAATACATGTTATTTTACTAAACATCTCCCTGTTTATCAGGTAAGAGAAGTTCTCAGCCTAGCAGTACCCTACACTGGCAGAGCGGCTCTTGACCAACTGGTGCCTGAATCTGAATCCTAACTGAAAACACGCTTTATTAGAGTGAGCATGGTCAAAATTCTGGATCTGCATTTCTCAGCTGGTCATATTATCTAAAACAGACCAAACCCAGATATAAATATATCCTTGTTTTAAGGCATTCAACATTTGGAGTCTCCCTAATTAGGGACCCAGAAAATTATATTTCAGATACCGTTAAATTACAGACAGATTATGCTTTTGAAAACTAACGGTATTACTTAGTTTTGTAACTTAACAATGTCTTGTGTGCAGGACATACACTATTTTAATGTGATATTGCAAGGAACAAGAGGCATTCCTCTGCAACAAATCCATGGCCTTCATCCTCCTGTGACAGCCATCACTGGACCAGAAGCAGCAGCAACCACTCCCATCATGAACCCAAAAGAAAAGCTGCAGCCATTAGGGACAAAGGAGCCCAGAGCAAGGATGAGAAGGAGAAAGTGTAGTTTCAGCTTTAAAGACACCAGTCTGTGCAACAATCTCTTTGAGGACTTTGGAGTTCAGGCACCTTAGAACATCCATTTATGTGAAAGGAATATTTTATCATTATTTGAGATTGAGAAGAGTGGTGGATGAAGGATGAGGGAGACCATGACTAATGGACTTAACCCAACCAGCCTCATAATACAAACACTCTTTACTATGTAGGGAGAACCCTCACGAGGCCTACAGAGGACCCTAATCTAAGCCTGTTCTCGCATGTTTTTCTAAATAGGGATCGATTTAAACAAGTGCTTTTTCTTAAAGCAGGGGCTTAACTAGTAGAAAAATCAATAGAAGCATTTATCAGGAAAAGACAAAAATCAGCTACTTTTGATTCAAAATGAACGCTGTGGGAAAACTAGGTTCAGAGTGCATCCTTCTATGCAAGTGGAATTAGAATTTGGAAAATTGTCTAATATAATTGGCTAATTCTTAGCATCAATCTTTCAACATTAGCCTAAAATCCCCCTACAAGTAAAATGTTATCAAATTTATTAGCAGTTAAACAACGGAAAAAAAAATCAGTAAACAGTGTTGAAGATACTATTATTTAGCTGGTCAACAAACAGTAACTACAGCAGTTTCAGCTTTGTTTGGGGATTAATACAACTGATAATGAGAAGTTTACAAGAGTAATAATCCTGTACAAATTGTTTTTAATGTACTTTTGTGTAAAAGTAATAGTAACTACACTAGTACATGTGTGCCTTGAATACACATGCAGCCTCGAACAACACACAGCTTAGGGTGAGAGGAACTCTTCTGTAGCATGAACAAACTGGTTATAAAATGCTGATAACCTTGACCTTTTTTTACTACATTTTTAACTCAGTGATACTCCACATTTGGTTCTCCTACCTGCTGCCTCCTTTTCCTCTTCTCCATCTTGCTACTCCCTTCAGTTATCCCTCCTGAAGTAACTGGCTTTAGGTGATTAACAAACCTTGGGCACCTGCAGGTTGCAGCATTGGGCTCACTTCTTTAGCAGGCCTTCTCCTAGAGGATGAGAGGTAAGCAGGGCTTGTGCTGTTGAACAGATTCCCCAAAAAAAAACAGTGGGGAAAAAAATGATACTTCAGAAGCTGAGAACTGACTGATGTTCCCAGGGCTGTTGTACACCAAGATTTCCATGTAATGCTAGCACATCTTGGAGCTCTTTAATCTCTTCTCTCCAGAAGAGCTCCAGAGGCAGTGCAGGCTAGAAATGACACTGCAAACTAGAGATTAACCCATTCTCCTTCTAGGCACCTGTGGCAAAGTGCCATTAAAACCAAATAAACCACTTCTTCTCCTATATTTTCTGTGCTGCTTTAGGTGTGTCCACACCGGCACAGAGCAGGTGGGACAAGGCAGTCATAAAAGCCATCTTGTCAGAATGGGTGTCTTCAGACAAGGATTAGGATACAGCATAGGCAAGTCACACCAAAGACTGAAAACTACAGGACAGTTGGACAAAGAAGTACAAGCAGAAGAGTGGGTTGTAACAAAATTTTTAGCAATCTTCAGCTACCTTTTTCCACTATTCTTCTGTCAAAAATTACTTTATTTTAAATTGCTCCAGCCTCCTTTCTTTGCCATTTATTTCCCAGCAGTTCCTGTTCCTTGTCCTGAGACACATGGAAATTATGAAGACAGGGTAGTGCTCTCACATCCAGTGAGTGTAGGACAGACAGGCAGAGGAGTCTGCCCAGATGAATGTTACTCTGAGAGCTGAAATTTCCATCTGACCTGAGAATCATATTGTTTTCATGCCCATATGTCCATAATGTTTTCATTCTCCCATGCCAGATTCAGCAGATGAACATTTCCAAGCCTTCCTGAGGACCTCTGACCTCATGTGCCTGCCTGACACGCACCCATAGGATTGCTGTCCACTCCAGACACAGAAGCAGCAGCCATTTACATTCAAGAAATATAGCACAATGCAGAGTTCATCAATTAATGTACTATTGCAGAATGCAAGAGACCAGTAATTTCCTTCCTTCCTCTTCCCCAAGTTTAGCACCTCACCTCCTATCTCCCAATAGCATGTATGTTTGTCCAGTTAATGCCACAGTCCCTCAGTCTTAATTTTGATTGTGCAACAGCTTCAACAGGAGAGTGGTTGAAATCTCCTTATAAACCCAGGAGTCTACAACTCGGTTCTTCCGTTATGTCTTGGGTTTGATCCCTCTGAGTGCAGAAAGAATTAAAGTTAGGAGCATGATCTCACCATAAGGTTGTCCCATAAACACAAGAAGGGAACACTGGCATTATTGCTTCAGTCAAACAGAGAGGGCCAGTCCCTCCTGCTTTTTTGTTTTGCTGAGTGGGAAGGAGCAGAGAGTGGGAGGAATCAGTGTCTGGCCCCAGGGTACCGAGACATTGAAATCCCTTGGGTATTTACCTGAAGGAACTCGAGCTGATATTTTAGGAAAAGCAGTGTATCCTAGTTAGAGCAGCCAGGACCAGTTCATCACTGTGTGGATGTAATCCAAACTGTGTATTCTACACCCTCTGTCATTTCCTAGGAACTGTTAACAATAGACCATTTGCAGCAGCTGCCCAGAGCACACCTGACCCCTCAGGCTATAAACTGGGTGTTAAAAAGCCTGTGAGATAGGAAGATGTTCCTATCCTCACACTAATGACTCAGGTGCGATAACTCCCCTCCGGGGAGTCATTAGCACCTCCACACCCAGCCTGAGGGGTCACGTCTGCTAACGGGCCACCGAGGATTCCAAAAATATCTCACGACTCACAATCACCCATTGTGGAACTCCCCGCCCTGGGAGAGGTACTGGGCATTCCCACTCGAACCTGAGTGTATATAATCTTGGGGTCTTGGGACTTCTGGTACCACTCGTCAGATCTAGAAGATCAGAACCTCGACGGGACTGCAACCACCACTCTCGACTGGACTGTGACCAGCACTCACCAGCAGGTTTTCTTCCCCTTTTACTTTGGACTCAGGTGGACCACGTGGGGCTCAGCACAGGGGCCAACGAACACCGTTCTGTTCGTGTCCCAGGGTGCTGGGTTATACATCTGGGTTTTGTGGGTTAAAACTAACTGTCTGTCCATATAATTGTATTATTGTATTATTTTTTATTGCATTGTAACTCTGACTTATAATCTCTTTTGAGTTGGGTTCATTTCTCCTGCCGTTTTATCTTTAAACGAGCACACAGTGTAAAGAAGGAAACGTGAACTCCAGTATGTTCCTTATATCCTATAACCACTGACAGTACCTAGATGCTGATGGCTTCATTCTCAGACCAATTGCCTTGAGAGGAGAAGTGATGAAATTACATACAACTGAAGAGACTTCACTGTCTCTCAGGATTTTCCCTGTAATTTGACATCTCTCTCCTGTAATGGTGCAAAAATACATTGGGTTTTTTCTTTTTAATCTGCACAGAGAAATGGGTTGTCGCAATACAAATAGTAATCTGACATTTGCAGGACAGGATCATGCCATGTTTTGCCGAAGGGCATTTTGATAGGTCTTTTCATATATTTGACCAAACCTGGTAATCAAACAGATAGAACAAAACAAATACTTACTGACTAAACCAATGCCAGCACCTCAGCAACCCAACTGTGTTCCCATGGCACAAAAAAAAGAGCACAGTATGAATTCCCTTCTGTTCCCCTCAATAGAAAGGGACTTGGAGTATTTTCCAGTATACGTGGGAGCGCACTTAAAGGATCAAACTCATCCCCAATAGACCGATGCCATGACAGCATCTGATTATAAGGAGAGCATTTATCTGAGAACAGAATGTGGCACATAATTTCTGATAACATTTATAGTCCACAGAAGATAAAAATAAGGGTTTTGTTTTGCTGTAAGAATCCCCAACATCCAGCTATGCTCTCTTAACCTAAACATAGGTCTAAACTTTCTCCCCAACCTCAAATTAACTCCTAATTACAGCATTAATTGTATGATGCTCTTATGCAAAAACTTGAAGAAGATGGCTCCAAAGACATCAAGCACATATCCTCATAAGATGGTTTACTCATATTTAAGGGGTAAAAAACCAAAATCAATTTTACTGAATATATGGCCAATTATTCACAGCATCAGAATTAACATAATTAAAATTATAATGGATTTCTTCAAAAGGGGACTGGCATAGTAATTACACAAGGCATTCTAAATGGGAAACAAAGCCAACTGCAAATTTCAGATGTTATTTCATGTAAATACTGTTGCTATAGTATTCTGAAGAATTCCATTGTAAGCTGAATTGTCCATTTCTGCTGCTATGAATAATTGCATAGCCATTTATTTCTAATAACCTATTATTTATGTGTAATTTCTTTTGTCCTTTTAAATCCTATGAAGCCATTTAGGGAAATCACCTACGTGACAACTTAGCAATTATCCTTATAAAACATTGCAACTTTGGATAAGTTACATAGAAAATTAAATGCCAACTAACTATTGTGTTCATATAAGTTAGCAAAAGTCTGTGAACCCCAGCAATGTAATATTTCATTTAATTCTAAACAACTATTTCTGAAAGGAGGTGATTTATATAAAATCACTCCAGAACACAAGCAAATTGCACTCAGTTTTACCATTAAAAAGATTAGTGAGTGCAGATATCAATATTGAAACAACCACCATTATTCAGACCATCCCCAAAAGAAACTCATTCACTGCTTTACTCTTGCAGCTGCTTACTCGTGTGTCTAGCAGTATGCCCATGAGCAGCTCCATGGTGCCGTGGATTTACCCACCCTGTTCACCTCGAGATACACTAACCTTTCAAACTTTGGCTTGGAGTTGGCAAGTTGGATTACTCAAGCCAATTGCATCCATGCTGTGGGACTCTGCTTTCATCTGGGTCATACTGCTGAGCATCAGCAGTTCAGAGGGGCTGTGCTCAGGCTCTCAATCAGCACACAGGTATGAGTCCCACCACTTCCAGCCATACTACTGCCATATCCCTAGTGCCTGGGCAGAGTGAGGCAGCCCACAGTTGCCAACAGCAGAGCAGAAGAGCTACACTACCTGGTATCTCTGCCACCTTTACACTGTAGGCCCCAAGAATGCGAGGATACCAGGATGTCAGGATCCCAGGATGTCAGGATCCCAGCTCTCAACACGGCATACCCCTTGCCACACATTCCTTGCCAGACAGTGTGAGGAGACCAAAGAATTTTTCGCAGTCAATGAGAACTTTAGTCAATCTGGGCTTTTGGTGAAAACAGAAGCAATATGGAAAGACCGTGACAGCACTGAAAAGTAGCAAGGAGAAGACAGATGTGGCGTACATCCTCCAGAGCTCAGAGAATAATGTGCAAGCTTGTCAGTGAAAACCAGTGCACTCTCCCCATCCCACAAGTCTCTCAGGGTAACTTCCTTGGGTAGGGCCATAACTACAGCACCCCAGAGTAAACACACAAGAGCTACCTGCTATGCAGAGCCACTAACCAAAGATCTAAACAAATCATGGACATCCTCTGACAGCCCCCTCAGAGAGACCAACTTGAGAACAGCCAATCTACAAAACAAGCAACCCAGGCTGGCAAGTTGATGTCCCCCAAATGATGTCCTCCATACAGTGAATGAGGAAAATTAAAGCACCACAGAACAAGGCTCACTGTGCCCTGCACACTGAATGGGAGTGGCAGAGGGAAGGCAGACACCATTGCAGCTAACTGCTAGAAAAATCTGCAGAATGTAGCACATCTGAAAACCCACCTTCCCCCTCCTCAGAGCTGGAATGCAGAGCCTGAAAGCACTTCTTTGGCATCCACCTCTCCCTTCAGCCTCCAGTAATTAGTATGTGCTCTTCCTCCAAAACAGCTCCTCTGGCAGATGATTTGTGGGGCTGTTTTAAATAAACACATCTCATTTTATCTATGCAAATCTTTTCTTAGATCCTTTTTTGTCAATGTCTATATCATCTTTCCAAGGCACAGCACGCAAGTAGCCCAAGGACTATGTTAGTTAATAAACTTGGCCTGTGGTCTTTGCTCATGTGAGTCCTGGGGATTGCAGTAATCATGACTACACAGCTCTCAGGCTGGAGCTGACTCCTGCCTGGCTAGCTTGGAGCTTCTTCATGTCTATGTGCAAACCACACAGGAAACATTCAATGTATTTCTTTTCAAGCACCTTTCCTCTCTTAAAGTTCACCATAAAATTGCTGTAGTATCCCAGCAGCTCCCATGCCCGGGACACCATTCCTGGCATTGCCTCAGGGGACAGCAGGGCAGCTGTGGGGTGCAGTGGGACCTTCAGGTAGTGACATGCTGCCATGAGTGGGCTACAGAGGCAGTGAGCAGGATTGGTCCTCGAAGCCACTGCATCTTGAAACAAGACTTCATGTACATTGATATAAATGAGTGTAAATGTAATCCATGTGCCAGTACGTAAGAGTGGCTCAATTTGCCCAAAGAGATCTTGGCCTAAGTTTTGGCTTCTTATTTTTGGCTTCTTATTTTTAATTCATTCTGTACTTATGTTCATTCTTTTGCAATAAGATGATGTATTTGGTTTGATTTCCTTGATTTTCCAACTGAACTGCTCCTTACTCAATGAACACAATTTGCCATATTCCCTCCTTTGATATAATTTCCTTGGTACATCAGCATGTACCTCTGCTTCTGAAAGACTGTAGCATAGCTGTACACAAGCTAACACTGTATTATCTCTTTCTTTTACCCTCAATGACTTTGATTTACTTATGGACTTTGAGCAGTTTTCCTTCAGAAACAAACTCAGGCCACTTCTGCTATTTTTATTCTGGAGAGTCTGTCATGCCAGCAAACAGCCTTATATTTACAATAGTTAATAATGATACTTATTTTACTGCATTACAGAGTTGTCTTTCTATATTAATGCATTTTTCATCTCTTTTGGTGCCCTTGGGCTTCCAGCACCTATTTCATTTGTGGATAAAGCACTTGTATGGCCTCAATCATAAACCATTCAAAACATCCACAGTGAAAAACACAACATGAGAGAGCCCTGGAGGGCCTGTCCTCCACTGCCCAGAAACTGTGAAATCACCCATGTATAAAATACACACTCTGCCTCTTGTGCTTCAGATTGCTGATTTTAAATGACAACAGTCAGGGCACAGGGGCTGAAAAGGCATAAAATGGCCTGCAAAAGCAATTAAGTGCCACAGAGACATTTGGATTTGATAACCACGGAAGATTGTTTACTGCCCTGTTTAGTCCTGACCATGAATACTCTGCTCCAGGTACATCAAGAGTCTGAGCAATCCCCAGCACTCTGACACATTTGTTGCTCTGCTGAGACTCTGCAGCACACGCACAGTTCCCACCAGCACCACTGTGGAGGAGGCTTTCCTGAGGCTTTCTGCTCCAAATTATAATCTCCAGTCATATGGGGAACATACTCATCAAACAAATACAACCTTCAGAGCTGATCTTCATCCTGCACCCACTTGTTTTGTGTGCTCCCATTCTCCCACATTCTCCTACACTATGTTTTTTTCTCTCTGATAAGACCACAGCCAGGCTTTACTGCTAGAAAATCCTCATGAGTTCAGGATTCAGACAGAATGGAGGACCTACCGCACTTACCACCACCTTGCAACCACTGCTCACCCCAGGAAGGCTGGCACCCTCTGTCACTGGGAGGAGAACTAACTCCCTACTGCGCTTGTCCCAGGTCTGAGAGCTAAGTTGTACTTTTCAGACATAGAATAATAACTCTCCCTTTAAAAGCCAGCCATGTAGCACTGGACAGCCCAAGAGAGTGGGAGAGCCCCAGGCCAGTGGGCTGTGGCAGCCATGGAGCTTTCCCACTGCCCCACTGCTCCTGAGGTGAGGTAAGAGGGGTTTTCCTGCTGCTCCCTCCCCCAGGCATGACACCACCAGACATCCACACCTGATATTGGAGGGATGGAGGTGCAGGGAAGCCCAGCCTACACTGCTGCTCCTTCAATCGCCGTTAATGCCCCATCCTGGTGAGGCAGGGCTGCCCTGTGTAACTGGGAGACTATTCAATGGTGCCTGTCAGAGGCAGCATCCACTGGGCCATGTCCTAACTCCCCCAGGCATGGGCAGACCAGACCCCAGGGCCTCCCCCACTCACTGGCACAAGGTCTCACCACATCTGCAGAAGTTGTTTTGATCACTGTCTGTGAGAAATAAAATCAGAAAGACAAAAGATTGTAAGTGCTCCACTTTTGGTTGTTTGTTGGTTTGAGTTTTTAAAACATTTATTGGGACATATGTCTAATGCCTAAGATTATCTAGTATTTCTTTTTTTCCTCTGCATATATATACATTGCCTATGGATATAACAGAAATACACAATAACGAAACTGTGACTTATTTACCTGCTGGGGGAATGCTAATGAGTGTTCTAGTAATGAAAACGCCTTCACTGGTTTGTAAAATGCAAAACAGCAGGCAACTCACTGGAGACCCCACAAGCATATGTCAGTAAACTTATATTATTCACAAGCACACAAGCCTCCCAAGACACCAGTTTCCCAGTCCCTTTTCATTTCCTGACTGTTCCTGTCTCACGTTTTGAGCAAAGTCGACTAATTTTCTGTCTTCCTCAGGCCTCTAAAGTTTTTGCAGAAGCCAAATAATCATATGAAAATTGTTCTACTCAGATGCAAACCGAATATTTTATTGGGTAATTCTTCATATTATCCAATCTACATCTATTACAAAGTGCAATAGCAGTACAGAACAATTGTATCTACGACCATAAACATCCGAACATAAATGACATTTTAAGAGAGTGCTCTATCAAAGCACTCAGACACAGCACTGATACAGTGTGCTCTCATTCATAATGGTGTTGTTCTGTTTCTCTCCTTTGCATCAATCCTGACAATATTAACATCTGTAACAATCACTAACCAGTCTCATTTCAACACTTCCAGTGTACACTGCCAAGCTCTGCAGTGTGTTACAAGTAAAACAGAAGGTGCTAATCCCCACCAAAGGTGATCATTCAGCCAAAATTCAGATCAGTGTTAGGACTTTAACAAAAAAAGACACACTAGAATACAAGTCCAGGCATCTGTTTTCATAAAAAGATTGTGATTCTTGTATTTCATGTCCCCCCTTCATTATAAATCCACTTTGCATCCTTTATAACAGCCAGCCTACCCTCAGAAAAAATTATTTGATGCTTCTGTAGATGTCATATGTGCCCTCTACTTTTACAGCACTTCTATTGTAATTCAACATTCTCTTTCCAATTAATGTACTACATAATGCCACAATATGAAATGCTCACATTTTGCAAATGAGAAAATGGAGCTCTGTTCTGTCTGCTTTGATCCCATCTTACTTTTATTCAGTACCAGAATTCTTTTTCTTTTTGGTTGGGTTATTGACACCCTGAACACACACAAGGGAGCTATCTACTGCATAGAAAATATATGCATTTATGCTTTTCTTTTCCAAGAGAAGACCTCCAATTTCTCTTTTTCAATATCATTTTAATATACTTTCCTGACTTATGATTGTTACTGAACAGCCCATAAGGGAAATGGAGGTGACAGAAGTCCTAATAGAGCAGCACTTAGCAGTTAC
This sequence comes from Neopelma chrysocephalum, assembly GCF_003984885.1. Taxonomy (NCBI): domain Eukaryota; kingdom Metazoa; phylum Chordata; class Aves; order Passeriformes; family Pipridae; genus Neopelma; species Neopelma chrysocephalum. Next base: position 300,424 of record NW_020897716.1, on the reverse strand, counting down.
CTTAAATGTAGACATCATAAATACCTACAACTGCTGGAAAATAGTAAATGCAAAGCAGATCACAAATGCAGAAAAAAGTGAAATCAAAACCATGGTCAGGGAGTGAAAAAACCCTCTTCTTTAGAAGTTGAATGATCCAACATATTCCTTAAATGTTGTATGTCAAAATTACCATTCAAAGTTTTACTGCTGAGTACCACAATAAAAAACATAAAAGCTAAAATATAGAGAGAGTATAAAATATAGAAATGGAAAATACATATATAAAATTGCTCCCTGTATTTATAACTGAAAGAATATATGACTGGTGATTTTCCGTAATGAGGAATTTAATTTTTCTGTTTGTTTGGTTTAGCTGCTGTCAATAGCAATCTTTGTGGGCTACTGGATTTGACCTCCAACGCCACCACCTCAAAGCACTTCACAGTGCTCTTTCATACTGAATGTGCTGAAGTGCTTGAGGAAGGTACAAATTCTCCCTTTCCTCAGTGACATTATGTTTAGCTTTCTTCCCTGTTACTCCACCACATCATTTTAAACTGAACCAAACCTGTAACACATAGAAAGCTGCAAAAAAATCAGTCGACCCTCACGCTCACTAGTCTTACACCAGTTCTTTAATGCTCATCACTAGCTGGCAATTACTGAGTACGTGAGTATGCGCTGAGAAGAACTTGCAGATCAGATTGAAGGACTTTGAGAATGTCACCTATAAAATATTGCCTCAGATAACTAAACAACCTCATTTTAAATGACATTGTGGTCAAAAGGTCTATTCCTTCCAGAAAGGTCCCTGCTCTCCCTTTATAAGCCGGTGTCCATGTTTAATAAAGGTCCATTTTGTGTCACACTGTGACTGCATGCAGAGTGGTCCTTCTGGGTCTTGCAGAAGGGGGGTTACAGCTCTCCCCCCTGTCATTGACCTACTGCTGCAGCAGGTACAGCTGAGGCAAACAGCCATGGAATGCTACTGCTTTTTCCAGTGCTAAGTAAAGGTTATACAGAACCTCAGAATCGTTTGAGATAACTTCAGCAATCTGAAACTTTCATTTGCTTTGTATTAACCCACTTCATTCTGATACTGTTTGATTTTGTGATTTCTCTTTAGCTCTTCCATCCTCACTGGTAGCTCACTTTTGGTTTACTTAGATGGCCACTATTACAGCTGTTAATTTTGAAAGAAAATTCACATCTGCATTGATCCTTCCTTCCCACCATGTGAATGCCAGTCTTTGGGACACTGGCATCTTAGCTGGTCAGCCTAAAGGCCTAACAGCTGGAGGGTTTTTGCACCATGAGTAAGCTGTACACAATTGTCATTGCTGCAATAAACACAGCTAGAATGGGAGAAGAAAATTAAAAGGTAATGTGCCAGGAAAGACAGAAAAACAAGATTTTGTAGAGACTTGAATAAAAAAATAACAAGATGTTCCAAACTATGAACTGAAGTTAAGCTGCCTTAATCATTCCCGTCACTGGCAAACTTTTAGAAGGGGACTCTCATCAGCAGTGAATGGCTGAAAGTTTGTTGTGTTTACCATTAGCTAACAAAGTGTGCAGCAGAAGGTCTCATGGAGTCCATTTTTGTCAACACCTCAAGTACCCAGCACTTGAGTTTTCAGCCTGTCTAGGGCACATTCTTTACCCAATATATTTGTAACAAACAGTCCTTCTGCCAAGCCACCTACCAGAAGCAATCATTTATGAAAGAATCTGACAAACTATAAGAAGGAAGACTGTAACCTTCTCTGTTGGTTAAATTAGCAACTGTGTGTCCATTACACACATATTCTTTCTCTGAATACTTTTTCCCTTGTATTCCTAATTTTTGGAGATAAAGAAATGTCTCTGGTGGGGAAAACAACCAGCTGCCAAAGACTGGTGTTTAACCAGTCTCCCAAGGGAAAGCTTCAGCCTAAAAGGGCAGAGACCATTCAGTGTTAAACTGTCTTGTGCACACTGGTCTCCTGGGTTCACCAAAGGACAGTCATTCTGTTTTGGATTGTGACACTTCAAAGCTCCCAGACAGACATCCAGGAAAAATCCACATCCTAGCTATGAGATCATATGGACTACAGTTAGGCTTAAAGTAACCCAAGCAAAAACAGGCAAACCCAGACAACCCAGGAAAAGGCTCCATTTCCAGTGACCTCACACTATCAGAGGAAAGAAAAATAATATTGCTGAAATGGGGAGAAAATTTTCACCACTGAGTTCCTTTACTTTTTTCTTACATTTGTCAGCACACAGAAAGTAGCAAAAGACAACTACAAAACCTTCTGAAATTTCATTTTACACTATGAACTTAGAAATTAAAATTATATATGAATCCTATGAACTTAGAAATTAAGAAACAAAATGACACTTCATGATTGTTTTAAAAAATCCCTTGGAAAATCACTTCCAACATACAGAACACATTTCCAGTGATTTCAGCATGTTTAATTACTACATATATATTTCACACAGCATTTTACTGGGTAACAAGAAATTAAAGCTAACAATCAGTGTTAAAAACAAGGGAGGCCAAAGAGCTACAAGTCATTTAAGAGAATCCAGTGACCTCAGTGATACTAACTGCACAGGTAAGGATTGCTTTCTTGAGTTAGGTCAGCAGAAATAGGCTTGCATATTGCATGTATATTCAAAATTTTTAAATAGGATATTGTCCGGGTTTCTGTTTTGAAACAGAAGTGAATGAAAAGCAGCCTCAACATTAGTGGGGTTTTTTAACGTAAAGTAGGTTCAGGCCTTACAATAGCCATCATATATAAATATGACTTCACTCCCAGCTTAATTCCTTCTAAGTACACTTAGAATTTGGCATCCTTGTTCAGAGCTTCAGTGAAAAGAATCTTCCAGTCTCCAAAAACACCTGGAAAATGAAGACAAGTAAATTATTACCCTTGACTCTAAGGACCAAAGAGTATAATTTCAAACAAAAGACTAACTTTTCTCTCTTATTATCATACTTCAGGATAATCCATTTTTTAAAATTTTTTCCTGTAAGAAAAAAATATCTGACCCAAGAATACACTCATATGTTTGCCTTATGTTTGGTGTCCTCAACAGAATGTGAACATAAAGCGACCACAGGAAGCTACTGTTCTGCCTTCATAACTTTGACACGTGCATTTGCTTCTGACAGCTGAAGAAGACTATAAAAGGTGACCAGCAGCTGTGAAACCAATCCAGAAAGTTCAAAGGTGTGGCTTTTAACTTCAAAAGCCTTGTGTGCTGCAACCAGACACTGCTCTAAGCTGCAGTTTACCTCTAATCCAAATTTTGGAGAGCCCACAGTCGAAGGCTGTCTGAGATTCTACCCTGATCCATGGCTAAAAGACACAGATCACTCTGTGGAGTGTGTGGATTCCATGTGTTGATTGTGCAATCAATACATGATAAGCAATCACAAGGGTTATTTAGAAAACCCAAGAAAAATCTGTAGAGACATTCTGTCAACCAAATGCCAGGCTATCCCCAGTACTCACAGAAGCCAAAATAAAATTCTTCTTTGTTTTAGTTGGTGCTTAGTGCATACCTTGACTAAAGGGTTTGCTACTTGTAGGGCACTTATGCTAATCATATTATATAGGGCTTTACTGAATGACACAGGCCCTTGTGATGAAATAAGTGAGAGGTTCCTGAAGTACAATCAGTGTTTCTTAAACAACACCCAGCCTTGAAAATTATACATAAAGATTAACCATCTATTGATCCAAATTCCTGTTTGCCCAAGATAACCAAATTTCTGTTTGCCCAAGATAAAGAGTTACCATTCACCACTCTGGCAAAATACAAACAAATTTACCTTGGCAGAAAAGAATCAAGCCAACAGCACCAGAAATCTCCTGAGCCTTAACTCTCACTGCCTGGAAAGCGTCCCTTTCTGCAATGGCCTGGACCTGTTCAGTCACTGGGGAAAATCCAAAGAATTCAGCTATCTGCTTTACACTGGCAGTCAGGTTCTGAAAGTAATACAGTGAAAATGGGACATACAATATTCTTCCTCTAAAAAAGGGAGTTACCCACTTGGGATGTGCATTGTCATCATCTACTGACAATATAAATTTTCCTTCACTGGATGTTTTCCATGTTGCATTGGAGCTCTCCTTTTGTATAGCCAAACTCAACCTGTTGCTAAAATCAACTTGATTTTGCTCTTTCAGAAACCCGTGCCATTTCCTCTTAATTTCAGCAGATTTCAAGGAATGGATTCAGACGTGTTTTGCCTGCTGTCAGCACACAGTATCTGCTTTACCTCTTTCAGATCTTCATATTATGACCATAGTATTCTCATCCTCAATGTGTTTGTTCCAGTTGACTCCATGATCAAAACAGGATCCCCAGTCAACTGTAAAGAAGAGAAAAAAGCATCAGTGTGACCTTCTTTTCATACTTTCTTCTCTCTGACTGACGAATTGCCTTCTGTTGCCTGTCAGTGCAGACAAACGGAATAGCCCGTCCTTTCCATGGTACACCGTGCTGTGTAACAGAACAACAGAGATTTCCTCTGAACTTCTGTAGGTAAATGGTTTCCACACATAAATATGAATCTCACTATGTGCTTCCCTTCTGTTACTATGTTGTCATGCAACCATCTCTTAAAAGACAAAGCCTGACATCAGTCTAAATCTAAAATTTGGGTTGCTTATGAGGTTTTTGGCCTCATGTTCAGAAAGAGTAAACACAGCAAACTGCCATTTCATTAACACTTCAGATCTGTGGCATTTTGTCCATCACTAAGTGTCAGAATGTTGACCCAATGCCATTGTCCAGCTGCCATGCAACTCCCTCACCCTTGCCTGGAAGAGCAAAATACCCAGAAGCAAAGCATCTTTTGGACATTCTCCCCCTTCTGGCACTCAGCTGCCTCCTTTACCACAACCAATGAACATCAGTAAACTAATTACAGCACAGCTGTTTTCCCACTGGTCCCATCTACATGCTTTTTAAATATTTTTTTCTGTTGCTTTTGCAGCTACAATCAGTAACTGTAACAATACCATTCTCTTTCACTAATCCTAAGAAGAACTCATTCCAGGAGCTGTAACTGGGGATGCTTGTCACATTGTTGTGGAAATGGCAAAATGAAAGAAACAGCTGTATCTTTAGAGTTTTGAAACAACACCACTATTTGGAATAGGACAAAAGAAGTCAACAATTTTAGATCACTTATTTACCCTGGCAACCAAAATGAGAGTATAACCAAACATTTTGCAATCAATAACATACTGGGGGCTATAAAATATTCTATTAGTTAAGAGAAGGAGAACAAAATTATAACATAATTATAATAAAGACCTTGTTATCACTTCTAAGGTTTGCCTATGTCATGAAGCAATCATAAAAAGAAGCAACTGGAAATACTGTAATATTGTCCTTGAATACTATCCTATAACTAACTAAGACCTGGCAAATACTGAGGAGCCATTTGCCAATCCCCTGCTAGGAAAAGCTCCTTTGGAAAACCACAGCTGTTACAATCATCTCTGATTTTTTCAAAGTATGGCATTAGGGTTCTTGAAATCTTTAAGAGACTGTAATACTCAGAGAAGCATAAACACTTCTGAAAACACGTTAAACACATTAAATATTTTTGTTAGATGTGTTTTATTTTTTCCTGCCTCATCCAGGAAAAAATACCAATAATACATGGAAAAAACCTCCCTCCCTTAATTGATTATTTCCTTCATCTGTGGTGCATCTTGTAAGTGCTATGTGTCTGCCACCATTCAGTGACTGAGTACCAGAAATACTGAAGTTTTAACCACATGACTCTTTGCAAGGAGACAGCCAATGTCCCTGAGATACTGCTGCCACATTAATTCCCACCACAGTCATGCACAGAAAAGAGCAGCATAAAAAAGAAAATCATGACACTCCATCAATTTCAGAACACTGCAACAGCTCTACATCTGCCCTTGCTTATATTAACTACAGCACTCCTGTGGCTACTGTAAATTGTAGGGGTGCTAAGACAGCCTGGGCATCAACAGACTGCCACTGTCTCCAAGCAGCTTTCCCCCAGTACCACCTGCTTGGGTGCAAGAAAACGACATGGCCCCAAAATTACTCTTGCACACTGGTGCTGTGAGAGAGATGAGGCTTGTTCTTGGAAAAAGAAAAAAAGCCCACCTTAGCTTTGTTCTTGAAAATAGACTTGGGGAGGCAATAATAATTCAGATGTGTTACCAAAATCCTTGGAGATGGAATCTATTTCATCCTCATTAGAATTAAACAGAACCGTAAGTGGGAACAGGTTTATTACACGGGTGCGGCGATGATTTGTGAGAGTCGCCTGTGTGAAACAGTCCCTAATCAAAAGGCATTAGTCATCCAAGATTATCTTTTTTCTCCTCTCAGGAGAAATATCTTTACTTGCTGCATGACTTCATTTTAATAACTTGTGTGTGGGAGTGCAGGAAAGAGAAAACAACAGATTTTTAAAGGTTTGACAGTTTATTTTCACTAACCTGATATTTACCTGGCTCTCCACATTCAATAAACTGTAGTTCTGCACTTACAGGCATACTCTGAATAGTTGTAAATATTAAATCACTTAAAATCTGAATAAGCCATTTCACGCCTGCACCAAGAAACCCAAAGAACAAAATAAAACATATCAGAGGTTTATATAAGATCTCAGAGCCTCCTAATTATGTGACTTAATTCAGTATAATACTCATTGAATGACAAATAACACTAAAGCACTGAAATTATTATAAACAAAATAATGTTTTCCACTAACAAGATCCTCGACAGTTTCTTAACTGTGACCTTCCTGGCTCGCTAATAGCTAGTATTTGGAAAGCACTGAGGGCAGAACTGATTCAACAATGCACTTTACTTTTTTGTCATATATTCATAAAAACAATCAGTGACAGACAATAAAGGGAGTTTTCCTGTCTTTTACAGAGAAAAGCATGGGAAGGTTCTGGGTAGGAGAAGGAAGGAACGAGTAAGAAGCTTCACTCCTGCTGAGGGAAGCATTTGCCTCTCTCTGCTGCCCTGGATCAAGGACAAAACAGTGTCACCTATTTGATGGCTGTGCCGATGCTTGTCCTCAGTTGTGCCTGAGACTGTCTCCATAAAGCACATGCCAGAACAAGTGCTAGAAGAGCTTTTACCCATGGGACAACCTGCATCCTCCCCACCCCTCACCCTTTGGAAGGGATCTTGCAGTAAATTCTCCCCCACACCCCCTCCCACTCCAGCCTAAGCCTGTGGCCAGCTCCTGAAGCTGAGCCATGGAGTCAGCTTCCCCAAGGTTTCCATGAATCACATTTGCCCCACTGATGCTCTGATGATTGCTGGCAGGACAGAGCAAGGGAACAGTGTGTTCACTTTGACCCGCAGCACCTTCCCTGTGTCCTTGTGGGCTTCCCATGGAGTTCACCAAGATAGAGCCGTGGAGCTGCTACTGCCTCCTGCGGCGAATCCCCTGTGAACACAGCTGCCAGATGCACTAACATGGAACACACAGTGCAAGCAGCTTTAACCTCATGCTTTCAGTGGAAAGTTATTCCCAGACAGAAATAAATTCCACCCTATCTTACATAAAGTGCCTCAGGATGCTTGGATGGGAGCAGCAGATACATGTCATTTATACAGTAATGTATATACAATGTGTACACATCATACAATGTCTTATAATACATATATCACATTTATAAAGCACCCAATATCATATTTATATATGACATTGTATGATGCATATCATTCAAATCACTCTCCCATTTATGTACAGAGACAAAATGACTGAGTTTCCAAATCTGTGCCCACATCTGCCCAGATGTGCACAAAAACAAATTTTATTTTAATGACAAGCTACAACTGATAAACCTAAAATTCCTAATCTCTAAATCCTCTTACTGGCTTCTCAACCATGTGATCCATCTCTCACAAGTTCTGACTCCTAGAGCTCCACTGTCCTTCACCCCTACCTCATAAGAGTTATTTGCATCAGTTTTCCTCTCTACTACACACACCTGAGCTGGGGAAAACCTTTAACATAATGAGACTTTACTGTAATTTAACCTTCATAATACTTAATGAGTAAAATGAACAAGGGCAACTTAAAGCTTTAAGAAAAAAGCTTTTGAATGGGATCTATGTAAGTCCTTCATCAGCCACGTTCATGCTGCCAAAGAGTTTGAGCCCTGCTCAGAAAACACTCAAGAAGCTGGCAGAGGAAGCCAGACTCCAGGCTCCCAGGTTCAAGAGGGAAAGAGACCTGCAGAGACATTTTTATTACTGCCTGGTGACACTATGGCTTGGTGAGTCTGAGCGTCACATCAAGGGGCAAGAAGGAGCCCAGAAATTTCTGGTTTCAGACTGGGGCAGGTAATCTTTCCTTTTCATTCTTTACCCTTTTGTCTTGCCTTTTTTTCCCACAATTTGCAAGCTATAGGAAATTAGGGCAAGAAATCTATTTAGCACAGTTCGAAAATGTAAAAGCAAATATCCAAATGGGAGAAAAATCCAAAATATTTACCTGCAGATTGTAACTACGCTGCACTGCACAAACGTATAATTTTCTCTCCTTCCTGCTTTCCTATTTCTTCTGTGAGACCTCTCATACAGACTTTTCTACCAGCGCTTGCCAGGTAAGAAGGTGCTGTATTCCTCAGAAAACCAGGGAGTTGCGTACTCCTTTTCCTACTGAATAACTGGCAGTGGTCTTTGGTAAAATTTCCCCCTGCTAACCTACCACAAACTGGCCAGTATTAACAGTGTGAGATCTCTTTCTTTATCTGCTGCTTCCTCTCCCTGAGCACGAGAGGTTTACTGAATTACTAAACCACAGAGGCAATCAGCATCATGTCTGAAGTCTGTGAGAAATAAAAGCCAGTGCCAATATATGACAAATGACCTCTCATGTCTTTATAGGGTCCAGCAGAAGTCTGGTACCAAGCCCAAAGGAATTATGGGCTCCTTAAAATAACAATGCACATTTCACATTTTGCGCCAGCTCCCTCCTTTTTTATTTGCCCTTTCTTAGTTCAGTGTTCTGTCTCACAGCTGCTATAAATTCACCCTAAACACTACAGGCATACTTTTTAAGCCTCTGATACACCACAGTTTCTTTCCAGATCAGAAGTCGCCAACCAATGCAAATTCTATGCGCTGAATGAGACCCTGACCTAGGACCCTCACTGGTTAGAGCCGCATCTGCTACCATGCTAATGCAATGAATTCCTTTCCTGGGTCCATGTTTTCTCCAACAACCCTAGGCTTCTGCTGCTTGGGTTGATCCTGTCCACTTAAAATCCTCAGAGTAGGAATTACTTTACTAAGAAATCCCTCAGAGTGAAAGCAATACCTGCAAGCTCAGACACTAGGGAAAACAGACTTGGAAAATGAATCACCCTGTAAGAATGAGCAGCAAAAATACTGTATCTTATCTTACAAAACATTAAAGGGGGGGAAAAGCATCTTATAAAGAAAATAAAGTCCCTATTAAGAAAAATCTGAAGAGCTTTTATTTTGGCGATACATTCAGTCCCATAATATGAGTTAAGAGCAATATGAATACTAAAAAACAATTAAAACAAAACTATAAAACAGAAAGAACACTACTGAGAGGGAAAGAATGCTGCCATTTGAGGTTCTGAATATCTCTCTGTGGGAGCTTGTCTGCACTAATGCCCTTTTCCATGGTAAAAACAATTAAATACTGAGATCTTGCATGGCACTGGCATTTTTTTCACATCTCCATGATAAAACTAGGATCCCTTTTTAACAGCTGTGAGCCCGATGCATCTCACTGTGCCCTCACCTGGAAGAAAACACACAAACAGACTAGTGCTGGCTCCCAGAAGGATCTGAGCTGCTCCTCCACCAGCTGATGATGCACAAGTGCAGTGCTGCCATGCAGGGCTGCTCCCTCACCCAACTGGGGCACCTGCTCAGGACCCTCAACATGGAGCAACAAGACCTGGCCCAGCCCCTTTGCTGTGGTGAGCACATGTGTTGCCTGCTCATGTGTTGCCTGAAACAGCGAAGTGAGGACAGCAGGTACCCCCGGGCAGCAGGGAAAGGCGGTGGTGAGTAGGACCTGCTGCCAGCAGCCAGAACGTTGTCTCAAAATAGGTTCTTTCACCCAGTATGTAAGAGGTCAATTCACATGCAGAGTCGAGGTATTTTTTTTATTTACAGTTCTATGCAGAAAGGGGTGCTGGGTGACAGAACCTGCACGACCGCTATCAAAACTTTTGACTATTTATACATTTTAGCAAAGAAAGACATTAATGTTCATTGGCTACAAGTTATCTAGTTCTCTTATTAATTAGTATTCTATTATCTATTGATTAATGATTCTCTCACTTCTCATGCTAATTAGTCCACATTGATCTGAGATAATTTAAAGATGTTGAACCCTAAACCTTAACACGGCAATTCTACCGACAAGTAACTAGTCTTTCTAACACCTGGGTGTTGCAAATTGTGGAATATGCAAAATTTTCTTAAGAAAGGATGTTCTTTGATGTTTGATCTTCATATACTTTCAAGCCTAATAAACAAGAAGGGAGATTCAACCCCTGAAACAGAGAGCAGCAAACAAGCAAGTTCTAAGTGATGTCCATATATTCAAAAAACAAATTATCTGTTGGTAGAATTGCCTTGTTAAAGTTTGGGGCTTGACAAGCTTCAGTGATCTCAGACCCCAAAGCTTGGGAAGAAGGATGTACCACTGATAAAGGACACAAAGAATGCAGAATTTACAGGCCACAACATTTGGCAGAACTCTCAAGACGAGGAAAAAACTAATAAAGACCACTCAGCAACTGTGCTGAAATCGCTCCAACTGGGTAAAACGTAATTCCAGCAGGGGCAGATTGTGACCATCAACTCATGGACCACTGACCCAAGAAACCCACCAACCCAGAAGAGAAAGACTGAGCATGTAGATTAGTTGGCATGGGAAGCGAGAGAATCATTAACAAGTAAAAGATAGAACACTAGTTAATAACAGAACTACGTAACTTGTAGCCAATGTACATTAATTCCTTTGTTTGCTAAAACGTATAAACACTGAAAAGCTTTGATAGTCAGTGTGCTTTTAAGAAATACTACCAGAGCACCTGGGCTTGCGCAACTCTGACATAAATAATCAATGTCTCTCTCGAGTGTGTAATTATTGCCTTTTTCACACCGGGTAACGAATCCCATTTTTGTGGACAACATGGACATCGCTTAGAGGTTGTTAGCCGCTACCTGCTTTACGAATTAAATCTACTTTCTTTTTGATTAGGTCTGAAAGTATACAAAGATCAAATATCAGGGGACATCGTTCCTGTCTTAAGAAAATTTTTACATATCCCGCATTTTCCAGCCCCCGCCGGCTTCCGCCCCCGCAGCACCCCGGCGGCCATGTCGGGGCCGGGCGGGCGGGAGGCGCGGGGCGGCGCCTGCGCGGCGCTACAGGGGGCGGTGGCGGAAGGCGCTCAGCCCCGGCCATGGCGCGGCGCGTCGTGAAGGGGCTGCTGCTGCTGGAGGCGGCGGGGCTGCTCGGCGCCCTCCTGCTCTACCGCGCCATGGACCGCAGCCAAGGTGCGGCGGGGCGGGCGGGGTTCGCACCCCGGCGGGGAGGGGGAGGCGGGCAGGGGAGGCTCCTCCATGCGGCGGCCGCCGCGGGAGCACCGCGCACCGCTCGGGCTTTTTAAGGAAAATCTGCCGGTTTGGGGTCAGGAGTTCGGCTCGTGTGAGTGCAGGTGCACAGGAGGGGCTTGCTGGGCGGACCCCTGAGGACAGGTCTTGAAGGACCAGCAGCAATTTTAGTTTTTACAAAGCCAAGCCTGCGGGGAATCCTTTGGGAGGCAGCACGCGACCGCACCAGGAAAGCCGAATCCTCCTTCTTACAGTAACAGCAGGGACTCATATAAGGACTTAAAAAGGACAGAGGCTGTCCGCAAATGAGGCAGGAGTTGATCGGTTCTGCTTCGGGCATTTGGTGTTGAGCCCATGAAGGGACGCCCTACCTGTGTCTGGGTCTCCGGGATTTGACATTTCCCAGGCTGAGGACAGAGCTGGCTGGCATGAGGCAGCCAGCATTGTCTTCCAGATTATTTAGCTTCAGTCCCTCAAGTCTCTCAGACTTACATCCCCATGCCTAGGGAGCACAGAAATAAGCCAAGCACCAGCTCAGTTACTGCAAGGATCTTTGCTCTGCAGAGCAATGGCCTTATTTTGCATTCAGGGCTCTGGAGGGTGCAGTAGTACCTTGACAGACTTGTGTCCCTGCAGCAAAAGGCAGCAGTTGCTTTGGCTGGGCAGGTAAGAGTCCACCCATTTCAACAGTATTGTGGTCTTTATGCGAAGTTCAAGCTGAACTTTGCCTACACTACATCAATCTGCATTTGTTTTTTGAGATTCAGATGATGTCTGGCTGTTTAATAAAAATGCTAAGAAAAATAGCCAAAGAAATATATAACAAACCTATGGAGAACAGATGTTTCAACCTGTCATGGTAACTTGGTGCTGAGCATTCACGGTTCTATTTTCCCCTGCTTTTCAGTTCTAGATCCTAATTTTTATATTCATAGGTAGATTTTCTTAAATTGCAGTTCTGTAAGGTGTAGTGAGCTCATCTAATAGCTCAGTGAGCTCAGAGTGAGGCTTTTACTGCTTTGTTCTAGCAATAGAATGGATAAGATCCTTCTAGGAGTTGCTGTAAATCCTTAGAATAGCATAAAGCTATCATGATTTTCCAGTGAGTTGCCGGAGCAGCCCACAGAAGGATTCATTGAACACCTAAAGCTGCGTAAGGAAACAAAGCAGTTTTCTCAGTATTGATTTGCATGTCTGTTTATGAGAGGCATTCAGCTTCCTGCGTATCTGTAGCTTGTAGTTGGTTATCACAATTGTGAGGAAGCTCAGAAAACAGTGATGATGGGGCTGCACGTACAAGTAACCTCAATACAGTCTGTGATAGGATATTAAAAAATAAATTTGGATCATAGTGGTGGCTGTAATTAAAGAGCTCAAACAAATTTAGATAAAACGAATCTAGTTAGAAAAACAGTGCATTTAATTACCTTAAAATATGTTGGGAAAGTAACTGTGATTTACCTTTCTTGTCAGATTTCAGATACACAATGCAGAAGAGGTTTCCATCAATTCTGGAAGGTAGGTTTGCAGCTGTTGGCTTCAGAAGGATGGCTGAAGCTTCCATTGCATCTTAATGTATAAAACCAATGTTACTACTGCTTAAAACTTACTCCAGGAGACACTGCAGAAATGTTTATTGTTTTGCATAGGCATGGCTGGAGTGTCAGGCTTTTGGATAGAGACCTTGGAACTGGAGGGGTGTATATCCAATAAAACTAGCCATAAAGTGGCTCTTCTTCAGGTATGTCTAACTTAGAGCTGACACAGATTTTCCTGTTTTTCAGTTTATTACAAATCCAACGAGTGGTCTGGAATTCATGGCATAAGGGAGAATGACCAAATGACATGGTTAAGCAGCAAGAACTGAAGTAAGAAAAACGTGGGATTAATTAAAAAACTGGTTTTAAATAATTATTTTTAAAATGTCCACATCAAAATCTCCAGTTCATCTTCTTGATTTCTTGCATTTGTACTTGTTTTTCAGCCCTCTGTGCCTGAACTGTTTCTTCCTCTTGATGATGCTTTTCACATCCCTGTTGTGAAGCCACTTGTCACGCTCTATTTCCCACTGGATCTGTTTGACATCTGTAGGAGGGAAGGTGAGAAATAAGGAGCCGATGGATACCTCTTACCATGATGTGGCATACAGATAAATCATGCAGAAGTTAAAACTTGGCTACTGTATTTATAAATGTTTAAATAAAGTGCAAGTGAAAATTTTTTTTTGAGAAAATTTTGGGGGTTTTTCACTTCACAAACCAAATCCTACCGTCTCAAAGTTCTAGACATTGATTTGTATTTTACTAATGCTAGAAATGCTTGCATTAGGTGCAGCTGAAGAAAACTACATCATGTCTTTCTGACGTTGAGCTACTGTGCCAACTGTGTGGTTTCTGACTGTGTATTTCAGTTGAAGATGGTCCATCTTTTCAAGTACAGAATCTGAAGGGAAAGAAGTAAACCAGCATTACAACTATCTGCTGTTTGTAGCATGCACTTACTTGCATTATCTCTGTTGGCCATGGCGTTCATTCCAATATTGTCAAACTTGGATCCGGCATTTTCATCCAGCAGATAGCCAAACTTTAAAGAGAGAAAATTTTGTATTTTGTTACAAAGAAACGGGTAAAATGCTTGATCACTTTTAGCTAAGCACCAGTGACACTCACCTCTTCCGCAGATGCCAGTATACCAGCATCTTGGAGTTTTTTCTTCTTTACTCGGTTTGATCCTTTAAACAAAATATATTATGAGACAGAATTCCAAGTTCACAGACACACTTACACAAAGTGTTACCATGTTTTTAATTTTTAAAATTTATTTAATGAGTCCATCTAAAATAGCTGTGTTAGAAACCTTTATTCTCCACCTCCCCTAAAAAAAATGCAGAAAAGTTTCTGAGAACTAAATAGCACAAATCCGTGCATCGGATATAACAGATGCACAAACCACCAGAACGACTCCATCCTTCTAAAGAAGTTCCTCCTTCAACTCCCTTCCTTCAACAGCAGATTGTCACTCTGCATTAGCCATGCTGTCTTGAGGACAACTTCCTTTTTATTTACAGTTTATTCAAATCTGAATCCAGATCCAAAACTGTAGATAATCTACTGTAGCAAAACCCTCCAATTCCACAGTTTTTTAGACTCTGTATTTGTACTGAGCTTTATCAGATGGAAATTATGGCAGTGTTTTCTTACCTTCCAGTGATCCCTCAAAATTCACATCCTTCTTTCTCTTGCCCTTTTTACTAACAGACTTCAATTGCTTGTTCTTGTTTGGCTCTGACAGAAAAAAGATTAATCTGTTAACAGCTATATGAACAGTTTATCTCCTCTACCCTGAATCATCTTTCTGTGGCCTTTAGTTATTCATTCAAATATTCCATTAATCTGTGCTTTTCCAGCCACTTACACTGTATTCTGTGTAAACTCTGCTTTTCAGTTGAAAAAATAAAACCATGCAGGTGCAAGAATCAGTTATTATTATAGTGGTAATAAAAATTTGGGTGCATAGCTGTATTACAGGAGTAAGCTGTTACTTCTGAGGCAGCATTTTAAATAAAAGTTACCTCATCTAAAAAAAGTCAACATTAAGATTCTGAAGAAATTTGAAAATTACTAAGTACGAGATTCTTTTATTTTTCTCTTTGAGATCTTTTAATATTTCTCCTACTGTAGCCAGTTATTTGTGTAGAAAGCTACTTTTGTTACTGCCAGTGTTTTCAGAATGAAACAAACATGTCTCATTTGCAAGTTTTTCTACACAGATGCCTAAATCCCACTCTTGCCCAGGAGACTGTCAGGAAATATTTCTCTTAAGACTTCATGGTCAAGAAAAGGACCTGTCATTTCTTGGCTTAAAATCCAAACTCCCCACCTAGGTAACTAAATCAGAATTTACTTGTGTAATTACGTATTAGATAACATATTTTTATGGCTTTTTTTTCCTGTTTTTTGTAATAAATGGTACTTTACCTAGGTTGTTACCATCATCAGACACATCCATAAATACACCTCCTTCTTCATCCATATCCTCTTCAAAGTCTTCCTCCATACTTCCTAAGGAGACTTCCTCATCATCCAGATCACTGAATTCATCTTCATCATCAGAATCCTCCCAGTCAGCACCAGATTCTTCACTGCTTTTGCCTTTCTTAGTGCCTTTGGTTTTCTTTTTTATATTACTAAAGAAAGATGTAACAAACTTGGCACTTCATCCAGCAAAATACTGTTTAGATCTAGGTGACATCTACCTACTGGCAAACACCATGTTAGAAAAGTTCAACATCATTGCAAACTACTGTAAATGTAGGCTGAGACCTAAGGTATATGTATTATCCACTCAGGTTATGTTCTCAACATTAGTATAGAGAACTGTATTACAAAAATCAACCATTTTAAGAAGTTATGGAGAGAATCCTATTCTGAAATTAGCAGAAATGTCAGCTTCAGTATTATATCTTTGCTCCTTTTCAGAAAGTTTTTTGTAAGACACACAAACTGCTCTACTAAACACCACTCTAGATCATAAAAATTTTCAGATTTCACTAGGAGTTTAGACTTCAATTCTCCTGTCACCTCAAGGAAAAGTTTATGTGCCCATTCAAAAGCTGCATTGTAGATACTTCAAGTAAAAAAAGAGGCTTCTTAATAATTTACAATTGGTCTCGATGATCTTAAAGGTCCCTTCCAACCTAAATGACTCTATAACTAATGAAACTGCTAACTTCCTGAGAACTGAACTCTGTGACCCTGGATTCCACAATGTTTTTTTACTGTGTTGGGTCCAGTTACAACCAGTCCTTAAAGCAGTAGAACCATTATGCCTCATACTGCTTCCTTTTGTACTTGGTATTTCTCAAAGAGAAACCTGAGACAATGAAAAACAAGATTTTACCTTGCTTACTAGGTCACTCCATTGTATAAATAATATACTACAGGTCTCTCACATGTCAAGCCAGCAAACCGTTAGCACCACAGGATCATCACGATCCATTATGGGACACACAGAAAAACAGCATTACTCAGTGTTCAACTGCTACTGCCTTTTTTGCAAGGTGATAGTCTGAGTCTTTCTGAAAAAGGTCTATCCAGTTTTGCACAGTAAAACTCCACTGAAACAAGATGTAAGAACCAATTTGAAGTCTTACCCAGCAAAATCAAGGTCATCCTGGTCAATAACGGCATTATCAGCAGCTTCAAATGTATCTAGGGAGAAAATAAATTATTACTACAAAGCAAGCAAAGAAATATGAATTAAGTCATTGTGTCCAACAAGTACATAGACCTGTTGGAGCAAGTCCAGAGGAGGGTCAGAAAGATGACTAGATTGCTGGAGCACCTCTCCTATGAGGACAGGTTGACAGAGTTGGGATTATTCAGCCTGGAGAAGAGAAGGCTTCGGAATGACCCTATTGTGGCCTGCCACTACCTAAAAGGGGCTACAAGAGAGCTGGGAAGAGACTTTTGACAAGAGCATCTAGTGACAAGACAAGGGGGAAAGGCTTCAAACTGAAAGAGGTATGTTTAGATTAGATATTAGGAAAGAATTCTTTACTGTGAGGGTAGTGAGGCACTGGGACAGGCTGCCCAGAGAATGTGTGGATGCCCCATCCCTGGCAGTGTTCAAGGCCACACTGAATAGGGCTTTGAGTAACCTGGTCTAGTGGAAGCTGTCCCTGCCCATGGCAGGGTGGTTGGAACTAGATAATCTTTAAGGTCTCATGTAACCTGAGCCATTCTATGGTTCTATAATTGCAAAATACCTAATTTTTAGGTATCATTTTCCTGAACACTTTATATGATCTGCACCAGTAACAATGGGCCCTGATACCAAAGGTTCATACTCCTGTAGTAAAAAACATCCACAAAATAGTTACCTAAAGCTAAATGAACTTTTTCTGAGAAAAATACTTTTCTTTGAAAAGTAATGGAAGTTTTATTTTATCCAGGATGTAATTTACCACCAGAACTAGATGACATGGGAAGCAGACAGACACAAACAAACAGACAACTGGTCCGTGATACAAACTTAGGCAGCAGGTGGGATATCGGAAGTCTCAAACACTTGCACCAAGTCAGATAGAACAAAAACTAAATTAAGATACCCAAGCAAATGTCCTGTCAGCTAATCTGTATGTTCATTTTCAGATCAAAAATTACAGCTGAAAAATTACAGCTGTTCTGTTTCAAAAAGTAAATACTAACATTAGAGGGTCCTGAATTTATGAAGCAAATTTTCATTAGAGATACTAACAGTAAAAAGACAAATGCAATTATTAACAGATTCTTATCATAACAAAGACCCTATTAATTGAGTCACTAAGAAAGAACCCTGCTATGAGAATTCAGAATTCTCTAAAAATACTGTACAAAACAGTTATGGAGAGCTAACTGCATTTTCTTTTCTCAAAATGTATATATTACTGTGTAAGTAAACTATGAAATAATAAAATAGAGGATGTTTTGTGGTACACAAAGAAATTTAGATTCTGGAACAAATCACACACCAATTCCAAAGCAAACAAAGTACATGATACAGGAAGTGCTAAGACTACTGCAGAAGTACACCGAGGACCTTACTGAACAAATAACCTCATAAAATATGTTAGAAACTATGAGAGAAATTGTAAGCAAGATTGAAAAAGGCCAAGCAGTAAAGAAAAAACGGAAGCAAATGTTACATGCTGCTAGAAAAAGTTACTCGGACTACATTAGAAAAAGAAAAAAAAAAGCATGAACTGCCACTCATGAGCTTAAGCTCAAAATCATATGATTTTCAACCATTCAAACAAGTTGACTACTGGAGTGGTGTGAGCAAGACCTCTTTTACAAGACGGCCATCCAGTTAGCTTACACAATGGATCGTAGGAACTGCTGGCTGCAGTACCATAGCAACTGGAAAGCCAGTTTTCTTCCACTTCCATATTGCTGTATCTTGTTCTTTTATGCAATATGAACTACAAAAAGGATAAATTAATAATCTGAAAAAGCAGGAAATACTTGGATAGTTACTGCAAGGAAGAACACAGCCTTACCCAATACTCTTTCAAATTCATCATCATCTACATCTTCCACACTTTCTTCATCATCCTGACGCCTTTGTTTCTCTCTCTTCTTATCGAACTTTGAATAAAATCTGAAATAATGTATAGCTCTCAGACACAAAATTACAGGTGATGATCTTTATGATAACTTTAAAAAAAAACCACCTGCAGATTGTTTCCTGTGTATGCTGCCAGTTGAAAACTGTGATGGTTTCAAACACACCTAAAATCAAGAGATTTATATTTCCTTTGTTTTTCAAACAGTCCGTCACTACTGTAAGATTTAAAACAATGAAATTTCACTGGCCAAAGGTGCCAGAAGTTATTTTTAACATGAAAGGGCGCAAGAAAGATGTAAGAATTTGCTGTAGACTGGTAATGAAGAAGGGATGAAGTGCAACTTGAATATAAGTGGGGAAAAAAGTATAAAAGGCATTGACCCTTTAAGTTTTATTTAATTTTCTCCTATAGCCCTCTTCTTTTGGCTGCACAGTTTTACCTTCTGTCAGCCATTTTAAAATACTTTTTCACCTTCATTTCATGTTAAAGAACTACCAAACACAGAAGGCAATTTTGATCATATACAAAAGAGTATTTTGTACAGGTGACTTTAAATCTGTAATCTCAGTTTCGGTAATCTTCATTGTAACAGTACCGTTAACTTTTCAGAGGGGGCACATTTTTAAGCTGCTCTTCTTTAATCTCAAAATTAAAACCACTATTTATTAATAAGATATTCCTCAATATTATATCAATTAATTAAAATTAGAAAGCTCCATTAACCTGACAGTTCAAAAATGTTTAAATGTCCCTACAGCAATGAATATATTAAACAAAACAAACCAACCAAACAAAATGAATTAAAAAAAATAAATGAAGTTAATTCAAACACTAATTTCCTAAGGAGACACTCACAGGTAACCACTATTTTGATCTAATAAAAATAAGTCATTGCCAAACGTGTATCACTCCAATTTTAGTGCTATAACTGCATTTTTGTATCATACTCTGAAAGGAAATTCAGAGAAACAGAACTATGAGTAATAAAAAAATAAATACTCTGAAAAGTAGCTCCTTTGACTTTTTTTGCTTTGTTCCATTCTAATAAGTTTTGATGCTAATAACATAAACAGGGTATATTCCAGCTTTCTTTAAATATACTTCTAATGCATAAGAACTACAACCCACAAGATATTTACTTAATTTTAGACTACAAGCCCTGACTGCCTTTGTTCATAGGCGATATTCTTTCCTAATCACTTTTGACAAATGTCAAAATTACGTCCCAGAAAAGTACTATCATCATAAGTCACTCAAATCAATCAAAATTTGCAAATACTTGAAATACCAGAGAATACTTGAAAATGTAGTGGGTTTTAATGGCATTGCAGTAAAAAACCAACACTTAAAATGAACATTCACAAGCATTTCATTACCTGTGAAAGAACACTTCATCCACTGGGATTTTGCTTTCATCTTTGGCACGGAATTCCTTACTGTTGACTGCAAAAGCAAAAAAAGAACTGATTTTACTTCAAGTTGAAATGATTGTTACTCTTTTAAGAGGTTAAACAGCATGCACAGACAGAAGTACACAGATACCCAGGGTCATCTGTTAAATAAAGTGAAGCTCATTCAAAACCTCTTCAAATAGTTCTCAGTATATATACTGATACTTCAGTGGGAACAGACCCCATGGAAAAACAGAAGAGGCAAAGCCCTAACCAGGTTCTAAGTTATGTATCAGCAAGGGGGGGGTTGCAACCACCTACAGCAGGAATACATTTAAAACAAAAACAGGGAAAAAAAGTAGGAAGTAAGATGAACTTGCTGTCATGCACTAAAACACTGGAACTGCTTCTGCCCATCACTCCTGGCAGTAGAAATGCTTGTCAGCAGCTGCAGGGCAGGACCGTGCACCAGCTGAGCACACTGAGGAAAGGATTGGGCCTCAACTTGCCTCCATTTCTGGGGAACTGCAGCAAAATATGACACTGCAACAGCAGACCAGCTAGGATTCCCTGTGGAGAAAATTTTTTCCCTTATATGTTCCCCTTCCCTCCTCCTCCTCCTCAGAAGTAAATCAAAGGAAAAAGAGCTACTAATTATCTCAGTGAGAATATACTATAATATTTTCTAAGTGACAAGGGTCCAAGCTTCTGAAACCAGATCAGCACACTCACAGAAATACTTCAAATGAACAGTAGAAGGTACCAGAGGATTTGCAATCTCAGCTCTCTAAGCCCCAGCAGAAATCAGCTACATGCAACAATTGCAGATTACATATTAACATATCCAAATTTTTGTTATCAAGTGTTTCATTTGTAGAAAATTTAAATTCCTCAAATTCTAAATGTTCAGTCTGCTCCTTCAATTCAGAATAAGCTAAAGAATGTGACAAATAAACTGTACCTTCAAATGCATTCTAGGTTAAAATTCCTACTTTAAGTTTTGACAGCGATAAAGGTACATCAACTAATCTGTATAACTAAAACCTCTGTGTTACACAGTAGACTCAAAGTCAGAGGTAAGCACATCCCTGGGAATGTTACAGAAGATGGTCCTCAAGCTGCAAGTTTTAATGATGGTTTACCCTGATTTTTTAACTGCTGGTTCTTACAAACAAATCCTGCTCTTAATTATTGGAAACAGCGGGACTAGGGAAAAGGCAGCCTCCTTCTGGAAGCAGGAAGACTCTCAGCAAAATAACAGTGCCAAAGGTACCTTACACTAATCATAACAATAGCTGCAGCTGTGGCATTGTATGGAGTAATCCATATCATTTAATAAAAGAGCTTAATCTGATTTAAATAATTATACAGGTCAATTTGCTGAGATTTTAAGTAATTTTTCAATCATAATAGAGTAAAAATGGCTATAGGATAACTGCCTTTCCCTACATCATTTGTTCTTAGAATGATTCAATGATCCAAAATTTCAGCTGTGTAGATTCCATACACCCTTACAAGATGAGACCTGATCCTGAACATCAGGCACCACCACTGTACTCCTGACGGACAGAACTCTCTTCTATTGCTACAACAAACAGCATAGACAGTGCAGATAACATGGCTACAACAACCAACCCAGAATTTTTTAGTCATCATAATCTTAACTGAAAAGGAGCTGACTTACCTGCAAGATTCTGCATATCTTTCATAAACTGCTTCTTCTTTGGCTGCATTACCACACTGCTGGTGTTTTCTGTATCATAATATAAATCAGAAACAAATTACTTTATTACTATTGATACAAAAATGTAAGAAGTGGCTGCTACACCAGTTCGTTGTTCTGCCATCCATATGACTTCAAGAGGCTGGACAAATGGGGAACCTTCCTGCAGTTCAAAAAGGGGAAGTGCAAAGTCCTGCATTAGAGGAGGAACAAACCCAGTGACCAGTACATGCTGGGGGCTGCCCAGCTGGAAAGCGGCTTGGCTGAAAATACCTCGGTAGTCCTGGTGGAGACACAGCTGACTGTGAGCCAGCACTGCGCCCCTGCAGCAAAGAAGGCTGACAGTATTCCTGGCACTTATTAGACCACACCTGGAGCACTGTGTCCAGGTCTGGGCTCCCCAGAATAAGGCAGATATGGGCATATTGGGGAAAGTCAAGCAAAGTGTCACTAAGCTGATGAAGGGACTGGACTGAAGCATCTCTCCTGTGGGCAAAGTGTGAGAGCTATGACTGTTCAGCCTAGAGAAGAGAAGGCTCAGGGGGTTCTCATCAATGCATATAAATACCTGAAGGGAGGGTGTAAAGAAGAGCCAGATACTTATCAGTGGTGCCCAGTGACAGGGCAAGAGGTGACAGGCACAAACTGAAACACAGGAGACTCCATCTGAACATCAGGAAACATGTTTTCACTGTGAAGGCAACTGTGCACTGGCACAGGTTGCTCAGAGAGGCAGTGGAATTTCCACGCTTGGAGACATTCAAAAGCCATCTAAACAGTCTGTTCTAGATGGTCCCGCTCTAGGTGGCCCTCTCTGGAGCCCAAGACCTCCAGAGGTCCTTTCCAACCTCAACCTTTCTGCAGTCTTTATATTCCCCTATCACTTGCTTATTCCTGCAAAGTCAGCAATTCTGCACTGCGAGTGTGAGGGTCAGCAGTACGTGACTGTCAGCTGGTTCTGGCTGCAGCCATTTCTCTTGCAGCCCTGAAGACTGATCCCACTCCTCTTGCACCACGTGCACTCCAATTACTTGGCAAGGGCAATCTGAGAGAATGAGAATTTGGACAGCATCTATAATCAAGATCACATGCTAATATGTACAGAGAAGCGCATACCTTTTCCTTTACTGAGTTTGGGATTTCTGTACACAAAGCGATCCAAAAATCTCATTAATGTGAAATCTTGTAAAGGGTCCCCCGAGTATTGAATGTGATTTCCCTGAAAGAAGCGAAAAGCCAAATAACATTAAGGTCTTCATTTTCAAAACACAGCATCTAAACACAGAGGAGTCAATCAGTTCAAGAATAACATTAAACTATAGTTTAAAAAGACAAAGACTTGGAGATATTACATCACTTAACCCTGATCTGGTTCTTGATGCAATTTCTGTATTTTCTTAAATAAAAACCACCTCCTTTGCTTTGTTTCAGCAATGAACTGCCTTGCAATGTACTTGCTAATAGCAGTTAATACTCAGCGTCATTTGGACACCATACATTCAAATGGAAAATAAATATTTAAAATATGTATTTGTGTAGGTTTGAGTATTTTGGGCACGGTACCACAACAGTGTTAAAAAAAGAATTCGTTCCTACATTAGGGTTCTGCACATTTTAAAAAAAAACTCACATAAAAAGATATATAAAAACTCTAATAAAGTTTTAAGAACCATATAATACCCACATTTCTACGAAGTTAGAATTTTTGTGAGCAGTCTTCTTTGCATAAAACACTTTAATTCCATGAAAGGCTTAGCATTTGAGTTTATGGTAGTGTTCTGCACAGCTGCAAGCTACCCACAGAGTGCAAGGAGACCTTATAATGTATTTTTTTAAGCAGCAAAAGACACATACCATGAAAAAAATCAAACTTCAAAGCTAAAGACTACTTACTTCTAGAATTGTTTTTGCGAATAGGGCCACAGATGGATGAAAATGTTCAGAAAGCTGAAAAACATGAATCATTTATTTATTTCAACTTAAAAAAATAAATGCAGTCATTACTCACATTGACAACACCATTATGTCATAAGACCACTCTGTAACTCATCAAATAACGTGCAGATACACACAGTAGGGCAAGGCTGATGTGCTCTGCCCTTGAACAACTGAAGAACATCTAGTTCTAATCTTTTGTTTGCGTTAAATAAATACATTTCCATTTACAATTTTATTTAATGCAACACTAAAAAGCTTTAGTGATCAAAGTTAAGATCCAAAACTCAAGAAATACTATTATTGTCCAAATCTCCACTTAAAAATTCTTATTCCCTACTCCAGAATATCAGCATTGGAAGGAACATATACAAGCTTAAAGCTGAACAACATATCATCTTTAAACTTTCTGTTATGTTATCCAGGGAGCTACTCCAAGAATAACCAAGTTCATTTTCCTCTCTTAATACAAGGGCCACACTAAGAAACACAGTAACACCCAGATAAGAATGCCCTACCTTCTTCAGTTCCCAAAGGCTTGTACTTTCAGCACCACAGTATAAAGGACTTCGGTGCATAGGATCATATGAAGTTCCAGTCTTCCTGCCTGAGGGACGGAGGAGAAGAAAACGTCTTAAATTTTCTTAGGCAACTTTACAAGAGTATTATTTTCATTTCACCATGACAGCAACACTGCCCATCATTCTCAGCTGGACACGCCATAGATTCATTTGGCAGCAGGTAAAGGCTACATTCAGCTGTCCTTCACCAGCATATGATCAGCGGTATGTACAGGTTGAGTTCCTACGTGCTTCTAAGGAAGGTCTTGAAAAGCCCCTGCCCTGTTCCAAAAGGTCTTCAAGAAGGAGTGAAAACGGGCGCAGGTTCAAAGCTGGACAAATAGTTCTAGCAAACTTCACAAGCAAATGAGAAGCTACACATCCTAACTCTGGATATATGGCTCTGAAGGTGTTTGAACACAGAAGCAAAAAAATTCCAAGCCTGTTTATTGCTAAGGCATAGTTTATGTGTTTAATACAAACAAATATTTGCTTATCACAAACTGCATAAAGTGAAATACACTAGTCAGAGTCTCTTCGTCACCGCTGAGCTAAGAAATAAATTATTCTGACTGATTGCTTTCAATCAAACTTCAACTTAAAAACTAAAATAATGTTTTAGTCACTTAACCTTAAAACAACTCTTGATCAACATGTCACTGTTATGGAATGTTACACATTAAATGAATTAAATTTTCTTGCTAATTTACCTCCCATATTCAAATGATGCACCCACGAGGCTGTTGAATTTGAATTATTTGTTTTTGCAGAATTTTCCATTGTGTTTCTCTCTTTATCTTCTTTGTCTGTATCCACAAATTTTTCCTCATCCTCTTCAGCCTCTTCTTGGTCCTTAAAGCACTCTTCATCATCTGATTCCTAAAAACCAAAAAATGTTAGCAAACAGCTTTTCCTTTCCAGATTTATTCTGATTTTTTAGAGAAATGCACATATAGCTCTTAAGCTACTTACAAAAATCTACATAAATGATGGCCAATGTTTAAGATATACAGATTTTTGTCCTTGATACAGGACTTAAAATTGAACACACAAATGTGATGGTTCCTCCCCACTTCAAGAAACAACATCTGAGCAAACCCTCAGGTTACTAATAAACAGGTCAGGGAAAGGTGCTTATAAAAATAGCTCTTACTGAAAAAGAAATGAGATAAAGAAATCATTTTATACCACTTGATCCTGTAACTGGACCCTTAACTCTGGTTTTACTTTCAGAAGCTCAGACAGAAGGTACAGGGTTCCACAAATGAAGGGTGGCATTTGTCCACAAGTGACTTGAAGTAACCTCTTCACAAAGGCCTTCACGCGCCGTAACACTACATCTGCCTTCAGAGATTTATAGACAAGGTTAAGAAACATGGATGGCTTTGAGCAGGTTGCTAAGGCAGGATCTAGAAGCTTCCTGTAGAACACACAGGAGAAAATATTGCTGATTGTCATAATGCAGGCAGGAGAACAATTGCTATTAACAACAAATATCTACATTTTTCAGACTGCCATTTAAAAGACCAGTGACAGCTTGTTCCCCAATACTCAAAATCATTATGATCAACCTGAACTGTCAACAGCTGTGTAATATATCTGCCTATATATGAGACACTGAAGATTAAAAAAAAAGAAAATATAAATAAATAAACTGAATTCAACTGGAAACAGTTTCAAAATTTGAGATATTCAAAAAAAAATAGAAAGAAAATGGTTAGGAATCAGCATGCTTCACAATCAGACCAGACATATGTAGTGGCAGGTTCATTTTCTACCCCAAATTTTCCAGGCTGTCAGGCACAGTAAGGTGCTTAAATACATTCCACAGTCTGGGGGAACTTAAGATCCCTTTTCAAAAAAACAGCAACTTCCCTTTGATCAACTAAACAGAAACCTGTAAAGATCCTATCTGAACAATCAGCTGGGACAAAAAAAAATCCTTTTATAATATGAGGCTTTCTAACTACACAAATTAAATCACCTAAAGAATTCGTTAACATAATATTCCCCCTCCCCACAATAAGAAAAAAAAGGAAACAAGATTTTAGGCTATTTACAGGCTTATTTACTCTACAGGCTAATACTCGTAAAAGTGATTTCAGAAGATATAGTTATCAATTAGTTTCAAATAACATCCGGAATTAAAAACTGCCACCAGAGAGTGACAAAGGATGAAATGCATATGTTGTGTTCTCAGGACCTATCACACTACCTTTTGTTTTATCCCCATGTTAAGTCAAAGAAATCATATACATTTTCTTCCAGCTCATACAAAACATCAGAAATTTTTAGCCAATTAAACACAAAATTAGCAAGATCTTAACAGCAAAATAAGTGTTTCTACAACTTTAAATTAATGGTGACTATCTCATAAAATGAAATTTATATAAAAAATGCAAACCTGCCACTTACTTGTATAGTGCTGCATAGTACCTATCTGACACAGTCTGCTGAGAGTCCATCACTTGAAACAGCAACATTAGGGCCTGGACACTGGTACTGAAGTTTGCAAGATGCAGAACTTTAAATAAGGTGTTCATTTGCTCTTTCACTTTCTCATCACCTGTCTCAGCATAAGGGTAAGCTCTGTTTACCCCACAAAGGAGAGCACTGAGCATTTTGGATTCAACATCTTTTTTCTTAATACAGTTCCGGAAAAAGCAGAAGTACAAAGTTATCAGCTTGTTAGCCAATGCACTTTCTTCGTGACTGAGGACTATCTGATTTAGAAAGCAAATGGCATAATATTGAGTTTTCACATTGATGTTTGACCGGTACAAAAGCCTCTCCACCTCACTGCACACTACTCCCTTCATATTTGGATGCTTGTGAAGCAATGTCTCTAAAAGATAAGAGGCTTTGGTGGCGATCTTGTTCTGAGGGTCTCCCAGTTTATTCACCAGCAGGACCAACAGAGCTTTCTCCTGCTCAGGCTTGTTACAGAGAAGCTCATGGGCAACTGCTAAAGCTCGGGATTTCGGGGCTGTCAAACAATCATGGCTCAGTGTTTCTAACGCCTGCACAAACTCTGCTATCTGCAGTTTCAGGTGATGCTCAAAGTACCACAGTATCAACCGTCTGTCTCTGGAATCCTTGTTGCCACTCGACATCTTCACTATGTTGTTAAATGGGCGCTGCGAGAAAGACCACAGTTTTCGATTGTCTGGTAAGATATCTGAAATGAGAAGTTCCTTGAAAGTATCCAAAGCCATGAGGCTCTGCTGCCTGCTGCCCTTTTTCTTTATGAGGTTTACCAAGTTCTCAACAAACTGAAGACTGTGCACAGCACTGTCCTGGATGAGAAGGGTCATCGCTGCCATCCTGTCAGCCAAGGTACCTGAGGACACAACAGTTTTCATCCATGCTGAAGAGGCCCCCTTCTGATAGTCTGTCTTGTTCTTAAACAGGTCTGTCTCATGTTCATACAGCTTTTGGGCCAGGGCCTTATACTTGGACAGAAGTGTCTGATTCTGTGGCTCTGGAGAGAATTCATTGGTGTATTCTAGGTCATACCACTTGCCCCCTGGTTTGATCAGTATTGCTTGCCTAGCATGAAATGCAAAATCTTCTTCCAGTCTTTCTTTCTTTGCTGAAGGTTGCTGGCCCTGATCACCACCAGACTGCTTCTTC
Source organism: Neopelma chrysocephalum (assembly GCF_003984885.1). Classification (NCBI taxonomy): domain Eukaryota; kingdom Metazoa; phylum Chordata; class Aves; order Passeriformes; family Pipridae; genus Neopelma; species Neopelma chrysocephalum. The sequence continues at coordinate 272,461 of NW_020897716.1, read as the reverse complement.
TTGCTGTCTTTCACACTGCTTGCCTTTTCCTTGAGTTTTTTTTCTTTTCTCTCCTCTATTGAAGTAGGATTAGTTTCCTTCTTGCTTTTCTCTTTCTTTGGAGGCTTCTCTTTCCCCTTGCTGCCGCCTTCATCCTCATCCCCCTCCTCCACTGTGCAACTTTCCGCATACTTGCTGAGTCCCAGGGAGCTGATGAACGCCTCCAGCTCCCCTTCCTTCAGGTCATCCATCGTGTCCTTCTTGCCGCCATCCACCATCTCGCCCGCCTCGTCCACGGCACACAGCATCAAGTAATCTTGCTGTGGGCAGTAATGCACAGCTGTTACGGGCAGATGCAGTGCGAGGTCTCTCAAGACTCCCAAGGGCTTCCCCCAGAACAATTTAGGTTGGAAGGGACCTTAAAGACCATTTCGTTCCTATCTCCCTGCCATGGGCAGGGACACCTTACACTAGACCAGGTTGCTCAAAGCCCGATCCAGCCTGGCTTTTGAACACTGCAAGGGATGGGATATCCGTACCTTCTCCAGGCAAACCCGTCCCAGTGCCTCACCACCCCCCGAGCACAAAACATATTCCCAATATCTGAGTGGGACCCGACACACCTCACCCCCGGCCAGGGCCCGTCCCGGGATGAGGAGTCCCATCCACCACGTGCTCCCGCTCCCTCGACCCCGTCCCTTACCTTCGTGCCGCCGAGGCGCAGCACCTCGTCCAGCGTGAACCCTCCCGCATCTCCATCTCCTCCTTCCTCATCACCATCGTCCTTGCCGTCCTCCTCGCCGCTGTCGCCGCCGGCTTTCCGCGGGTCCCCCACGCCGAAGTCCCACAGTGCGGCCGCCATCGCCGCCCGCCGGAAGGTCTCCCGCGCACACGCGTGACGCGCGTCCGGCCGGTGCCCCGTCCTTGCTGGGGGGCCGGGACCCGGGAGGAGGAGGAACGCGAGGGAGGAGCGGGAGAACCGGGAGCCGCCGCCATGGTGCTGCTGCTGGCGCGCCGCGCGCTCCTGTCCGGCCGCCGGCGGCTCCCCCGCGCCCCGGCCCCGCCCCACGGTGAGCGCCGCCTCTCCCCCTCCGCACTTCTCCCTGCCGCTCCTCCCGGGGCCGCCCCGCTGAGCCCCTTCTCTCCCTGCTCTCCCCGCAGCTCCGGCGGCGGCGCGGCTGTGCTCGGGCGCGGGGGGGCGAGGCGGCGGCGGCGGCCGGCGAGGACGGGGCGCTGCTGCGGCACCTGTGTCGCAAGCTGCGGGCCAGCGGGCCCGTGACGGTGGCCGAGTACATGCGGGAGGCGCTCACCAACCCCGCACAGGTGCACCGGGAACGGGCCGGGGCGGCCCGGGGGGGCTGTGCCCCAGCCCCGCCGCTCACCGCGGCCCCGGCCCCTCTCCCCTCTCTGTCCCCCCCAGGGTTACTACACCCGCCGCGGCGGCATCGGCGAGAGCGGGGACTTCATCACCTCGCCTGAAATAAGTCAGGTGTTCGGAGAGGTAACGCAGTTCCGCGCGTCCTGAGTGATTTTGCTTGTTTGTTTGTTTGTCTGCCTTGTCCCCGCAGGACTGGCTGGGGTCCTGGTGGACAACAAGCTGTCCCTGGGCCAGCAGTGTGCCCCGGTGGCCAACAAGGCCAGTGCTATCCTAGGATGCATCAGGAAGAGCGTTGCCAGCAGGTCAAGGGAGGTGATCCTGCCCACTTCTCTGTCCTGATGAGCTTCTATCTGGAGTGCTGTGTCCAGATCTGGACTCCTCAGTACAGGAGAGGCATGGAGCTCCTGGTGTCGGTCCAGTGGAGGGCAACAAAGATAATTAAGGGACTGCAGCATCTCTTTTACGAGGAAAGGCTGAGAGACCTGGGCCTGTTCAGCCTCTTCCTTAAAAAGAGACAACAGAGGGGACTTATCAGTGTCTGTAACTATCTGAAGGGAGAGTATCAAGAGGATGGAGCCAGGCTCTTCTCAGTCGTGCTGAGCAATAGGACAAGAGGCAAAGGCCAGAAATTGATGCACAGGAAGTTCCATCTTAACATGAGGAAGAACTTTTTTACTGTGCAGTGACCGAGCACTGGAACAGATTGCCCAAAGAGGTTGTGGGGTCTCCCTCACTGGGGATATTCAAGAACTGTATGGACACAATCCTGTGCCATGTGCTGTAGGAGGACCCTGCTTGAGCAGGGAGGTTGGACTAGATGTGGTCACTTCCAACTTTACACATTCTGTGATTTCCAGGCCAGTGTTCTGGTACCTTACCAATGTCAAAATACTTGGGTAGCATTAATAAGCTTCAAGTTATTTCCCAAAATCAAAATTGGTTCTGAGGGTGGAAGGGGTGTTTTACTGAAAGTCCTTTCATGTGTATAGTCTGAAACACAGTCTGTGATTATTAACACTTACTTTCATATGGAACTTGTTTATAAATAAATAGAGTTATGGTGGTTTCCCACTGTGAAAATTCTCCTCAAAAATAATTTCCAGAGTTCGGTCTGGCTGACTCTGGTTTGTGTTTCGTTTTCAGTAGTGAAGATGCACTGAATGCTGTTCTTGTTAACACTTTGGTAAATGCACTGTTGTGAAGAACAGTTGTTCAGAGGCACCTGGGCAGTGACCTGCATTTGAGCCTTAAGTAAAAGTTCTTGCTTCAGCCAGAACAGAGTCCCCGCATTTACTGATGAAGAGTTGCTTCTGTTGGGCTGACAGCAAACAATCATCAATTTAATTATTTAAAGAGAAGAGCATGAAGTTATGTATCATTATTATTCTTAACTTTGAAATGTGGTGAGAGAATGTCGCCGTATTATCTTACTTATTATCAGACAAAAGGCAGGTATCACTTTCCACAAGTTCTGAAGTTACTACTGTAACCCTTTGTGTTGTTTCTCACTGACAGTTAATAGGAATATGGTATATTAGTGAATGGATGGCCATGGGCAAACCTAACACCTTCCAGCTGGTGGAACTGGGCCCAGGGAGGGGCACCCTTACTGAGGATATATTACGGGTAGGTGAAAACTGTTCATATTTTTGTTTCTGGCTTTATTCCCTGGCTACTGTGAAATCTGAAGGAATGATGTTTTGCTGTCAGGGTTTAACCTTCCCTAGTAACCAAATCACTTCAGTCAGGTTTGCAGCTCAGACTCAAATTGAAATAGATGTGTGTTTCTGAGACACCAGGTCTCTCATTCAGAAGCGGAACACAGGCCATTGTGTGCCCACTGCATGGGCATGCGTGTGATCTTCCAAACACCACTTGATAGAAGGGGAGGGCAGGAATATTCCATTACAAATTACTTCTGAGTAGGAAACCGTTATCCAAACTGGAAAGCATTTAGGAGCTGTGTGTAACTGGGATGGAGGCCTCAGTGCAAGGAATAGGAAGAAGGGAGGGAGAACAGTAACAGAGGAGTGAAATTGTATTAGCTCTTTTGGGGATTTTGGGGGCTTATTTCTTTTGAATTAACCCTTTGTGTTCAGTTGTGCTTGCACGGCCGTCAATTAAAATACTGCTGATTCATAAACAGATCGCTAATGGGATTTAGTACCTCAGAAGAACTTTTATTTTATTTACATATGTTAATGAATAATAAGAACAGTGGGATATTGAACACTTATTTATGGTGTCAGTGAAAACTGAACCATTTTTCTCCTAATGTTAAACTCTCTGCAGATCTTAGAGGAGCTGCTATTACTGTTCCAATTAGCATTTCATGTTGTCCTTACAGCCATGTAATATGTGCTGTGTTTTGCCAACTTTACTAGAAGCATAGCAGCTTTTATTAAAATATATGAAGAAATTCCCACTTCACTTCCTTCTGAAGGAGGACAATGCAGTCTATTTTACTGAGGCTGTTTTACTAAACAGAAAGCCAAATAAATTTTTCATCTTGACTGTCAGTAATGAGATGAAAGGTTAATACTTAAGCCTTTAATGTACACTGCACAAGACTGTGGCTAATAGAACTGATCTGCCTTTATAGGTCTTCAACCAGCTCTCCTCTGTACTTAGTAAATGTGATGTCTCTGTTCACCTGGTAGAAGTGAGTCCCAAACTCGGCGAGGTTCAAGCACGGATGCTGACAGGAGGGAAGATGCAACCAAGCCCCAAGGACGAGTCTGTTTACATGAAAGGCATTAGCAAGACTGGAATTCCCATTTTTTGGTACAGAGACATTCAAGATGTGCCATCAGGTAAGGAGCTTGAACACCTCATTAAAGGGATGGTGTCCTTCCTTCATATGCAGCTTTTGATGACAGAGGGCATCTCTTCTATCCTTCACACTGCACAGAAAAGTAGTTAAAAATACATATTTGCTCTTACTTGTACAAGCCTGAGGCAGGATATTGACTCATTTTCATAACTGCAACCTATTCTGCCTACCTTCATTTGGGGATAGCTATCCAATTTCATTTTCTGATGTTTTCTTTTCATAGAAAACCATTCACTGGCTTTGCCTGAATTTCCTTTCATGACATAGCGATCTAAAATTCATGGACTGGAAACTAGAACTAGCTGTAGAAATACTGTCTTTGATGTATCCAAGCTGGAAGTAATTATTTCACAACCACATTAATTAGCTTAATTCATTTAAAATCATTTAAAAAATTAATTTTCAACTGGAAGCTGCTACGGAAGCATAAATAATTTAATGCATTCTTTTTTTACCTTCCCCCAGGTTACAGCTTTTACCTAGCACATGAGTTCTTTGATGCCTTGCCAATACATAAATTTCAGGTATAGCAAGATTATTATTGTAATTGTGACCATCTGCTCAAACACTTTTTCCCTTTGAGGAAGAACAGAATTAGGGTGCCAAATTAGACATATGTACTGTCTCTGCTAATAAAATGGAACGCTGATGAATGGAGAAACTTGTAGAAAGCTAAGGATTTCTTTCTGCTGAAATAATGCTGAAAGTGTTGTGTTTTTTATTTCGGATGTTACATTAACGAAGTTATTAATTTCCACATGATTTTCTCTAGCACTACTAACAAAAGACTGAAGGACTTTCGTTTAAATGGCAATGAGAGTAGCTAATAGAGGCTGGTTATGATTCAGAAGAAATTAGTTTATGAAAAATCTCTGGTAGAATGAATTATTTTATTTTGATAAGTTAAACATTGCACTGTGGATAGAAGAGGCAACATTTTTCTTCAGAGCATCATTCATTCCTTTTAAGTGTCATTAAACCTGTGTTTGTTGGCTCTGCAGATGAGACTCTACCACAAGCTTTTTCTAGAGCAGTTACTGGAATTAAATAGGATGAGTAATTGGTTTTAATAGCATATTGTGTTCTTAAAACATTTCTGAAAATGCTTGACATATTAGTTCAATCAAATAAACAAGATGCTGTGGTACCCATTAGAATGTAAAATGAGTACTTTGGGCTTGTTAAACAGAGAACTGAGAAAGGCTGGCGGGAAGTGCTGGTTGATATAGATCCAGAAGTTCCTGACCAGCTGCGGTTTGTCCTGTCACCATCCAGCACCCCTGCGACAGAAAACTTCATCCAAGTGAGTTTATGCCTACCAGAGCTCATACTTACACTTTTACTGACTCTTTCAAGTACATTTACTGCTTCTCAATTACCTTAATAGCAAGAGGAGGGCTCTCAGTCTACAAACGAGTAAATAGAGCTTATTTCCGTTCTGCAAAATTTCCACAAGCATTTTATTTTGCATGCTGTGAAAATATAGCACAGAAATAACACATCTACCCAACTCTGCAAAATCAGAGCTTGAACACACAAAATGCTTGAGAGAGCAAACTGAGGCAGCAAGTGACAAGGGAGAGTTCTGCACTGCATGTGTCACATCCCCATCTCAGCAGTGGCCCTGCCCCAGCCAGGCTCTCAGCCTGCTGCATGCTACTGCTGCATGCAGCTGGGTGCTTCTGTGCTACACTGACCTTTAATGGAAAAGGTCTATGAGTGGTTTTTTTCCTGAAGTTCACTGGATACTCAAAGTTATAAAATGAAGTACTGGAGATCAAAACCAACTACAAAATTTCACACAGGAACACCTCTTTGAAGGGTATCCACAGCTGAAGAGCTATTTTCATTCTTTCAGTACCACAGTAAGGAGGTTTCACCTGATGCAGGTATTCTTAATTGGTAGAAAAATTTTTCTTGGACTACAGGTTACTACAGAAGAGGTGACTGAAATCCAGCATTCATTGAAAATGACTGATAGCAAAAACTAGCTCAAGCTGTAGGTAGCCTAGAATACCCCCCTGTACCTCAGTCCCAAGACATCAAGTGTGAAGAACTCTTGCCCTGTACTTATCTGCTAATACAGGTGTTTTGGTCTCTGAACTCTGCACTAGCCAGAAGAAATGAGAGATCATGTGGAAGTGTGTCCTGAGGCTGGTGTCATCATCCAGAGGCTTGCCTGTCGTATAGAGAAGGATGGTGGGGCTGCACTGGTTGCGGATTATGGCCATGATGGAACCAAAACTGACACCTTCCGGGTAAGTCATTTACCCTCAAATAAGAAGCCAAAATACTCTGTTATCTTTTATTTGTCCCTTTGATCATTAGGTTCTTGTAAGAGAAAGTTCTTAGGTGAACGTAATAGCAAAAACTGCATTATGCCGCAGTCATAAAAATGAGTAATTCTTATTTAATCTGTACTCACAAGGGTTTCTGTCAGATGGAAGAGGATAATCTGAGCCCTCGCTACATTTATCTCAAATTTTCCATGTATAATTTGCTATTCTCACCCCTCAAATGCACAGCTTAGTTTTTGCTGGCCCCAACTGTGACAGCTGGACTACAGCTGAGTATAATCTTCCAATTTAATTTTTCAGGGTTTCCGGAATCACAAACTTCACGATGTGCTGAGCGCTCCAGGCACAGCAGACCTGACAGCAGATGTTGATTTCAGCTATCTTCGAAAGATGACACAGGACAGAACAACTACATTAGGCCCCATAAAACAGCGGGAGTTTTTAAAAAACATGGGCATTGACCTCCGGTTGCAGGTACGATTGTGCTTACAGGTACATAAACTCTCCTAATCCACAGACAGTACTTTCAAGCAGCAAGAGAGCTTTTATAAACATCTGATTTTAAAATGAAGTTGTTCAAAATAACACATAGATGGGAGATCAAAAAGTTGCTTCTCCTAGACATAAGTTACTCAGGATCCCTGGAAGTAAACTGATCATATTATATTTAGGAGCATTTAATGCAAAGCTTAACTCATACATGGATGTATGTAGCACCACCAGTGATCTCACCAGTTCCACCAACCATTACAGCACTGTTAATTAATGTAAGTGAAAAGGATGCAAAAGGGATTGCAGGTATGTGGGAATTTATAGGAAAGCAGGAAGAGCTGTAACCTACATTCTCTTTTTTTTTTTGTCAGGTGCTCTTGCAGAATTCACGTGACACAGCAACTCGTGAGCAGTTACTTCACAGCTACGATATGCTGATGAATCCTGAGAACATGGGGGACTGCTTTAACTTTTTTGCCCTGCTGCCTCACCACAGACTTGTACATCTTGACAAGAAAGATAAGCCAGAATCGAAGTCTCCCTTACCACCTGTTGCTGGATTTAATGAACTCTTATTGAAGTAATTTCAAATACTACAGCAAAATGTCTGATAGCAGTAGTTTTCAATAACATCCTGTTAAATTTGAAAAACAAATCCCAGTAAAAGGAATGCATTTTATGGTTTTACATACTAAATGTTTTGCAATAATGTAATTAACATATATGCAGTAAGGTAAGAACTAAGTATCTTTGAACTGAAAGCAGGTAAGTATCACCTTCTTCAGGCAATTTTCTCAAACCGATCTATGCGTCAAGGCCCAGCCACATTTTGGTAGGGAGTGCTATTTCAGAGGAAATCTAGTGCAGCACAGTAAACCTCCTGACTGACCTACTCAAAGCAGTATAAGTGGTAATAAAACACTGCTCATACAGAAACCAGCACACACAGAACAGAGAACAAACAATGTTTTGGGGGTCATAGGATAGAGCTGAGTGAAGTATTGACTAGTGAATCAGAACTTGTCAGTAGCAAACAGATGTGCTAAGGAGTCTTTAAATGTACTCAGCTTTTGTACTTGAATAAAATCAAGGTGCCTTGAAAATATTTTTATAAAGAGAATGGTGACAGGATGCATGCAAAAGAAGTTACTGCTAACAGAATTCCCAGAGCAAGGCATATCTAATGTCAAATCCACAAACAAGCAAGTATTTACTTCTAAGAACATCTGATAGGTGAGATAATTCATGTAAATAAAAAGAACAAGACTGATAGGGAAATAAATTTTATTTTCAAGCTTATCAGAGGATATTTACAAACAATGGGATGTATAAAAATATAAAAGTACTTGACAGTGTCCTTTTGAGGCTATAAATTTTACATGAGCTTTTTTCCTAGCATCACCATAGCACTATTGCTTGAATGAATGCAACTTAATTCATCTAGGGATAAGGGTATTAAACACTGTAACCCACTGCTGTCAAAGTTTGCAGTAAAGGTAGAAAAAAGGGAATAAAAAACTCAGCTATTTTTACTACTCTGAAGAAAGTTTATTCCTAATGTATGTCTGATTTTTTGGTTTCTTGACTATTAGCTGCTTGTGGCTTCTATTGTCTGGCCCCATAAGTCTGCATATATGATCAGGCAATCTCCTCCAAAGGCCAACAGCATTATTTTTATTTTAATACAACTTGAAGAATAAATAGCTCCTATAATATTTTGAAGCAGAGCAGACTTCATGGGGAGAGACATCAGCCAGGCCTTCTACTTCATTGTTGTCCCCTCCTTCCTCTATTCCTGTTGTGCTTTTTCAAGTGACTGAGCTGGCTTTATTTCCTCCCTTAAAACAACACAAACAAACAACAAAAAAACCACAGGTAAACTGAAGTGACAGCTCAAGTATTAAATCTGAAGTTTAAAACCAAACTGTATCTACATTATTACAGTTAGGATGGAAGATAGCAATGGCTTCACTGAAATTTGGTCACTTGAGCAGTGGAAGTTGAAAAACAGCACTGCTTCCCTTGCCAAGCCTGGGCAAATGCCAGACTACCAACATCACAGGTTACTGCTCTGGTTCCAAAAATCGTGCCTCTTTGAAGAATCAGTCCTGAAACCCTCCCCAACAGGGTTAAGAAGCCAGAGCTCAGCCTCCAAAATGCAGTGGCAGTTAAAGATTAAGGGCAATAGGAAGGGAAAAGGTGGGTTAAAGACCCAAACCTACCTGTGGGCATATACTTCTGCAATTGCCACTGACTTTACTTCCAGGTCACTGCTATCACAAGCAGCTGCCAGCCCTGAAATAACTACATAACATTTTATCTAACAACTTATAAAGTCAGCTCACCTGTTTCCTTACCTGAATAACAACAATAGAAAAAAAATACTTATCTACACAGAAACAAAAAAGAAAATCTTTGTAGGAGAGAGGAGATACCCCAAATCCTCTAACTGACTTTGCAGTTCAAGCCTGTTATCAGTATTTTATAAGTACTTCCAACCAAGCTCCAGTTAAGCAGCTTGGCGTATCAGTGGTATGTACAGCCATCCTGCACCTTCCAGCAGCACAATGCTGTTATCCCGCACAAAGATAAAGATTTCACCCTTTCTGTTTTTTAAAATAGGACAAAAAAACCCCTCTTCTATTTGCATTTATCATTCGTGGCCCCAGACTTCTTTGAAACACCATGAACTTGAACTGTTCTCCAAGGGAATCATTTCCAAAGAACACTGCTGTATTGTGCTACAAGTCCAACAAGTGGTTGGGAGTTCTTCAACTGAGGCATCTGCATAAAAAAACTGAGTTAGGAGTTGGTTTCAGATTCTTCATTCAGCTCAAACAGCACTGGACACCATAAAAAGGATGGGAGGGGCTTGCAGGTTAAGGTGGGAAGGCAAGTCCTTTCTCCTACAATCCAGCTGCCCTGGCAGAAGCAACAGGTGATGTATCCACTGTTACTCCTAGGTTTTGAGCAGAGTTAAGATACAAGCTAGCAGGCTACAAACTACTCTTGATGTAACTCCAAGGAACCTTAAAAAAATTAGAAAAATATTAGAAAAATTTAAAAATCTAATTACTCAAAACAACGGAAGAAAGCTGCATGCATTTTTCCCTATTTTTCCACATCCTTCTGCTAGAAGCTGGTCTTCCAGAGTGAAAGGATATGCTACATCAAGTCTTGTGTGCTCTCTGTGCCTGACTTGTGAAGTTTTAAGGCAAAATGCCTTTGGTGTGTATCAACTACACGTGCCAGCCTTGCACAGCAGCACACTGTTGTGGCTTATTGCTTTAACAGACAAAATAAAGGACTAGCATAGCTTTGATTGTCATCTCCTTAGATTGTCACCCAGCATTTCAAGAGGAATGTAAGAAGTTATGGGTTTGGGGTTTTTTTATCTGGAGAAAGTTCAATTAGGGCAAAGACACACATATTTAACTGTCTTAACAGCAGCAAATTATTCCTTCATCTACAAAGCTGTATTTGACTAAACCACCATGTAGTGCTTTAGCCAAGATATTCTGCACCGATTTCTTTTTAGAGTCTCTTTTCAACATCCACAGTTTAGGAAATGGGAAATGTATCTAAGTAACAGAAAACAGTCCTCTATGGCCTAGTAAATAGGGATTAGAAAACTATTACAAAACTCCTATTGCGTAGGCTATGAAAAAAAACAAGAATCCTTGAAAAACACAGAAACCATTCAACCTGTACACATTACACCTCAGAGATGGCTTTGTAGCCACCCAGCTGAGTGAAATGTTACCCAACAGGGCTTATCCCACTGTCCAGTAACTACTCATAGTTAAAGGCGGAGATGGAGAAAAGCTTGTCAGACGACAGTCTATTCCCATGTCAATGCAGGATCCTCTGGGGCTTTACACCCAACTATGCATACAGCATTTGGAAAGACCAATAGCTGTTCCAAAACTTATCTTCAGTTTCTGTCTGGAGCATCCTTCTTTGCTGCAATTTAACATAATGAATAAATCAAGGGTCTTCTTCCATGTCATCTGGATTAGGAGCCATAATGAAATGCTGGGGGTACTCGAGGTTGTGCTCGTAAGCGTGTTCTTTCCAGCGTGCATCGTCACTCTCGTGGGTAATGTAACGCTCTCCAATGCGGGTTTCAAATTCTCTGAGGTCAAGCCAAGTCTGATAATCCTAAGGAACAAAAGAGATTTATTTAAGGAAGCATTTTTAAGAAACAGCAGCACAACATTCCCACAAATAAATTCTGCAGTTTGTCTCTACTTTAGTATAAAAAGCCACAAGATACAAGCAAGACCTGTCTAAACAATTAAAAAAAAAAAAAAGAAAACCAAACCCAAACACCCCACAAAATACCCCAGCATTGTCCACAAAGAGTAGTTCAAAATTAAATAGGTTAGTAAAGGTTGTAAATAATGAAAACTTTTTGTAACAAGATGGCTATTTACCTTTATTATTAATTGTATATATACACATACATGAAATTATACTCATTCCAATATTGTTTGTTCTCAAAATAATTTGAATTTTCCTCTTAACCTCATGGGTATGTGCATGCAGTATTGTGAAACCACTGTGAAAGGAACCCAGCTCAAAGCAGCAGATAAATTCCATTCCTAACAGATCTGTTCTAAACCAACTACAAGTTACAGCACACACCAGCCCGTGTGTCCACTTCAGCACCGAACAAACAGTGTTTGTCTCCATGCTGATTTCACAGGGCTTCCTGCGCTCATCACTGCCCACATTCAGGGGAGGAGCCAAAAGAGTAAAACCATGTTGGTGTCAGACAGAAAGTAAAGGGTGGGAGAGACAAGACAATGAATGCTCCAGAATCCTGGAGCACATAAAGCTAAAACCAGAAATACTTAAGCCTCCATGAATGCTTGTTAGCAGAATGTGATGGAAGCAGCCTCTGAAGGATTTCAGCCAAAAAAATCATTATTCCCTCATTATGAACATATGAAAAAGGCAGATGGGTTTACCTGTAGCCATGGGTGACTAAGGGATTTGTCAACACTGAAACGTTTTCTCATCTTCACTTGAAGCAAATTGTTTATTAAATCAATGGCTGACAAAGAAGAACAAAACAGAAATTGTATTGTTTAAATACTAATTATCTGTCATCATTCACATAGTGCAGTGGAAATGAATTTTATGTGCGTGTGTATACTTCTGAACTCTTCTAAATTTAACCAAGCTCTTGAATTTCATATTTAGATTTGCTTATGTTAAATGAGACTACAAAAAAGGTATGGGATAAGCTTCCCTCTATTTTTGATGGAAACACTAAAAGCTTTATTATGTTATTCATTAATATTTTTCCCTACTGATTTTAGTAATTTTCAGAAGTGCCGAAAAAGCTTAAGCATAATCCTGTGTTCCACAATTATGTAGGTACCTCCACTATTGTACACTTCTGTACATGTCCTCCCATATCTACCTGTGTTAGTCGTGTATACATTACTAATACCAAAGCTGGCACTAGAGAGCTTGAGGACAACATTGTAAACTTCTAGATTGTTCAGACCTGACATTTAAATCCATATTTGCTAATGCACAAAACCTAAATTCCAGATTCAACTTTGAACTGTTTCAGTACTTACAGTTTAGATTAAGTATGGTTTGAGATCAGCATTCAGCAAATACTCACACACGACTGAACCTTTCACTGGAAATTTTGGGAAGTTTCAGGTTATTCATCCCCCTCCTCATGCATGCAATTCAATTTTCTTGCTAAATCTATTAACTCTCCTGCCCTGAAAATGATCTAAAGCATTATATTTAACAATTTATCTTTCAGAAATGTATGCCAGGTCATATTTATCTACTTTGGCATAGTCTACTAAACTCAAACTACCAATAATTCACACACTCTTTTCTGATTGAACCTTGAGGTTTAAGCATTTGAATGTGTTATCTTCCCATAAAAACATTCTACAGAGAAAATTAATTTCTTTACCTTCACTAGAAATTTCCTTCCAAGGATTTGGTGGGTACATAAATGCTGCATTTTGAATCTGATCATTTATATCCTCATCTTCATTAAATGGGAATGTACCACTGAGGCTCACATAGACAATGACCCCTACTGACCACATGTCTAGGGAGCGGTTGTAACCTTTACTCCTGAGCACTTCAGGGGCAAGATAAGCAGGAGTCCCCACCACAGAGCGCCTGAAAGACTTTTCACCAATGATGCGTGCAAAGCCAAAATCACACAGCTTCACCTGCAAAAGAAACATATTTTACACTGAGAAATCTCTGCTTCATCTTCAAAGCATGCTACTGCCCGAGACCAGATGGGTACTCGATACCCTTTCTGCCATCACTTAAACATTGTACACATCAAAACAGAGACAAAGCACTGCGTAAGCCAGTCAGTTAAGGTTTTAGGCTGCTGGTTTTGCAGACTGTGAATCAGCCACGCTTCAGATCAAGGCATGAACCTCGGCTCTGAGGCAGTTTGCATAGTACATGGCCACAAGCGTGCAAATAACGACAAAAAACTTGATTCCAAACTCACCTCGTTTCAAAGGTAAATCTACACCCTCACAGGGCACAGAACCAAAGTTAAAAACACACATGAATCCCAGCCATATCACATTCCTCTTAATCATATTCTTGAAGCTGGAGGCTTCAGCTACATAGAAATCAAACAATTCTCAAATTCAGACCAAACCAACTCTGGACAGAACATCCAGGCAAAAAGCATCAACAGCTGGTGCGTGCAGCAATGCTGTAATGTTCATAGTTATGCAACAGTTCCTTAATTTGAACACAGCAGGCACTCATACAGATAAAAGGATCCAGAGCAAGTCCAACACTTAACCCCAAGTTAATATGCCCTCCTTAAGGTATAAGAAAGAGCAATGCACTTAAGACATTTGGGGTCGGAAGGGAAAAAAACAGACAACTATAATACATGCAGTTCAAGTAATTCTAGGCCATCTCAGTTGAACAATCCCACAAGTGGTTGCTTTTTAAGCTGCAATGTCTATATTTCTTTTAGAAAAGAACAATGAAAAATGATGAAAGCAGTACTTTTTAATCTTCACTCACTTGAGGGAATGGTTCTGCTGATGCTAGTAGTACATTTTCTGGTTTTAAATCACAGTGCACAATATTTTTGAAGTGTAAATTCCTCAAAGCAACAAGTATCTACAAAAACAAAAGAACATTTTATGAACATATTAAAGCAGATCAGAAGTGTCAAACAACACACACACTAACCAATACAGCAATTTATATCAACATAGTCCTCAAGAACAAACCCCTATATACTGTGCAAGTACTGTTTTTTCCAGCCTATCAAGACTTGGAACCAATGGGTTTTATTTCACCACCCCTTTTTTTCTCCTCCTCTACTTACTGTTTTGACATTCATCTTTAGATGCCCATAATCTTATGTCTTAGGAAAGAAGGACCGGAAAAATTAACATCATTAACATTTGAAGTTCTTTCCATGTTTATTCCACTTTCATTACATGTGCAGCCCTCTGTGTTGTCTCTTAAATAACCTTCTCCAAATTCCATCCTCTCATAATTACAAAAGCCAAATGTAGTCTTTCCTCTCAAAGTAGAGAAACTGAATGCCAACCTGAGTGACCATGAATTTAGTTATTCGTTCTGGAAGTCGACTTTTCTCACTGGAAAGAATCATCTCTAGCATATCCCCATGCAGCTTTTCCATCACAACAAAGACCCGTTCTGGGGTTTCAAACATACATTCCAGGTTCACAATCCCAGGGTGGTGCAAATTCTAAAATAAAGTAGCATAGGTATATCACTAAAATAAAACAGTATGAAATATCCTGAATTACAAAGAAATGCTGCACCACAAATAAAAAAACAGTTAAGTGCAGAGATAGAGGTGAAAAAAAACCCATGATGTCTGATGCAAGAAACTAGCCTGAAACAAACATCAAGCTATGAAACGTGCCAATTATAACTACTAAGACTAATTTGTTTAACAGAAGTTATCCATAATGATTAATTTAATAGTTGATGCATGTTCTGTACTCAAGCTACCGAGTGTACGAATAACAGTCAAAGATTGAGGAGCTAGTAGTGGAAGGCAGCAGAAAATAGTACAGTTGCCTGCTACCAAGGGGAGACAAGATGGAGCCAAAATACGTGTCTTTGGTGGATCTCATACAGGGGGTAGGTTCCACCTCCAAGTTATCAACTCTACCAAGTAATCAGGAAATCCTGCTCTTTTAAGACTCCCTCTTAAAAAGTACTCAGAAATCACACACATAGATTTAAAAAACAATTCACAGTGCTTACACACAACAAAAAATCTCATTAATGGTTTGAGACAAAACTCCAGTATTATGCAAAAACACTTTTATACCTGGAGAATGGCTACTTCATTACGAAGCTGACTTTCCTGTTTAGTTGGAAACCTCATCTTGTCAATTACTTTGATAGCCACATCTCTTCCAGTCTTCCTATGTTTTCCTAAACAGAAAGTCAATGTCAGCCATCAAGAGGTAGAAGTAATTCATAGTTATAAAACATTAAAGCAGAAATTCCTTTTTGGGGAAATAAGTATATTCTGTCAAGCGTACAATATTACTGTATTTACACTTAAAATTGAAAATTGGCATATGAGTAAAAGAAGTGATCAGCCTCAACAGGAGTTCTGAAGATTAAATTTAAACTAGTTACTACTTTGCTGTCAGGTACGCACATTGACATTAGATGTATTAGGTGAAGTTTTTGCTTGTGCAAGGAACTTGCACACAAGCAAGTAATAGATACTCCACAGATTATTGCCTCTTTTCTGTAAAAAAGCAATAAAAAAACAATTCAAGGCCAAAGTGAAGACAGATCTACAAGCCTTCTCCAGTGGTTTCATACTTTCATGGGCTCCACATGCACAGGAAATTACATGCCTAATACTCCATGGGAATGAGACAGTAATTATGTGCCCTGAGGCGTAACAAGACATTTTAACACCCAGGGGCAGTGTAATGTGATCAAAAAGCTCTAAAAGGTTGTGGTAAGAAAAACCCATGCTCATAGCACCACATACTATTCCTTGCTGCCACCTGCATCAGCTACATGAGAAGCATTCTGCAATACGCAGGAAAGCTGTTTCCAGGGCTGACTGAGTACTTGTAAAGGCCTCCCAGCTTCTTCACAACTTCTAAACTGATTTCTATCACAGTCACATCAGAGAGGTTAATGGGATCACACACTGGAAGACCTTGGTAATCTAAGACATTTAATACTAAACTAATACAGGACAGTAAGTCTGCACCAAAGAAAAAGTAGTCATTACCTACTCAGCGAAAGGTTTGGAAGCCATTTTAGGAAAAGGGACAACACACAGCTACAATGCAAGCGGCACAGAGGGTTCTACCAGCACTGCTATGGGGAGCACAGTTATGCCTCACCAACCACCCAGCTGGCCTTCCCTGCTGCTCTGCAGTCAGTACTGGTGGCCAAGGCTTAGGCAGGTACAGGAAAGGCACAAAGTTGCTGTGCCAAGCAACTAAAGCACTTGCCTTAAACATCATCATGAATAAAGGGTTTATGTCCACTGGATGAAGGACATTGAAACGTAGCAGAAATACCATCAATTACAGATGCAAAACACAGAAGACAAATGCTAGGCTGATAAAGAATGTAAAGCAAACCAACCAATTTAAGAAAATGCTGAACTACAGAAGCTAGACTACAGCTAAAAATGAAACATGAAGAAAGACTAACAGAAAAGCAGCTTGAAAATTCCTTTTCTTAAGCAAAACACAGTCAACCAGGTTTCAGTGCAAGTTTTACATCAGTAAGAAATGGTCAGGAATAGTTTTTTTCTGTTTCCATTTTTCACACTCTTCAAATTAACAAAAGTAGGAAAAGTAGAGGGAAACTGTTCTCAGTGAAACATAGCTTCTTGATTTGCAATTTTGGAAATGTTTGTGGAGAATAGAGAACACAAAAACCCCTCACAACAACAACAAGAAAAGCCCCACAACAATGAAAGCAACTTAATTTTACCTTTATTTGTTTAAATATAAGGATTTTGCTACCATTATATCAGTAAGCCTACACAAGTGGGGATAAGCCAATATTAGAAGTTACCAGATCTAATCTCCCCAGACAGCAGCAACAATTAAGCAGTGTGCAAGAGCCAGCAAAACAATAGTCTTTTATATTCTCTTTTCATACTGTTTCAGCCTGTGCTTTTATCTTAAGAAGTATGCATATCCTATATATTTTAATGCCTCATTAAGGAAAAAAAAATAATATAATGAAAGCTTTTCATAAGTATTTATTATGCTTACAAGCATTTATAAGCACTGAATCATGCAAAATACCAATACAAGATTTATCTACAAGGCAATTTAGAAGAATATATTTGGAAATAAAATCCAACCATTAAAATAGTGTCTGCATTTGTGCATTTCTATTCATAATAGAAGGAGCACACTTTGATTCACACTATGCTCTAAGAAATACAGTGGGGAAAAAAACTGACCTCTCTTGAGAGTGATGTAAAACCAGACCAACCTGTATCTCCATCAAGCAGTTTAGGAGTAATAAAGTATCTAACTATGCAAGTGGCACACAGAAAAATCACAGCCACAGTACTTCCTGACTAGAAAGGAAACATGACAGAAGCAGAAAAGTTACCACTTTTAAATCATTACTTATGACTTTTTCTTTCTTTCCAGATTTATGGTCTGTGGTTTTCTCAACACTTGAGATATAACAAGATTAAGAAAAAAAAAAAAGAGATAGAAACAGTTCATATGATGTATTTCTAGTAATAGAAGTTTTAAAAACTAGGTGATAAAATACATTTGAAACATAGGTTTGGGTTTCAAGGCTCTTGACAAAGAATTCTTCTCTCTAATTTATCCTGCTGACAGAAATTTGTTTGCACAAAATCTGTCAATAATATGTTTGCATAAATACTGTCAAACCCTTAACTATGTGTTTTTCTAATTGCTTTTGGCCACATCTCTCAGAGGTCATTCAAAACAGGTATAACTGACAGCCTCTCCAAATACATGACTTCTAATACTGCATAACACAGACAACAGTGTTAGAATTTGCAAATTAAAAAAAAAAAAAACCAACAAATCATTAACCAAGGCCAAATTCAGAATAGGATTGCTTTGTATTTAACTGAATACTAATATGCAATGCGTACTCTGAACTGATTATGATGCAAATGCAAAACTGTAAATGCAAAAATTTAATTGTAAGAAATACTGTACATAAAACTGCAGAGACACAAGACAAAGTAATCCAAACAAAACTTTTAATAAGATAAACTTCACCTAGACATTCCAGATACAGCTAAGTAAATATGAAAAGGCTAATTTTATCAGACATTCTACCTTCATAAATGTATAATGGAACATAATGCCATTTACCTCCATATACAATACCAAACTGACCAGAACCCAGCACTTCATCGGCAAATATTTGGTACACAGAGCTGATATCCTAAAGTATGAAAAAAAGAAATCACAAATATCAGAAGTAATCAAAATGATCAGGACTGTTTTAGTGAGTACTGGCTAAGCTGTATTTATATTTGGCAATAATCAAACTCTGTAAAGGATACCATCGTTACACAGAAGGGAGTGGGAAAACACAAGAAACTTTTCCTGAAGAGGATCCACTTAGCTGCAGTATAAGCAGGGATATTTTCATACAAACTAACAGCTGTGGCAGGTAAATAGTGCTTCCTGCATGTAACATGGACTTCTTTAGCTACAGTGCCCTGGTGTTGTTTTCTGAGCCAGATACCATTACTACCAATTACTTTGTAATGCCCAGATAAATAAATATGACTATAATACAATGCACATGACTCACCACATTCTCCTGGACCTGGCAATTTGAAACAGAGATGCTTAGAGACAACTCTTCTGCAATAAAGAAGATAAAACTGAGTAAGTAAACAGGAAGGACAGACTTCTTCTAGTAAAAAGAAGGGGGGAAGTGAAAAATCAACAACCTTTACTGACTTCTAACCCAGTCATGGTGAAATGATTTTTACTGTTATTCTGCAGAAACATCATACCCTGAAACTCATATTTTACAGATGGATTAGAAAAATAACCATGAGAGTTTTGCTGGGATCGTCTGTCTACTTTTGTTCTATCGTATTTTGTATTGATTACAAAAATAGTAGAACAGTACAAGTGTGTACACAATAGACAGCTGGAGAACCAAAAGCAACAGTAATGCAGCAATCGTATCAGAGTTCATTAAATGAACAAGGATTTCTGGTAGTAATATAGAAAAATACAGGCAAGAAGACCAGATAGATCCCTTATAGTCAAATACAGGTTGCCTATTTTCTGTGGCACCAAGATATACAGAATTAAAACATAAGAAAAGGAAATAAATCAGGGAAATCAAGTAACAAAAGAACCGATAATTAAAAAGGCAATAAAGCCCATAATGTTAAAAAAAAATAAAAATCTTGTTTAATAGGTAAACTACAGAAGCATATCAATCCTTGGAATACATGAGCACATTCAGGAAATGTAATTTGTAAGTAAAAGCACCAGATAAAGAATTCTTCAGTCTGTAGCAGACATTGACATGAAGATTTCATTACATTATGATGCATGGACAAGAAGAGATATACCAAGGAAGGCAGAAAACACGCTTCTCTCTCCTTTGACTTCCAAGACCAAAGCAAAGCGTCTCACACTAATGGACATCTATCATCTATCAAGAAAGAAGTTGAGCAAAAAAGTTCCTAAGGTCAACACAAACTGCAGCAAGGTAACTAGAAACTGAAGATACAGTTTTTAAAACTGTTTAAAGAGAACATACTGAACCCTTCTCCACAGATGGCTACAGAACACAAAATATCTGGTAGGTAAAGATTGAGTCACTCCTTCCAAATAAATCCATTTTTCTGGTGTCTGAAATAGGCAAGAGTAAGGGCTGAAAAGCAGTCACTTCTGGAGAAGTCAGTAATGCCACAATTCAATATATAATCTATACCAGGTAAACAACTTACTAACTCATTTGAGCTCCGAAACATCCCACAAAGAAACATCCCACCCCAAGCATCAGGTACAAAGTTAGAAAAGGTTCCTTCCCATGGGTCAAATTGGAAGAGCATCCTCATTTCTAGCTACTTCCTGGCCAGAATGTGGTATAGAGTGACTGGTTAGTGTCCCGTGGACATTTTGACATTACAAATTCCCTGCTCCAAGTATTTCGAGCACTAGCAATGTCTTCCTCCTCCTTTTGGTATTTTCATTTAAAAGAACATATTTGAGACTCTTGGGACTTTTTTTAACTGAAGTCTAATTTTCTGAAAGGCTCTTGGGACAAATTTAATGGTTCATAATGTGTAGGAAGAAGAGGAACGAATGGATATTTTGTGGGCTTCTGAGAGCTTAAAAAACAACTTGACTTGTCTAAGAATATGTAAATGCCACTCCCCAACTCATAGCAGTTTCTTATACTTCTACAGTCCTAAACACGCTAAAACACTTCTTCTTGGTATCTACCCCTGCAGTTCTATTCCCTACGAATGTCACTGAAATGTTATTATTTATATGTGAAAAAATACTTGTTTTGGAAAAAGCAATTGTCTTTGCAAGTCTCAACAATGGTAAGCCTTAGATTCTAGAAAACAAAGAGAGTTTTGGTATGTATAGATACATTTGAAACTAACAATTCCATAGTAAAAGTGGCATTTTATGTATGTATAAGGCCAGGTATGAGATACCATCTTACAGGTGTGTTTCTTCACTGTAATTAAATACTGATACCAGTACTGTCATTTCATAGTTTACTATTTTAGACCATGGTTGCATCTTCAGAAAGTGCCTTTATCTCAGACTAGCATTTCTTAACTGTTGGCTGATGCAGAGTAGCAGATATCAGAGGCAGAGAAACTAATCTCAGAATCTCCAGCAAAAGAAAATATAAGTGAAAGAAGATTAAAGAATAGCTGAAAGATGAAAGGAAACTAAAAAACAAAAGCATAAATCTCAGTACAGAATGTGAATCAATGTCATTTCAAGGAAGAGGAAGATGTTTGAAGAGAAAGAACTCAATACATAGTTTAGTGGAGCCTTGATAATTAATATGATCCTATGCCAGAGAAGGAAAGGGAGGGCAGCTGCATAAAAAGAAGAATAGGGTACTTTTTATAACTACCCACATCTCAGTACAAGTTCTTTGCATCACTGATTGTATTTACATTGCAACACTAACTCCTTCTCTTCTCCTTAGCTACTGCGGTCTCACACAATTTAAAAAAAAATATATAGGCAATAACATCAAAAAGCATCCAAATTTAGTTCTTCCGAAGTATATGTATATAATCTGAATCTATTTTGTTAATTATGTATATTAGAAATATCTAATCTATGCTCCCTTTTTACATCCAGCCATTATGCTCCTACATTAATGCTCCTACAATAAAACTCTGCAATATGCATTCACATTATAAATCTGATTCTTTACTACTTCTTGCCACAACAGATTAAAGGATTTGCCCACCCTCCAAAAACCATTCTTTAGAGACTTGGAAAATTATGAACCCAATTCAGCAGAGAATCAACAGATAAAACTTCACTCTAAATAAGCACTTTCCTGAAAGGAACTGCTACCATTAACTGCTTCAGCACATGAATAATAGTGCCTTGTCTGCCTGCTTACTGTGATCTTTTCCTTGTCCTGCAGCAGTGCAAACGCTAGCTTGAGGAGTGACTGGCATCAAAGCTTGACGAATGGCTTTCTCCCAGCCCTGAGCTACATCAAGTCCAACTCCGGAGGCAGCAAGAACTGGACTGTGATGACTGCTGCCATTGTTTTCGCCAACAAAGTACACCATCGTGTCAGTGATGATCTCAAAACAGTACGGGTTGCTGCCCTGCACCACGTTTGAAAAATCTCGAGGCTGAGTCACCTGGAGAATTTCTGAAAGTGGAATCTCCTGAAGAAAGACATTAAAGATTAAAAAATGAAAACACACATAACATATTAACATACTAACACTCAAAACTTGAAGCATTGCAAAGAAATCAAATCAAATATTAAAAAAAAAACCACCAAAACACCAAGCTTCATAACTAATGACAAACTGCGCATGACCATTGCCCACCCACAGTTTTCTGAATTCCTATATACAAGCCTAGAGAGACTTTCAGGCCCACCAGTTCTCTCTATACAACTATACTATTTTCTACTCAAACTACATTTATATTCAGCATGAGACACAACCCCATTACATGTGCAAATGATGCACAACTATAGAATGACCACTTTCCCCTCATAGTTTATACAGTTTAGCTATAGAAGAGCATGACAGGGAAGAAAAGTGAAAATATGACATTAAAAAGAGGATGTAGTTAGACAATCTAGTCAATAAGCGCTGCTTCATGCATCTCAATCATTTTGGGTAAAGATTCTTTCATACGGATATTAACAATTAATACTGACTTCTCCACCTGGTCAGTTTAAGGCCATGGTAAAAAGTAGTACTAGAGAACAGATCTGAAAGAAGAAAGGGTTACAAGTTCACACTAGCTGGAGGAGGACATTCCACATCCATGGGAAGGTGTGCAGGTGCATGCCACTTGCAAGAGTAGTAAACAAGCAAGTGAACACCAGGTTGGCATTAGGGGGATAAGAGACAGTAGCTGATTAAGATGAAGAGCAAGTAAATGTAAATGTAAAGGCAAAAACTGTGAATGACTAACAGGAAAGACAAACAACCTGAGATCTAAGCAGTTAAAACAAGGGATGCAAAGGGGCAAGTTAAAGGACTAAAAGCAGTGACATAACGGAGCAACAAGCAAGGAACATATTTTACCAGCTGTGTTTTGAATGCACAGGGCAATACAAGTATCAGAGAGGTCTGAGAAGAGACTGCATTGGTCAAGATAGGGATGACAAGGATCTGGGCAAGTTTAGCTGGGTGTACAGAGAAAAGGCTTGATCTTAGAGATGCTATGAAGGAAGAAGCTGCAAGATTTGGACCCACACCTAAAGGTATAAGACAAGAAAGGGAAAATCCTGTTTATACATTCAAATGCATTTTCTGTATATTCCACCACTGAACACAATATTACATTAACAATACACTAAGCTTCATTTATATAAACTCCAGGCTGCACATTAAGTTTTCTTCTAAAACTTGTTTGCAACTTTCAGTTGTACAGTTGGGAATAATTTAATTTTGGCAACCTTGAAATAAAATACATAAGCATGCAAATTTTCAGTCACTACTTGGAGAACAAAAAATCCTAGCCTTTATTTGACTGGCAGCCAAATTGTGAGGAAAGCTTAATATGCCAGGTAATTCAGGAGAACAGTACATGCAAAATGTAAGGAGAGACATACTCAAGGGAATTAGAACAGCAGCTGCAAGCACCTTCTCAGAGTTAGTCTTGGTCCTTCTCACTTACAGGCTTTGGCCAACAATTAACCTGGTCACAGTATTGATTAAAAAAGAGATGGGGAAATGGAGATAATACTTATACTTCTCACAAGTAGATTTCAGATCTATAAAGCACCAAGTAAATCAAGTTAAACAGAATTATTACTCATAATTAATTACCTTGTAATATTTTGTTCCAGATTCATTTTGAAATAGTGTGAGGCATTTGCTGTCCAGTCTCCAGTAATGTCTTTTTCTCTACAAAATGCAGAGTACACTTACATAAGGAATAAATCACTGAATTGGCTTTTGTTATCTCATTATTTAAATTAGAAATGCCTTAAATTACTAAGATGATCAATTAACATTAATCTACAGTTGCATCTTAGACTACAGAAATTAAAAAATAAACTTTGGGAATATAGGGGGTTTTTTAATTGAAGAAAAAGCTCAAAAATTATTTCCACAAACCAGCTAAAGTATCATTTACCTTACAGTAATAGCAGTGACAACAGTGTCTACCTCATACAGGAAAAAACAGTTACTGTACAGGTTTTACTCTAGGTGCATGTGCTCAAAAAATCTGAATTATTTTAATTTAGAAACAATTGTAACAGACAGGTTATGAGACTCAAATGGACAAATACTTCAGGCTGTGAAAAAAAAAAAATCAAGAAAGACTAAACAGCCATTTGGTGGAAGTCTCCACCAATGAGAAATATCTTCTCCACCAAAGTAATCTGAATAAACTGTTGCACATTACTGTCTTGTAATTTAAGTGGAAGAATATTCCTCAAAACAAAGAAGCATTTAGAAAGTTAATATGGCTGCATGAACCTAATATACTTTGCTTGCATCATGCTCATATAGTTAGAAACCAATTTTCATATTTCTGTGACAAAAATCCAAAGCCCTTAACTCTGACCCAGGATGACAAAGTTTGAAATATTATTATATAAACTTTGACATATTAAAAGCAGAGCATTTTTGTCATATTTAAGCAGAGCTTAAATCACTTCAGTCATGGGGAAGCTAAAACTACCTATAGGAGTTAGACAAAGAAAGCTCGGTTGTGAATGGATTTAACTAAAAGGAATTCCCAGACAGCACTGAATGGAAAATGGGTGAAACCACAAGATTAAACCAGTCCTTTGGACATACATACTCTTTATTAAATCACGAATCAGGAAAGACTTTCAAGGAGGGCCATTAAGGAACAGATTGGTAACTTACTCAGGGATTCAAAATCTGTCCCATACCCTATTCTGAGAAAGGATGGGCTCAGGGTCAGGAAAAGAATAGAGATGATGATACAGAAACTCCACGTTATAAAGAGTGAAATATCTTGTTATCCAGGGACCACAAAACACATAGAGATACTGCTGTTAAAATGAACCTGTTCGGAACTGATAGAAAGCCCAAGTTGTCTCGGGAATAGGAAACAGCCTGACATTGCTGAGAACGGAGCAGTCAAGGGAAATAGCTGATGTTGTAATGCCTAGTACGGAAGTCTCCTCCCATTAGGAAGCTCTATGAGATCTTGTTTGGCTGAAGGTACGTTGCTTGGGGTCAGAATACTCCACCTTATTTGTATGGCCTCTTTCAGTAGATGTCATCAAGGTAGCAGCCAGACCGACAGATGAGGAAAATCAAACTAAGCTAAGATGTATCATCTGATCACTGTTCTATGAGGAGGCTCATAAAAAGTCCAGGGAAAAACGTAGTGGTTGTACTGAAAGTTTAATACCGGGTCTGCCCTGAACAGTTCTGCTAGAACTATTCACCTTTGTCTGCTACCTGGCCTTAGTTCTTCTATAGCTAGATGATGATAATTGTGACCGTTATGTAGCCTAGACTTTAACCTCCTCTGAAATATGTTAGATACTTATTTTGGATTGTGATAAATACATCTAGGTATTAGGAAACTGTACCTGAAAGAAATGCTTTGTAAGGCAGTTTATGACAGATCACTTACAGCAGTCAGGTTAGTCGATGATCACAAGAAGTGCAAATATTACAGTAACCTGAGTATTTTTACCACTCAGCTTGATTTCAGAAGTGCTTAAATAACTTTGCTTCTCTAAATTCCCTAAGTCCCCTTCAATCAGACACCACAGTGAAAAGAATGCAAAGGTATTTATGCTGCCTTTCATGAACAGTCTCAATATGACATAATTCTCCACGAGATCTAGGAACTTCTTGACTTCATCTTTTTCATTCATCTACCAACAGACAAGAGGATTCCCTATCTCTCATCAGATAACACTAAGGAACCCTGTTACTCTTCCTTGTCTTCCTCCTCAACACAGAAAACCAAGGAGCTTGCCTAAGAAGGCTTAATTAAGAGATCATTATTGGTAGCACAGGCAACAAACAACATAGTCTTTTTGGAGGATGTATCCATGACGAAGGACATACAGTCAAGCCACAACTCTTTATTCCACTGACATTGAGAGGAATAGTGAGTTTATTCAGGGAGAGGGGCTCGTATTCAATAATACGAGTAGAGTAAATTGCTAGAGGAATGAAGGGTTCCCATATCTACACGTAAATATTTATAAACATCTAGATAATTAGAATAATATTGTCAACCACTTCAGTACTCATCATTTTGTAATGATTTCCATCTTTTCTTGTAATAAAATTTTAAAAAGATACAAATATTTAGTTCAACTGCTAAAGAGAAAAAAGACATAAGCAAATAATTCCAAATTATCATCTCGGGAAACCTGAAATACTACAAATGCAATTCATTTGAGACAATTTAGAGATGCTTTTCCTTCCTAAAGAGAAGGAAAACTACTGTTCAATCACCACTTGAAGAATTTTGAATTAACTACAGTTTCTCCCTTGCACCACATTTCTTTATAATTAACATCATAGCTAAGGTCTTTAAAATGATACTGTAAATCAGAAAATCTAAATTAGAAACAAAATACACTGGTTCAGAGAATTAACTTAATGTACAAAGAAACTAAAGTAACTGACCAGGTTGTCTCTACTAGTATAGTGAACCATCCATCCTTCTTTCACCATTGTACTGCTCTTCCTCTTTGTGTGTTTGATTGACTGTACAACTCGCATGAGAGGAATATTATTGCTTGTTGAAGGACTAAAAAAAAGAAGATACAACAATTTAATATGCAAGAAGTTAAAGTATAACAATACTGCAATTATACCAGTACTACACATTTAGTCCATAATCTTCAGGAATAGGCACCTTTTCTTCCCACACAAATTTAGTTGATGGATGAAATTGATAAGGTATTGATTAGCTCCCACTAGCTCTCCTAGGGCAAGTATTGCAGTACTTAAATTACTCTGAGGAACACAGAAGAACCACACTAGAGTGAGGACACCTACAGAAATCATCCTCTCTCAGAACAATTTGCTGAGACAAGTTGTCTTAATACAGCATAAGAATATAATTAACATCAGCATAATTATTATTTTCTCTTGTTTATGTAAGTTGACTATGCTGGTTCTTAATATGGTCACTATGAAGCTCCCTGTCTAAGCATACTTTCAATTTATGAAAACATAAAAGAGTGTGTTAATTAAAATCACAACTGCACTAGAAAATTCCATCAACACTCAAGGATATTAACTGTCCTGCAGACAAGGATTTGACAATTTCTAATATTCAGAGTCATTAGTTAAATGTACAGGTCTGAATGGCACTGAAGACGAAATCAACTACCAAGCTGCCTGTCTACCAGACTTCCTACATGTGGCACTAACAAAAATTTGTAAATACACAAAATCACCAGGTAGATTCAAACTCAAAAATGTAAAGATGCTTTAACGTGGCACATAGTTACACTACAGAATTGGCTACAGGATGCTGTACATACCAAAATCCCTGAATTGCTTCAAATCTGATCAGAAATAAATGGAAAAATCCTACCTAGAGGTAAATGCTACTTCCAACTCAGGAAGTCCTTGAGCTATAAATCACTGAAAGTTGGGAAGGTATCATTATATGCTCTTCCTTCACAAATTTGCTATTAAGCCCTGAGCCGCAATGACCTTTAGCTTGACCAAATACAACTGCTCTTACGTCATTAAGAATTACTAAGAAAAACAGGAGGACACTATTCAGAATAATACAGCAAGTAAAGAGACCAAACTTGATTTAGGGAACTATGTAACAGTTATTGGACAAAAAACTTCAGAAAAACCACATTAATTCCTTTTAAATCCACACATATATAACAGTAACTAAATTAGGCTAAAGTCACAAAGACCTTAATCATGTATTAACCTTGTTAAGCCATAAATTTTACCATGCTTTGAACAGTTATAGCACAACATTTTTTGCAACTGGAAGAGACTATATTCTTTTAATTTATTTATGTTTCAGATTTTCTTGAGACAGGAGAACTTTAAAAAGTATTTTCAAGTAAAAAAACAAAAACAAAACCCACACAAATGAAAAAAACACTTTTAGCAGTAAAACTGGGCTAATCAGAAACATTTAACTTACAATATTGAAAAAATCCACCTTATGATTTACCTAATTGTTTTGACAGCTTCCTCATCTTTGTCAGCATCAAGGTCAGATGGATCCATAAAGAAGATTTTGTCCTCTGGAGGAGAGGGCTCTTCAGCATCATCTAGAACTCGACTACCATCACTGTTCATTTCACTGCTATCGACTTCCATTGGCATATCCAAGTCCTGGCCTGGGCTAGCAGGTTCTGGAAACAACACATGATTCAGATATTATTTCAAACACACATTTTTAAAAATTACTAAAATCCCTCAAAACTCACAGATTTTTTTCTTCAGTTCACATTTATCCAAATATAAAAGTACAATCACAAAATATAAAATCTTCACATTTTTGCTGAACGATGCAGAATACGCTAATGAACGTTAACAATTTGGTTTTACTAAATGCCAAGAGAGACCCAACTAAAACAAGAACCATATTGAAAGAAACAGAGTGAATAACTTAAAGTCTAAACCTAAATCTCATTTTGTAATTCTGTTTCACAAGTAATGAGGACAAAGTAACCTTTCAATGGCTAGAGATGACTCAGAGAACTATTCCTGTGCAAATGAAATTCTCCATCAACAGAAACCCAACTCTGCTGTCATTGCCCTTGTAGCCCCTAATAACAAAAGAGAGAATAGGGAGGGTTGTGGTATTGCAGGAAAAGAGAAAAGCATGACACATCTTATTCGCATCTGATTTTCTGCTGGCAGAAGTTCAGTGTTTCCAAAAGGCGTTCAACTTGCACTGTGGAAAACTAAGAATTAAGATACAAAAATACCTTCATCTGTAGCCTTTTTGGGGGTTGTGGGGGTTTTTTTGTTTGGTTGGTTTGGAATTTTTCGTTTGGGTGTTTTTTTTTAATCTGACGCAAACTCAAGAGTGGGAGAAAGAACAAGAACTAAATGACTCCTTACATCCACAGAAGAATTATATGAAACCATAGTTCCCAAACTATGTGCCCTAGCACCTTAGCATCACAAGGGTGGTAAAAGCAGGCTGCAGCAACATCATGTTGCACATTACTGCTCATGGCCACCAACCTCAAGATCCATGCAAGAGCCTTGGAGTTGGAGAAGGCAGGTATGAATAGATGGGATACATTTTGCAATGGCTAACAGAGTTGCTGCCCAGGCCTCTGAATCAAGTTGTACAGTTTGGTGTGAACTGTTATATGTCACCAATTTTATTCCACTCAAAAATATGGGTGACAAGGATCAAGGCAACACAATCACAGAATGGCCGAAGTTGGAAGGGACAACTGAAGGTCATCTGATCCCACAATCTCCCTGAGTTCATTTCTCCGGCCTGTTAAAGTCCCTCTGGATGGCTGCACAACCCTCTGGCGCATCACCAGCAAACCTGCTGAGGGTGCACTCTGCCCCATCATCCAGATCATTAATTGAGATGTTGAACAGGATTGGACCCAGTACTGGCCCCTGGTAACCACCCTATAGGCCCATCCATTCAACCAGTTTTTAATGCACCTCCCTGTCTGCTCATCCATTCCATATTTTATCAACTTAACACTGATCTAAAACTTAAAAGAATAAGACGCTAAAAGTTCTTCCACAAACTGTTTCCCACATCCCTCTTTCAATTCTGTAAGGTCTACTCAGAAAACATTCCTACTTCATTGAGGTTTCCAAAATTTAGAGTGGGTTTCTTTGTTTTGGTTTGCCTTGGATTGGTTTTTTTTTCTTTCTCCTTCATCCCCTAAACTGCTGGGCTAACTCTGGCCACTAAAAATCATGGCTATGAGAAAGTCATAAAAAATGGTACTTTTAAAATTTTAAAATATTTACATTTTAAAATATATATTTCATGGTGAACAATGAGCAGATTGATCACAACAGGTGTTTAAATTTTGTACATTGGGATGACTTCTTGATTTTTCATTTCCCTTGAGCAAACTCAAGCAAAGCATACTACACTTGCCAAGATTGGATAAGTAAAATTTAAGTCACCAGACTGTAAGTTTTACAGTGAAACTTCTTCATTTTCAGTGACCGCAGGTGAAAAAACTGAGAAGATAAAATTAAAAAATGTAAAATATCCAAAGATGACAGAACCAAATGCTAATGCATCTTGTTCAGCCTAAAAAGATCTGTCAGTATTTGAAAGCATGTTTCTCATCTTACCTCCATTGAAAATCACCTCTCCAAGACAGTCTCGAGGTACTTTAGATGCACAGCGTTTGTGACAGTTGAATCTGCAATCTAAAACAAAAGATAAATAAGCCCATGATATCAGAACCTCACTCCTACTCAGACACTAACATTCTATCATTCACTGCTTCCAAATACAAGCTTCAGTTCAGATTCATACATTTGCATGTAACTAAAGACAGCATCAATGAGGTCACCTCCAGGAGGAAATTACAATCTTGTCCTGATGTCACATGTTGATTTGTCCCACCACTATTTATTATGTCAGCACTTCCCCTTCCAGTACAAAATAATTTTCTACTTCTCTAGCTTTCTCTGTAGCTATTTTTTCCATCATGATGTAATTTTCCCCATTCTCTCATTTGATCCACATCCTTTTTTCCATTGCTATATGATTTAAATGTCTCATCTCTAACATTTTTCCCCACCTGCCAACTAAGACTTGCAGGGATCAGAGGTTCCAAGATCACACACCTATATCACAAAGCAAATGTCTTCTGCAGTAAATACCAAAGTCCAGTTCACCTACCATTCAGGTTACAGATTTGGCTAACTACTGAAGGTCCATTTCTGTCTGCTGACACAGGGCAGACAGAAAAACATTATGACCAGATTTGTCCTGACATGGAGATGGAATCTAACCTGGATGTGTGCCATTTCTGTACCCGAGGTATCAGATGCAGCCTCCTGAACAACATTAGTGGTATTAACAGGAATTTCCTTTATTAGTACCATCCCTGTAATTCTCAACTCTATCATCATCATGAATTTCAAAAATCCCACAACTGCCACAAGTTGCCCCCACAACTGTTTTCATACTGATAATTTAGCCTCTTTTTGCTATCTAAAACAAGCTCAATGTGTTTTCCTTTTAAGCCCAGACAAGAGAAAAGTCATTATCTCTCCATGTTTTGTAGCAGAGAAGCCAAATTCTAAAGCAGAATACAATGCTGTTAGGCTTCTGAGTGCCTAGAAGGATGTATCCTAGGAGACCCATGAACTGTCTTTTTTATAGTAGTGGTTTCAGTCCATATTATGCAATACAATTAATTCACTAGTTTGAAGGGGGCTGGAAGAAAGAGACATTTCAAACCCTGTCAGGGAACTAGAAAACTGAGTCTATCCTAATAAATTAAACTACACTCAGAAACATTTTTGGATACTGCAATACGACTCTCTAGTCTAGTAAATAGTTACAAATACCCCTTGGCATGCTTTTGGCCCACAGCATTAGCACAATCCCAAACAGTTCCAAGGTCTAGCTCATAAACCAGAGCATCCTATGAAATTGCTCAGAACAGGCAGTCTGCATAGAGCCACCCAGGTTGAGATGCTAAGGAAACGTGCTCATGAACACAGGTCACTTTATCCCAGCTGATCTCAGTGTCCAGTAATGTTTCTGTGCGCATTTAATTTATTACCACAAATACAGCTTTAACATCCCAAAGATCATCCCCAGAGTCCAACTAGTAGCCTGGATGAATTCAAGAAATCCAGGGTACTCCAGAACACAAGACTAATGAAAGATCCCAAGCGTTGGGAATGTGCACAAGGAAGTTGGTGGGAAACCTTAAGAATCTGTAGGAGAAGGCAGTATGAAAATATTTGGATTGTTTGATATCAACTCCTGATATACTGAAAATAAGTATACTGCATAAATAGAGGCCTATTAATACACTTATTTCTGTCCCGTGCATATACATAATATTTCTCTACATTTGTTTTCCCTCCATAGATGCTATTTTTATCCAGTATCACTCATTTCCCTGAAATTGATGTGGTAGCCCCACTTGTTCAGCTAGATATAGTCACAGCAATTGTACATGGTCTGCAGCATATGTATGTTAAAACTGCAAAGCATCTTTTTCAGGCTTCAGTATTTATATATTACATGTATTCAAGACACACACTGACTGAAAAAAATATCAAAAACAGTTCAGGATGCAGACTTCAAACAGACTACAAAGACTGCAAATTAATAACAACAGAAATGAAAGATAAAACTACTTCCTTACTTACATGAGACAGCAGTATTTTTAGTCAAAAAATGTTAACACAGCTGTAAGTTTAAATTTTTTTTCTCTCCTCTGATAAAGCAAATTGAAAACGTATTAAATGACCTCTCTCAAAATGCTGACCTTTGGTATTCACATTTGACAAACTCACATGAGAGAAATGCAAAGTCCTTTCCATATTCATGTTTATGATTCATCACTAGACTTTTGTTTACTGCAACGAAGCTGATAGATTTGCGCTATCGAGCCATAAAGAGCCAGGAGATCATCACAGTGTCATAGTTATGCCCTAGGAACTGCATGGAAAAGTCTGAGAACTGAAGGCATGCATGTTAACATATGTTACATAAAAACCATGCAGCTGATGAAGTCTAAGCTGGTTCGGGATGGGCACCTACCAGTATAAAATATTTCCAAAAGATAGTAACCAGTATCCGGTACTAGAATAATAGAATGAAAATTCACAAATTCTTTAGTGATGAGTCTAGAAGACAGCCACTGAACAAAAGGAAGCATTTCCCATTTCTATTAATTCATAATTATCCTTCTAGAATTAAGGTGTTCTCAATCCACGTATGATTAAATCTTATTTTTCAGAAAAATATACAATGCACAGTCTACTAAAATGAAAATGACAGTTGCTGTAATCTTCTCAAAATTACACAATTTTTCAAAAACTACACTGCCCTATTTTGCAGTATGCAAACCACCTAAGCTGAAATTAGTTTTAAATACAAGACCTTTATTGAAATTTATCACTGCAGCAGAAAATGAAATTGTTACCTTTACACTGCATGCCTTGGCGAAAAAGGCCCTTAAGCAGCCGTTTGCAGTACTGGCATATGGTGGGACGAGTGTAGGAGTGAACAGCAAAGGTGTGTGGAACCTTCACTCTGCAAAGCACCATCTTTTCCATCCAGATGGGGCGGCCACTCCAAGAGGGAATTCTTTTACTCGGTTCTGGGCAGCAGCGCTGGAATAAAGAAGGTGTATATAATGTGTACCAAAAACCAGTTTTACTGCCACGACTGCTTTGAAAAGATACAGCTGTGAGGCTAAGTCTGTGGTGACTGTGAGGAGGCAAACAATGCACCCATTTTTAACCATGTTTGAAAGGAGGATTCTGGGAACTACCGACCTGTCAGCCTCACCTCTGTCCTTGGGAATATTATGGAGCAGATTCTACTAGAAGCTATGCTAAGGCACATGGAAGACAGGAAGGTGACTTGAGACAGCAAGCATGGCTTCATCAGGGGCAAGTCCTGCCTGACCAAACTAGTGGCTTTCTACAATGGACTGACTACATCAGTAGACAAGGAAAGGGCTGCAGATGTCATTTATCTGGACCTCTGTAAAGCCTTTGACACAACCACATCCTTCACTCTAAATTGGAAAGATGGATTCAATGGGTGGACAAGGAACTGGTTGGACAGTCACATCCAGAGGGTAGTGGTCAATGGCTCAGTGTCTTGATAGACATCAGTGACAAGTGGTGTCCCTCAGGGGCTCATATTGGGACCTGTGCTATTTAAATGCCTTCGTCATTGCCACAGACAGTGGGATTGAGTCCACCCTCATCAAGTTTGCAGATATTACCAAGCTGAGTGGTGCAGCTGACACACGAGAGGGACAGGATGCCATACGGAGGGACCTGGACAAGCTCAAGAAGTAGGCCTTATGGGAATCTCATGCAGTTCAACAAGGCCAAGTGCAAGGCGCTGCACCTGGGTCAGGGCAACCCCCAGTATCAATACAGGCTGGGGGATGAACAGATCGAGAGCAGTTCTGCTGAGAGGGTCTTGGGGTTGCTGGTGGATGAAAAAAAAGTCAGTGGGGTTTTAAGGGAGATGTTGACTCAAAGTGACCAGATAAGAAAGCAACCTGGCCAAGAAGCTTTAAGAGGGCATTCTGGTATTGTAAAACAAAAACAAGAAAACACCAGATGGTTCACAGACAGCACATACAGACCCCCATATAGAGGATAAACTGGAAAACACTTGAGGTAGGCAAACCGAATTCCAATCACTACCTCAAGCTATCTGTTTTTAAAATCAAAGTATGGCATGCCTGTTAGGCAAGAGTATTTAGAAAATTTAAAAATTATTTTGAAAATTAATCTCCTAAAAAAAAATCTTTGAAATTAAGTTAAAAGAAAAACTTTAGCAATTAAAACAGAAAAGGCACTGAGTATAACAAAAAAGAGGTATCAAAGAGATACTAAACATGCACGTAGAAACAAAAGTTAAATTCTGTGATGAATGGTTACAATTCTATGTTCACTGAATAAATCTTAACAGTAGTTATAAACATCAGAATATTTTTTCATGACTAGGCTTTTATAGCCTCTAGCTAAAATAAACATGTTCTTGAACTAGGCTATACTATTTGTATTTTAAACTATGATTAAACTAAGAATGGTTACACTGTAAAGTAATAGATAAGTAGAAAAGACTAAGGCACAATCAAACAAATGGATCTAATCACTGCCTGTCCTATGATCCCAATATAGTTGCAGTATAATTGATAACCTCTCAGCAATCATCATAACCATTATAAAAAGGAACTCCTATGGATGACTGTTTTTACCGTAAGCCCTTGATCCCCTACACCCTCCTTGATAGGGCTTGGGGTTTTTTAACTTAACTCTGTGAAAAGCTTAACAGCATATCAGGAACACTCTCTCCTCCCCAGCATAAAAGCTTACAATTTGTATCCCTTTAGCCAAGTAACTATTTTATCCTGATACCATAATTACAGAATGAATCTGTATTACAACGAAGGCAAGACGTTTTATCACTCTGACACCAAAGTTCTCAGAGTTCATATAACCACGAGTGAAAGGCTAATAACAATTCAATAGCAGAAATTGATTTCCCTTTCACATTACATACTTCTTCAGAGGCAGAGGATGTGTGTTCAGCTTGTGCTGGTCTTGGAACTGAAAGCCCTGCTCCTGGTAAAGACACGTTAGACAGACGCCTCTTTCTCACTCCACTGCAGTTGTTTGGAATCTTGAAGGCACATCGTTTATGGTAGTTTAAACCACAACCTGGAAGAGTAGTTTTTTAATTCAAAAAAACTCCCAACATTCAAAGTAACAAAAACTGTACTGATGTTTTGACAAAGCAGTTTTAAAAAGACGATCCAAAAATTGTAAAGGCAGAAATAGCACGTTGTGTTAAATTCTCTTATTTTAATGTTCTTGATGCAATTCACAGAAACAGCTTTTTCTGCAGTACTTCTTATAGTACTGGTCTCCAGTAAGCCCAGCTTGAGAAACAAGGTCTAAGACTTGGAAGCAGCTGATCTCCCACCACCAGGAGGCTTTCATCACTCCCTCACTTTGGAGCGCAGAGCCAGAGAGAAGCCAGTGAGAAGGCAGCTTCAGTACCTGACAGCAGGCTGCAGAGTGCTCGGCAGCCAGCTGGACGAAAGCCATAAGGAAAGGGATTCCCCTTTGGGAGCCTCTCCAGAGTGTGTGCTCCTTGTGTAAAGAACACATGGCCATAAGCGAGCTATTTGTTGCAAAGTGGGAAACAAGAACACTTCTTAAGTCATTTGCCCAAGGTCATGCACAGTTTGTGTTAATGTCAAGATCAGAAGTTGGGTTTTCTGATCCACAAACCCTTCCAACAGTGAAATAATACATTTATCACTTGCTAATATACCAAACACAATACAATTTCTTCTTCCTCATCTTCTACAGATATACACACACACAAATACACTAAATATCATAGACTTACCTTCACATTTTAATCCTTGTCGTACCAAACCCCAAAGCATCTCTCCGCAGTAGTCACAAAAAGTTGGAGCCTTGTATGAATGCACATAAAGTGCATGAGGACGAATCTGGAAATCTTCAACTGTAGCCAAAGCTTTTAAAAAATTGCCGTAAGTTATGGTTCTTACCACTGGGTCAACAAGGATTTACAGAAAGAACATGCTGTGTTAAAAATGGCTAATTCAAAGAACACTAATGAGCTGTTTAGACATCAGCATTTTACTGTATACCACTTAAATACACATTTAGAAGACTACACGGTTTTCAGTAAACTTTTTTATTGAGGAAAAAGATCCATTGGACTCTGTAGGCTAATGGCCACAACTAATCAACAGTATGAGTCACAGTGTTGAAAACCTCACTAAGTTGAAGGCAAGTACAAGAAGCTTTGCTAAAAATAACAGCAAACATTTGAAAGAGCAACTTAATTTTCAAGCTGTTTTGTAATCTACAAAATTTCCAAAGAAAAGACAGTTCTACAGGTTAGATTTTTATCTTCTAAAGGATTTTTTCAGTAAAAGCTTATTAGATTGAACTCTTGGTGTATCAAAACAGAACCGTGGATAGAGTTTCCAGGGAACACTGGAAACTTCACTAATAATGTTCTTTTTCTTAAACAAGCATAGATATATTTAAATTAAAAGGTATTTTACGCCACCATTACCTTGCCCTGATGGCTACTCATTCTTTGATCAAATAAGTACTAACACTTCCTATTCACATTCTTTTTTAAAAAATCCTATTGAAAGAGATTTACATGTCTACAAAATGCCTCAGTTCAGGTCTGTCTGTCTATAAGAAAACTCAGAGACTGTCAAAAGACACACAGCAAATTTTCCAAACATGCCATTTATGAGAAGCAATGAAAAGCTCAAACCAAGATATCAATTACTGAACACCCCAGACATACCTACAACAGTAGGCCTTGAAATGCAGCCAAGGAACTCAGCCTTACAGCTCTGGAATTCATATTTTATTGATCAAATTGACAAGTCTAATCCCATGAGAGTCAAGAGGTCTCTCTTCCTAAAATATAACCTTAGTTTGGCATTTCATCCTCAAGTCTTAAAAAACTGCTTGTTACTAAGTCCAGCTTTTATTTGTAATTTAACTATAGCTGGCTCTTTTGATTGAATTTGACAGAGTATTGATTAAACACGTACAATGAGAAACAGTTAGGGCTGGGTTTTTTTCGTCCCAATTATTGAAGAGTACTACAGGTTAATAAACACCATTCTAAGGATTTTATGATTTAAAGAAACGCTTTTATGTACTACAATAAGTCTTAAGAGTCTGTTCTTACAGGTATGAAAGCCTTACAGCAGTATAAGCCATCAACAGCAAACACTA
Source organism: Neopelma chrysocephalum (assembly GCF_003984885.1). NCBI lineage: Eukaryota > Metazoa > Chordata > Aves > Passeriformes > Pipridae > Neopelma > Neopelma chrysocephalum. The sequence continues at coordinate 235,298 of NW_020897716.1, read as the reverse complement.
CAGAACAAAAAGATAGAGCTAAGCAAAAGAAAACAAATGACAGGGTTGGAAGAACAAATTCTGGATCCAACCTGCACTTTACCTTAATTAATTATAATATTATATTGATATAATTTCATATTTGTATAATTCAGATTTATTTATAATAGTAAACTAGAAGAAGAATAAACAGGACAACAAAAAAATAACAAAACTGAGTACTGAAGCACCAGTATCACTCAGATTTTCTTGGAAACCTCTACCCCAAAGTATATAAGACTTAGGTCAAAGAGCTTAAGGCAGGCATGAAAATAGTGCTCCATGAAGTCCTATTTTCTATTAATCTCCTGAATAAAACATTGTTCCACTGTTACAATAATACCTACCAGAGAGTACAACCTCAACAAGATCTCCCTCATGTATCTCTTCTGCTGATGTAATTCGTTGCAAAATATTATCTGAGTTCAGGTCATGACGGAACAGGAGAATTTTATCATACATACCGAAGAAACCACACTCTGGGAACTGCAACAGAAAACAAACTCTGAATTAATAGGTGTTTTTCGCTAATCCTATCCATCAATGTTTTTAATAACATCTACAGAACTCAAGTGTTTTAAAGTGTTTCATGGAAACAAAATTGGCCTGCTTATTTTTGAGGAAACAAAGGATCTTCTGAACTAAAATGTTGCATAACAAGTTAAAAAACCAACAATGACAAGACAAAAAACAAAACAAAAAAACCACCAAAACAAAACATACTAAAACTAATCAACTTCTTCCCTGTTCCCCCCCCCCCGCCCCCAACAGTCACACTTTTTTTTACAGCTGAAAAGAAAAAAAGGTAAGCTTTTTGTTTCTTTGTGTTTTTAGTCTCTCAAACCTGCATAATCAGTCTGGCAAGTGAAAGCCAATGGAGGTCTCTAACTTGGATACCATGACCTGTAATCCTTATTTCACAGATATTCTGGTCAGGCAGGTATTCAGCTCAAGACACGAATCCCCATAAGGACAGAAGAAAGTACTGCAAATTCATACAGGAAATAGATACACTAAGTAACATGCCATTTTTACATGACACTTCACTGAAAAAAATATTTTTCTTGGTTTGTATTTTCCCTACTCCTCAAAACATTGTCAAGTGTGAGCAAAACTTCCTAAAATGAAGACTTCTTAAAATGAAAAGCTTAAAAGCAAATATTTCACAGAGAAAAGAGCAGGAACAGACCCTGGAGATGAATGAGTACCACTCAATTAGCTACTCTGGCCTTTTTGTTTAAACCAGAATTCAAACTTGAGGTAGGAACACACATACAGAAGAAAACAGGAAGAATCCAGGAAAGAAATATGGAAAAGCCCAGAAGAAATTTTCAATTAAGGAGGTAACAGACTACAGTTTTACTGAGTTAATTTAGATCTCACACAGTCAATAAGTAGCAGGACCTAAACCCCATGAAGCTTGGGGTATATTAACTGTACACTAAAGTAATCAAAGACTTGTTCTACCAAATCAGAGACATAATGAAGGTATCCATCATGCCCATTGTTTTCACACTCTCTTCCCATTCAGAGAAAAAATAATGTCCTCTCTACAGCAGTAATTTTATCTGAAATATCAAGTTGTTCTTCTCTCTTTTGGTGTGCACACACTACACAATTACATTACACATAATACTGAAGAACTTCTGGAAATTCTGCTCTGGAAAGCATACTATCTACCTTGGACAGTCACAAAGAGAGGCAGAATTTGTGCCACTGAATGCACATAAAACCAGAAGACAGAGTTGGCAAATTTAAACTGACACCAATAGATATTTATTCCACAGTACCAAGAAACTAATTTACTGGGCTGATGCCAAAGCAGCAGGCTGCTTCATCTGCCTTTGGAACTCTTCTTTTTCCAATTGTCCAAAGATCATTTGTATTAGGAAAGCAAATATAAAGCTTGATAATTAGCTGTGCTGCCCAAATATGTCTCAGTATCTCTGCAAGCATGCACAGGACTTGGCTTCATATTCAGAGCATGCACAGATACAGCATGCTAATAATTCTTTCAAGGAAACTAACAGTTCTTTATAAGTGAAACACTGCATAAACCTACTTTAGGCTCTAACTCAAAATTCTACCGTGCCTTGATGGACAAGAAAACAAGTTATATTTACATCATTAAAATAAGTGCTGTGAGGTTTTGTTCCTTGATACTATATGCACTGTTAAGCTAGGTATCATATCTTAATGCTAGTATCAACAAGAGGAAGGTACCACCTCAATGCTACCATCAATTGTATCCGCAAGATAACTCCTATCAATTGCATCATGCTGCTGAAAACTTACTTACAACAAAAGGGAGATAAAAATCAACATGACTATAGTATGTATCTGCCTGCAGATAAACACAACTTCTTTTATTAATGCCAATATTACTTTCAGCTGCCAGGAGGGACAACTCATGATCCAGGGATCCAGGGTGAACTCTCTGTATTAAGTTCACAGAACCACCTATAAACCACCGGAATCTCTAAGATACTTCACAGGTTTAAATCTCCTTCTCTTGATAAAGATATGTGATTGTTTATCTTTTTTTTTTTTTCACTCTTTGAGACCATAAACATACTATGCAGCTGCCAGAATATCCCTGCACATATTCCCCCAACCCCGGTAACCAGAGGTCACATAATAAGTGCTACCCAAGCAGCACTTATTTTAAATGCTATGACCATATTTATTCTGCATATGCACCATTTACCCCTTTTCATGTACAAATCTTGGATTTATTAAGATGTTTTAAATACACTACATTAACTTTCATTACTAAAAAGCATTAGCTGACACAATAAACTAGAGTTCGAGATGAATACTCAAGTCCTCTTTGCGACTGCAAGTGTAATCACTAATGAGATATTACATTCCTTAGAAAGCAGCATCAACATTAATTCCAGAGTTTGTAAATAACATTATAATGCCTATAATTAAGATTTGGTTTTCAAATAAATTCCAGACAAATGCGAAATTAAATTCTACAGAGTAAAAGTATTGTAAAAAAAGCAAAATCATCTATTACAGATTGTTAGAACTGTCGGCATCCACACCCTCATTTGGTTCTCAATTAATTAAACTGACCTTTTAAGCCGCGTATCATGAATGCTTCTCATATTGTTGTGACAATTTACTGCCCTATACTTTCAAAACAAACATACATATACATGGATGAAATGACTGTGAAAGATTGTCTAGTTTTGTAACTGTAACATTTAAACCCCTAAAAGATAATTCTTTTATTTACAAGCTTGAGCTTGGTTAGTAGCTCCTAGACTGAGCTGCAGAATCACAAGCCCAGGTCTAAGAAGACTTAATAATAATCTCTGCTAGTATTGAGTACAAGAAGTTTTTCACTAAACATAGCTCCGTATACAGGTTCTATTATATGTGACAAGACTTCACCTATTCATTGGTATTACAGAGTTGCAGTTGCTACGAGATCTTCCTGAATCCACAACAGGAAAAGGTGGTAGCTGAGGAACCTTGCAACAGCTCCTTTACCTATTCTGCCTGTTTGGTGTTTGTCTGCATGCACACAAAGCAGCACAGAAGAACAAAGCAGGTGGAGCAGCCCCTACAGCACCCTGCCCAGGGCCTCCCAAACCCACCACAGGAGCAATCAGCCCACCAAAGGCCCATCTCCACAAGCCAGGGGAGCACAGAGAAACAAGGGCAGGTGGGAAACCAAATTAAGGACTCTAGGGAAAGGATACCCTGTCCAGTCCCTACCAGGGCTCTCACAGGACATTGTCAGACCCAGTTTCCACACATAAACTGATCAAGACAAGCCAACACTAAAACACCTTTTGGGCTGAGAGGGGTTGCTGTCCACTGATTATAAAATGCTAGGGAATTAGGACTGTACAATACTTATTATGGAATGTTTGTGGAAGGAACTAAAGGCAAGGAAGGAATAAATGTGGAAAAAATAAAGGGATAAAAAGATTTTAAAAGGCTGGTCACCTGTAAACAGGGGTTGGGCCGAACAATTGCCTGTCTGATCATGTCCTGTGCATGATCAGCACCATCTGTCCTATCTTTCATTAAATTCAATTTCTAAATATTTTCCTGGATGATCTTCTCTCATTCTAAGCACATGTGTGTGTATAGGGGGTCTGAGTACCAGCAACTAGAGCTGGAGGAATGTGTGATGTGACTGGAGAGTTTAGAGTAAGTGAAATCAAGAGCTTGAATATCCAGGTGCCAGCAACTGGAAAGACCAAGATCCAGCAGCTGATACTTGGCAGAGAGTTTATGAACCCGGCTGCTGGAGACATCCACTTTTTCTTTGTTGACGGTTTTCTTCTTGGGGGTGTGGGTATGTGTCTGCATGGCTTTTTCCCCACTAACAGACCTTCATCCTGAACCACCAGAGAAGGGTACAGTATGAGACCACTGGTGCTGTTTGTGTTCATGTGAGAGCTCACAGATAGACACGCTGTTGATCTGTTTTGATCTGTGTGTACACATGTATATGTTGTAAATCTGTATCCAAGTGCTGCTGCCTACTGGGAATATGTGGTCAATCTTACTGGCCGTGATTGGACATGGAGCACAGAGCTGCAGCAGCCTCACCTCTGCCAGGAGGATGTCAGATTCAATTATCCCTAACAAAACTTTTCAAGACTGACGAACAAATCCTGCTCTTTCCTTACCACCTCACCCTCATGCCCTTCTGTTATAAAAGAACAGACCCTATCAGGAAGATGCCTGTTTGACTGTTCCTTCCCACACCCCTCACCCCAGATCACTCTCCTCTGCCCCCACTGCAGCTCTGTGCACCCATGCAGTGGAAATGCTGGCTGACTGCCTTCCGCATGGCCGGCGCTGATGAGCTGCAGGTGGCCTGTCAGAGCCCAAGTCTCAGGCACTTGGCCGGGCTTCCATGGGGGGAGCAATCAGTTCCAAGCAAGCAGCTTGGCTCCTTACAGGCGTGCAGCGTCCTGCTCTCTCTTCCACTCCCCAGTACATTCGGGAATACAGCATTCCTTGCTAGCACCTTGGCCAGAAGGCTATGTGCAGACTGCTGGCCAAGAATAACCTCATCGATTAACAAGTTTTTCATTTCAAGTGGTATCTTTTAACAGAAATTTTACGCAAAGCTTAAACTATGTTCAATAGCTGAAATATGTTCAAGTTGTACACTACCAAATTTTTCTCTCTTGTACTGCAGCAAAGTACAGCTTTTATAGCCTTCCTTACGCTCAATTACATAGGAAGAACACTATCCAGTTCTTTTGAAGTGTTAAGAGCTCATAATGTAAACTTGAAAACAAAATTCAAAGCAGAATTTTTTTAAGCCTGTTTTATCTTACAGGATTATACAGCTATTACTTTCCTGCATAAAAGCCCAAAGTATCTGCACAGTGACTCAGAGCATATAAATTGCTAATCCCAGTATTACTGTGTTTCCTAAAAGCAAAAAGATGACTGTTCCCAGTGTTAACAGTTCCAAAAGAGCATCTAGCTACAGGAAATCACTTGTGGGAAGTCTACGTATGCAACAGACTGTTCCAAAATTAATCTCTGGTATACCGATATCATCGCCTTACATCAAGAATATATGCAAACCTTAGTACTTGGGTTGTACTAGCACAAGGAACTCTACTAGTACATTACTGCAGTTACACTGAGGAAAAACAATTGGTGTTATCTAGAATGCTTATACTGTAAGTACTACAGTATGACCAGCTTTAATTGATAGTACATTACATTGTCCTTTGTATCCAGAAGAACTCAACATACAGTGGTCAGTATCGCTGAGCAAAACACAACTGAGGTTTCTTTCTATCTTGGCAGTAACTGAAAAAATCCCTCTATTTCAGGTTCCAGGACTTGCTTTACAAAGTTCTGGACTACTCGCCAAAAATTCACACTAGGGAAAAGCGTAGGAGGATATTGTTTCAAGGTCCAATATCTCATGACCCATTATAACTCAAAACAAATGCTTCAAACCACTGAAAGTTAATTCCAAAGTCTAATGGTGCAAAACACCATTGGAAAGTCTCTTCGTTCACCGAAATCGCTTCATTCTATTATCCTGCATCCCTACCCAGTTATTCACTCCCACTCTTTAGAATCATGTGCCAAATCACGTTATCACACAGACAATTAGCTTCAAACATGTTGCAGATCTTTCCCTCATCAGATGCTTCAGTACAGACATACTTGGACTACTGCTTGGCTAGGTTTTCCAGCATACAAACCTATTACCATTCTGGAAATGTTGATCTGTCCCACATACATGTTTTGGTATTTTCACATGACAATTTACAGTATTTTAAAGTAAATACTTTTTTTTCCCTTCAGCAGCCCTCACTGAAAAGCCAGCTATCCAAACTACTTTAACTCAGCCCCATTAAAACTTGAGTTCTGGGTTATATCAGTAATACAAATACACAGTTAAATGTCTCTTGGTTAGAAAATTCTACAGATACATTTGCATGTTCATGTCGGGCTTTTTTTCCTCCCTGATTATCAAAGCAAAACGTTTGAACACCTCTCCTCATCTCCCTCCTCCTCACGCCCTAGTCTGCTTCATTTTCAGAGAAAACTGGCTAGTTTTCCAAACAATCCAAGGACTTCAGTCATACTCCAATTATTGAAAATTAAACCCCACATAGTCTAATAGGGCTATCAAAAAAGTGCATACATACTAATAGGATCACATTCAATTCGGATTATTCAAATTATTAACCAGGGAATACAACAATACCAGAACTTCAATATTTATAAGAACAATGCAAGTACAAAACTACAGAAATAGTAGAAAGACTCACAAGCAGGTGTAATATACAAAATTTAACTCATAAACTCAGCTATACTTCCAGTGACTGTGTTCGCAACACCTTACCCAGTACAGAGTCTTGAAGAAATAAATAGAAGTGTATACATATTAAGTAACTATGTAAGAAGCTATTAACAGAAATTTAAGACAAAACAGCATAACGTAGTGGGAAACAATCAGACAATTAACACTAGTAAGAAAACATAAATGCTGTTGGAAGAGGACACAAAATTACAGTAAATGACACCTGAAAGACTCTGCCTATAGAGACCACAGAAAAAAATACCCAAAAAATAAGACGAAGGAACAAGGAAGCACAAAGAAAGCCAATAACCAAGCAGAAATGAGATTATACGCAATTGTTAATTTGCTGTTGAGAGACAGACAATTATAGACACAGTTTAAGAGAATGATCATGATAGGATGAAGAAAATACATAACAAAAATATTACTGCTACCAAAAGCAATAACAGCAAATAAAAAAGAGTTACAGGAATCAAGATGAAAGCAACAGGTGCTGGATAAGGTTTTCAAGACTATACATGAGCAAGACAAATATGAGACTACTTTGAAGAAAGAAATGAAAAAATCAAAGGACTACATACGGAAGACTTGAACAACAGCAAAATTATAAACACTGCTGGCAAAGAAGGTTTAAGAGAAAACCAGAAACAGGCAGATCATGGAAGGAAAAATTACTTTCAGAGGTGAACTAAGACACAAAATAATACTAGCCTGAATCAAAATCGATATGAAAAAGATAAATAGACAGGAAACAAGTGCAGTAAACATGAATGAAACACTAGAAGTATATAAGGACAGAGGAAAAAAGAGGAAGAAAGTGAGAAAATAAGCTTGATTGGCTTTCTTTATTTTATTTAAGACATACGAGAGCACAATATGATGAAAATACAGAAGAAAAATCCAATAAGACAAGAAAAATCCCTTTGACTTTGCTAAGTGCTGACTGCTTGGAAGGGTTCGGTGAAGCAGAAAAACTAGTTTGGAAGAGTAAGAAACAGAGTGCTTGGATAAATAATGTATCAGTATTCAAGTCAAAAAGAAGGCAACAGTTAAAGAATCAGGAGAATTTCAGGCAAACACTCTAAAGCAGGAAAGCAACTGGTCTATTTGAGAGCAAAATGTAGCAAAACCATCACAGGAAACATATGTAAAGAAAGAGAATACTGAGTATGACTGAAAGTGAAAATGATGAAGGACGGGTCTGTAGACCAAAAAAAGTAGATAAGAGAAGTTGCAGAAACACAAAAGTGAAGATTCTTAAGTTTAAGGAAGAAGTTATGATAAATCTTGCAGGTCCTGATACTAAAAAAGTAATAGCACAGAACAATCAAACGTTTTTCACTTATGGCTATCAGTTTAACTAGAACAAAATAAATAAGCTAGAATAAAGTATTCTCTGTTTGCAGGCAGTGGAGCATCACCACATTGCAAGTTTCTAGTTTTAAGTTAGTAATACCTTTGTTCTACTTCATGTGCTCTTACACGAGGAATAAAAAAACAATATTCCAACACAAAACAGGATTAAGAACTCAACTCTGTAACACCTGATCATTGTGCAAGGACACACACTGTCCACCTGCAAATTTGCTACACATTTTCTGCTTCTAAACAGACTCCCTCTGTTCCAGCAGCCATAACTGTTCATGCTTAGGTTCCTCTTCAGATTGCCCCCGAGAACTGCATGTCTGATACTTTAATATACAACAATCTAGATAAGGAATGAACAGAGAAGATGGAGACCATAAGCAAGAACTTTTTGAAGCATCCCTATAAAGTCTTAAATTTGGCTTTTCTGAGGACTTCTATTAAGCATTTCAATATATAATAACCCTAACATAGTGCCCCTCAAATTCAACTTTAAATTTGAAAATTTCAAGTTTAAAGAAAAACATTTAAAAAGTAAAAACATCTCCTGATGTTTAGAAGATCTGTAACAGAGCTAAGAAGCACACCAAATGTTTGCATTACTCATCTCGCTCTCCTTGCAGGCACATGCCTCTTTAGTTTCAGTTCTGTTGATGCTGCTTCTAATCACACTTCTGTAAAACCCAAACAAGCTACACAGAAGACCTGTGTCTTAAGCAGAAAGCACAGGTAACCACCAACAATATAGCAAGGCTGGCAATATATAAAGCGCTATGAAAACGCTTTAGGTAAACACAGTACTTTTTCCTAACTAAACCGCTCTCCAACATCACTTTTGCAGGATTGCCTTCCCCCCAGTAGATTATTTCCCCAAAAGAAATAAAGGTAATGCATGAAGTTATTTTTCTGAAAATGTCCAAGGATGCTATAATTAGTTTTACAAATGTTAAAATCCAGCCTCCTCGGAGATCTTCTAGTCCTAATCAACATTTTTGATACTGTAATTGTAGTCTCAAATACAAATAGGCAGGTGGTTCAAGATCCCAAGTAAATGAAAGACTCCTTAAAGTTTTATTTTGTTCCAGATATGTAGAGGAACACAAGTCTGAAATGTGATTTTAAAGTAAAGAAACATCCATTTAACTCTAGTAAAGATAACACTTAAATAAGAAGAAAAATTGTAAATTATTATTCCAAGTAAAAGAAGTATTTCTCCTTATTCACTAAAGAATGCAACAGTAAGTAGATACTGCTAAGTACAGAACTATCAAAAGAACAAACTATACAGTACCCTGAAGTGACAAGACAAGACAGTTGAAGCAGGCTGTGGAATACCACAGGAAAGGGAAGCTTTTACACTGTTGAGCCTCAACAGCATACCCAGTAGTTTCAAAGCTTTCAACTAGAAAAAAAAGGCAACCATACACATGACTACACAGAATACACAGTCATATGTATATACTAATCCAGAATATTTAATCTTGCAACAGTCTTGCAACAGTCAACAGATCTAAGAGAAAAAAGTCAAGGCAGGACCTTTTGCTGTCAAATAGAGGGTAGAGGCAGTGGCTGCAAAACTACTTATGAAAGATGAATCCACCACACGTGAGGTTGTTTCCTGATCAGTTTGCTGCCTGCAAACATGTTTTCACTGAGCAGTCATTAACTTATAGCATCAGCTACAGGAGAGCAAAAACTGCAGCAAAGCCAGACAAAAGAGGAAAACTGATCATGAAATCCTCATCAGTTTTGCAGTACATTAGACTCAGCATGTAAGAAGTTTCTTGAGCTATAACAAGAACTTGAGCTAAATGTTTAGCTGAGCCTGCCAAGAGAACAGAAAGGAAAAAGAAAAGTAAGTGTGAGTGTATTTGTTTTCATCGTTCTTTAAGACAGAAGACAGGAAATATGCAGATACAAAGAGAAAGAGCTCATATAGAAAGAAAAAGCGGCCCCTAAAATGGCTGCAAAAAGGTGTAGCTAACACACAGGGTACATGAAAAAAAAGAATTTGACCCACATAACTCATCTCTTCATAAAGGAACTAACATGCTGAACTATATTTTAGTGGTTATTCTGAAATTGGCTTGCTTAACAACTAGTTTGTAAAAATATGGAAGATGCAGTAAGTTATGAGATGGGGAAAAAAGATACATAAGCATATGGAAATAACATATGAGTTTACATTCTTTCAAGATATTAAGTAAAAAAAAATAAAACTAACCAACCATAAATACTAATCACAATAATGAAAGACATAGAGAAAACAATTCCCTACAAAATAATTCACTTTCAGCTCCCTCACTCTCACTCACCCCTGGCCTTGCAGGGAAAGAGCAATCATTTTTTTATTTACGAAATATTGTTAACTGCTTTTAAGGTTGCTTAGTAGGATCTAACCTACCAAACCTAAATAACGATAAAACTTGGATGCAAAACCAGCAAGATCAATGTTATTTCCTCCTGCAAGTCTGCAAGCGTGCAGTGCATGTCTATAGCCACAACTGGTCCTTTCATTAGGGCTGGCTATACAGTTCCAAGAATACTCCTTAACAACAGTAAGCATAAACTACAAAACCCTAAGGTATCAGTGACAATTGCTGAAAGGAAAGAACATGCTCTCCATATTGTGAAAAGTAAATCTTGCAGAAAATTTACTACTACATCTTCTTTTACTAGATTTGACAAGTGAGAAAGTAACAGGAGGGTTTACTCCTTTTGAATTAAAAGCTTCTACCTGGAGAGTTAGCAAAATTTGTGCGTAACTGCAAATACCTAACATGGATCTTTTATCACTGTATCAAATCTCTTGGCATCATTCAGTCACACGTTATTACTAAGCAGTCTGTTACCAAACAAGGGTTGCCATGAACAGAATGTGGTTAAACCATACCTTCTGGTAAACTATTGAGCACACGAGGTCTTTAACAGCAGAGAGGGACAGGTCCTGAGCTTCAATGGTGACAGTCTCTCGAGTGAGACCAATCTGCAGAAGGAAGGAGATCCCATGCACAGAGCCTCGGGAGTTGGTGAGGCTCTGGGTACTGAAACTGCCATTGGAGAGTCGACTGGAGAGCCCCGACTGGGGACTTGAAGACAAAGTTGGGGTCTGTGGTGCAGCAACATGACACGTAGGTGGGGAAAACTTCTGTAAGGATGGGGGAGAAGAGTCGTTTGCTGACATCTGACTTGCTTTACTCTGTCAAGATCTCTGTAGTAGTCAAATTCTAAGAAAAATACGTTATCAGTTCTTAGTTTGAAATGCAAACAAGGATAATGTAAGTTTCCCTTTCTTAGTTCAGTAAAATGACCAGTAAAACTTAAATTTCCCTTTCATTCGTGCAAGCCAAAGAGTAAAATAATTACAGCTGCAAGTTACTTTAAATTAAAGGTTGTCTTTCTGCAGTTACAATCATCGAAAGCAGATTGCCTGTCCTTTAGCACCACATCCAGACAACAGAGGCTTACATAAAGGCCTCACAGAAACACATCAGCTCTGCTGATTTATACTTGTTCTTCATTTTTCTTAAAAAACAAAAGCTGGACAAACAGATGGAAATAGATGCTGGTAATTCATTAAAAATATCCTCATTCACCTAATTGCATAGATATCTAAAATGCAGACTCATCTTCATGAAGATAGCCTTTTAGAATGAAAAAAAGGTGTATCCTTGAGTAACAACAGAAGTCCATGTATGATGAATCTATCTGTCCTTCAGAAAGGCTTCTCTGAATTCACAGGACACAGTTAACCTGGAGATCAGTGAAGATATCTGATTTCATTTTTATAAAATATTTTAGCTCATGAAATGGAGGAGCAGAATGTCCGAAGACCGAATCACATTAAATGTAATCTCTAGCTTCACCCAGATAATCTCCAGCATTTTGAAACGTTGTACTCTGCCTGTAGGGGAAAAGATAAAGTTGTCATTTCACATGAAATGCATAGTTGCATAGCAGTGTCATAACCGCTATACTTTGAAGCAGCAGAATCACCAACTTCTTTTACTCAAATGTGTTATTTTAGTAACATTTTGTACTTATAGTTCTACTCAACTACTTTCCCACTCAAGACAAATCAGATCTAGCACTGCCCAGTATGTTACCACAACTTCTAATTAATGGTAATTTGGCAGAGCAAAGTACTTAGCAGTTAAGAGGAAAAAAATTAAAAAGGCGGGGAGAGGGGGCAGTAGACCACAGCTCTGCTCTGTAGGTCTATATTGAGAAGCTGGTGGGTAGAGAAGGAAATTTATTAAATGCATTGAAATGTAAAAAAAAACCCCATAAAGTCAAAACTCAAACTCTACATAGCATGTACTCAGGATTTTAATACTGTGATTCAAGACAACTGAAGAAAGTCTTGCATAAACTCCAACTACAGGAAGATATGCAGAGCATACAATTGAGCATTGGCTCCTTTGGAAAAAAAAAATCAAATCAATTTACACTCACATGTCTGATGAAAAAAGCAAGTTGGCTACAACCTTTTAAAATAAATAATTTCATGAGCATGGGCTCAAGAGACTTGTTACAAAATGCTATCTTACCCAATTTGATATTTCAAGCATTTCATGAGCAACTGAAATATTTGAAAAGAATAACTTTTAGATTCCCTATGCATCTTCTGCCACAGGAAGAGGTTTTCTTTCCTTCCCTTATGTGCAAAAAAATAAAATCTCTGAAAGAACATCGCTCTTGAAATGAAATTTCAGAAGAGAAATGCCACAGATTATTGCACATAGTATAAGCTGTCCTTACTAGAAATAAGGCTGAGAATTGGTAAAACAGTCAATTTAATAGACTATGCACTCCTGGTATATTTACCAGTGTTATAACTCAAAGCCCCACTGCCATTGCATTCTGAAAGGTAAATAAGGAAAGAGAGGTACACAAATTGCATTACTGGAAGGAAAAGAAGCTCTTGGTAGTGTGATAAAAATTCCTAACAAGGGCTCCATAAGAGAGAACAATTTGATAACTTCCAGATTTTCAGCACAGGTATCCAAAAACTGTTGTCTTCAAATATGCAACAGTTGCTGGACATTTAGCAACAACATACAAAAAGAAAACTTCTGCCTTAAAGAACACACTAAATGCGATACAGGTAAAAGTCAAAAACAGGAAGAGTAAGAACAGCAACACTTAAGAACCCTTCTCAAAAAAGCAGCTTCATAGTGCCTTCATCTTTGCTTGAAGATGTCTTTTGTTTTCTACATACTGCTTTTCTTTCCCTTACCTCTCAGAGACACCAGAGTGAGCAAATACAAAGCCTTAGGTGTGGATCAAAATTACAGTAATGCCTAACCAACATAACAGAGAACAGAAAAGCCTTATGATGAGAAAGAATTAATGAGTCTACTAAGCAAATTTAATTTAGATAGTGAAAACACACTGCAAAAGCTCACCTACAGCTGCCTAATTAGAACATCAATTATATTTACCAAAAGCATGATACATTTGCATTGACAAAGCCTTTTCATACCACCTGTATTTGCATATCATGGCTAGGTTTCGTGAACGAAGATTTGGGATGTATTTGCATATAAGCCTTTAAAGAAGGCTATTTTTACTACTTGGCGGGAAAGAATGGACCTTTCTAAGAAAGGAAAGCCATAGAAACTGCTCATTTTGTAGTGAGGATGGAGTTCTTCCAAACATCAAATAAAGTAAGTGCATGTTGAAATTTTCGTGCAGTCTACAACTCTGTATTTTATTTATGTAAAGGAAACCCCACACCTAAAGAGCAGAGAGGCACAAAGGCTAGGAAGGGAGCCCCTCTGTCCCCTTCCCCTGTTCCCAGCTCGCAGTCTCTTCTCGTCCAGAAGTGCTAACCCTCCCGTTCCTTGCGGGGCTGCTCCCAAACCGAGCAGCTCCCGGGCAGCTTCTCAAATTCCTGGTACTTAACCCGCTGCGAGGTGAGGCGCAGCCGTCGCGCCCCACGCCCAGCGACTCCCCCGGCTGTCCTTACCCCCGCCGGTGCCGGTTCCCATCGGGAGGGATAGCGGTTCCCCCCCCCACGGCCCGGGCGGGACCGGCGGGACGGGTCGCGCCTGCCGCGGGTCACGCAGCCCCAGCCGGGCCGGCGCTGGCACCCGCCCGTCCCAGGTTTAAATCCCCGCTGCGCGACCCGCCTCCGTCGGCACCATCTCCGGAGATGATGTGGCCTCGGCCCGTCGCCCCCACCCCGGGATACCCAGGGCGAAGCTGTTGCCGCGACGGCGCTTCCCCCGCGGGGGGAGCGGTGGGGGCTCCCCCGGGACACGGCCCCTGCCGGAGCCACCGCTCCCGCCGCCGCGGCAGGAACTTTCCGAGTCCGCCCCCGCCCTTCTCCGGCGCGGCGGCGGCAGCACCGACCCCCGCACCCCGCTCTCCCGCGCCGGCCGCCAGCGGCGACGGCGCCCGCGGCCCCGCCGCGCTCACCTGCGGCCCCGCCGTCCCGGGCCGGAGCGGCCGCTCGCGCATCTCCAGCCCCGCAGCTCCCCGTACACTCCAGCGCCGCCCGGGACGGGACGGGGCTGCGCCGCGGGGGCTGCCGGGAGCTGTAGTCCTGCGACCGCGCTCAGGCACCGTCCACCCGGCCCCGACGAACCACGAGTCCCGGCGTGCCCTGCGCGGGCTGGGGGGCTCAGTGCGCGCGGCGGCGCAGGCGCAGGGCTCCCCGAAAGAGTTTCCGTTAGTTATCCTCGCCCGTGGCGGGCGCTGCCCAGAACCGCTACAGCGGGATGGGATGGAATGGGATGGGACGGGGCGCGGTGGAACGGCACGGAGCCGGCAGCGGGGCCCTGCGCTCCGTGCTGCGGCCACCGCCCCGCTGCCGCCCTCGCCTCCCCAGCCCCCGCCGCCTCCAGCCGTGCCAAAGGCTGGGTCGGCGCCAGCTCGCGCCCTCCGGGGCTGTGCCAGTGCCGGCCGCGCGCCCAGGCAGCCCCCGCGCCCTCCCCGCGACGCCGCGGGGCGCGCCCCGCGCCCAGCCGGGGCCGCCGCAGCCCGTGTGTCCGGACACCCGCGCCGCCCCCGGTTCACCTTGCCGGGCTGGGGGCGGCGCAGCCCCGCGGGGGTGTCCCCAGGGCCGCAGGCAGGCCCTCCATCGCTGCACAGGAAATACTTGACCTAGTGTGTCACAGCATCGCGCTGGTCTTTTCCGTGGCCGCGCTGACCTGGGAGCTGGGAAGGGCTTTCAGCGTCCTCGCCGCCTCCCGGTAGCCCCTACGGACGTGCGTGCGGCTCAGCAAGAACTCAGTTCTCCAGGCCCTTTCGGACATAACTGTCGCCGTCTGCGAGTACGTTTCAGTCTCCCCTTCTAATACTCTGATACACCCAAATCCTGTCTTCCTGCTCTGCGTTAATGATGCCACTCTTGCATCAGCAGCAAATCTCTGCACGCAAGATACTTAGCAAACACAACGAGCAAAAGTACCAAATAAAACTGATCACAAGGCAAAACTGCATCTGTAACCAACCTCCAGTCCAAAAGCTCCCTGTGAAGAGACAACCTGTAATCTTCCTTCTTGAATTTGGACTCAATTTCTGTGTACAAATCTTAAGATGATATCCACTACCATAGGAAGTTGGTGAAGTTGAAATTATATACCAGACTAAAAACACTTGGAAAAGGCAAACTGTCAACAGAAATTCAAAGGCTTCTAATGCTCAGCTCAGCGAGAAACAGATGGAGAAGCAGATTAGTGCCTTGTCATTTATAGCGCTGTTTGTAACATACGTTCTCATTTCCTTCATCTTACACTCCTGAGGCCTGGCCTAAAACCTACTGAAACTGAAGGGAGTCTTTCCGCTTACTTCACCCTCTTTTGCATCAGACTTTTACACAGTGCAGCTGATACGGAGCGTAACCAGGTCTGCGCTCTGATTGGAGCCAGTTCATTTGATAAATAATTAGCCTGCAGCTTCTTGTCAAAATCTGGAAGTACCTTAAACTGAAACTGTAGCAGTTAATGGTTGATTCTGCTTCTTACTGGTTTTGAATGCCAAAAACCACCCTGGGACTTCTTAATGAAGGCTATTCCATGAATAGAGGATGTTCTTGCCAAAGCTCTGCACCAGATAACTGAGCAATCTTCGTTTCCTTTTTCCTCTAAAGTGGGACTCCCACACGCCACCACTGTAAACATAGAGCTTGCCTCCGTAAACATGATTTTTGATGTTTAACACGACACATACTCTAGTGTACTTAAAGTGCAGCAAGCTTCTCACATTCTGAGTAACAGCCCTAAAAATAGCTGTTTATGGACAATACCAGATGGATATTGGGAATTAGCACAGTCACTGGGCAACGATTATACTTCCTTGTAAAGAAGCTCAGCTTTCTACCATCCAATAGGGTTGGTGCCATTTAATTTGCTGCCCTAAGCCATAATATCTGCTTTTTCATAAATCAGAAGATGGATTAGTTAAAATCAATTTATTACAGAACACAAGAAAACATCAGCCAAAATAAACCAAACTGCTGTAAGTATTTGTGCAATGTTACTTTCTACAAATGAAGCATCCAAAACCTGTTCTGTTTGTAAAGATCTCTGTGTAAAACACATCTGAAAGCAGCTCTGCATTCAGCATCTATGTATAGAGCAGCACACACATCTGTCCATCTGCACAGCTGACTTTGTGTGACTGTGTAGCAGCACCATGACATCATTAGCCTTGTCTGCAGTAATTGACAGGGCGAGCATTCTGGTTTGTTATTTTTATGACTACCATAATTAGTGATTTCCTGTGGATTTCATCAATGTTTCTTTTTTTTCTGAGTCCACATCATTCCTTCAGATGGTTAGCTTGTTTTCACAGCTCAGCTTTCCCTGCTAAAGCTAGCTGCCCTTTAGAAATCACTCTCTCTTGCATCTACAAGATACCAGGAAACAAGGGTAACTTCTTTTGTATTTATTTGCTTTTATAAACAAAAACTGGTTTTCATTCTGTATGGACCACAAGTCTACATAGACAAACTGCATTTGGAACAACTGTTTTATAACTCTAAAAATGCATCATGTTTTTCCAGTTAGAAAATAATACCAGTAGCATTTGGATCATTGGTATCTGAAAATGGATACATAATATATTCATTTCTATTCACTTATCTGATGTTTTATTTTCATGTCATCTAACTGGGTTAAAAAAAAAGCAATGTCTTGGAAGACTTGAGTGGTGCATTTGTCTGTGAAATTCCATAAGCACATGCTGCCATTATTTTTACACTGCTTTTGACACTGATGCTGCATAGCAAATGCACCCATTCAGGATTTGCAAGATCTGCAAGAAATGCTTGCAAAAAGAGAAAAGAGGAAGTAGTATCTCTGTGGACAAAATATAAAAATGCTTTTCTTTTTCTTTTTTTTTTTTCAGGTCATTGTCTCATTTCTTCCACTTCCCCCAAAAGAGTTAGGAGTTCAGGTTTGGTTTGGATAAAATCCTGAAATGTGGATATGTCTCTGAATTACCTCATCGTCTTGGTTTGAGCCCTTAGTTGAACTTTGTCCCAAAATCCAACTCCCAACTAACCAGTGAAAAGTTTAGTATAGACTTAAAAAAGCATGGAATCAAAATTTACCTTGGTATAAACATATATTTGGAAAACAAAATACATAAACTTATATTATAAATTATATGTAATTGGCCTTTTGGAATTCACTTACCTCCACCAGTTTAAGGAATGATCTCACAGATCCTTGCATCTGCCAGATGAGTAGCTTCATTCATATCATATATATATATAATTCTACTGTACCAACTGTGAAATAAAGTTATTTGCCTAAATAAGTGTTTACAGTTAACCCACACATTTCACTAATTAAAACTTCATCTGTGAAAACATCAGCCCATAGAAACAGAATCTCTTAAACCTGAGTCACCAAGTGCAATGCTTCCACAGCCTGATGAAGGCTGTTCCAAACCCTATAGAGATCAGTGGTGGATGAGTTAACCAGGATGAACAGCAGCTCAAACCCACAGGTTGCACGTGAGCACTGGACACCTGCAGGCCCCTGTGCTTCTCTGTGAACATCAGCCCCACTACCTTTTCCCTCTGGGCTGTAAGAGCTGCCTATGGATTTCTGAGCCTGCAGTAGCTCAGGCTGCCACTGGAAATCTCAGCCTGTATATTCTAACTGCTGGATTACCACAGTTGGCAAATCAGCCATAGCTCAGGCACAAAATCACAGGATTGTAGAATGGCTTGGGTTGGAAAGGACCTTAAAGATCGACTAGTTCCAACCTCTCTGCCATGGGCAGGGACACCTCCCACTAGACCAGGCTGCTCAGAGCCCCATCCAACCTGGCCTCAAAATTACCTTGTGTTAGGTGGATTCAAGACAAACAAACAAACAAACCACCTAAACAAACCACACTCACTCTGCTCTCCCTGCCATGGGTCTGCCAGTTGAAAAAGGCAAGCATCACAACCACATTTGCAATGGTGGAAGGTGCAAGAGTTGCTCTTCTGGAGAAAACTGGTGAGCATTAAATCCGCGGCATTTGGCAGTGCATTTCTCCAGAGTTAATAGCCAAGGTAATGACGGAGCACGTGGCCTCAGCTTCCAAGAGGTGGTTTGGCCTGAAATGCTGATATGTTGGAGAGTCAGCAGAAGGAAAAGCTTTTGAGAGCGCTACCTCCACCGTCTGTCTGTCGGGACTTCAGTAGATGGCACTGTCACACCAACTGGGGCACAGGAAGAGACAGTGTACACATTATTCTGTCACAGATTGTGTATGCTCTTCTTCAAATAAACTCCCTTCTTTTTTTTTCCCCCTCTAGATGACATCTGATTACCTTTATTTGATTTTCCGGGGTAATAAACCAACTATTTTAAGTGTATAAAATAGAACAGATGACCACTGAGCAATCTGTTGACACCTTTTCAATAAGGTGGTATGGAATAGGACTAAACAACATTTTTCCCTTATAAATCCCTAGAAAAAACAAAACTTCCATCAACTTTGATTTTTTTAAACTTTGTGTATTATTTTTCAAAATAGTTACATAATTCTATTTTCAGCTGTGAATTGTTCTGGTTTCTGTTACATTTTAATGGATTTTTTTTCCCCTCAGTCTTCTTTATAGCATTAGGCAAAGAACTTTCAGGGGTAGTTATGGGGAGGAGGAAGGTAACATCTCCACTCCAAATTTTGAAAGTAACACCTCTAAAAAATCCCATTCAATCTCTCTATACATCTGGCCTAGCACTTACACTTTTATATGTGTTTCCCATGTAGGTGATATTAACACTACCTAAATCTAACTTTACACTTGCCAAGTTTGTAATCTATCAAAGAACTGTAACCCTCGGTGCAACCACAATCCCTTCAGGAAAAACAGTGTTAGCTAAGTCCTGACTCAAGCTCATATTCTTGTCAGAATTCTCCTATTGCTACTGTATTTATTTTTTTTCTGCTAAATGGTATGAGAACTCTGGCAAATCAGCCAAAAGTTTTGCCCAGCATCTGGATTATACGGTCAACCACAGGAAATCTCATGGAGGGGCAACAGATTTTTGTTCTTCTTGTAGTCCTGTTGGGATCACTGTCATCTTGGTAGTTGGATTTAGACTAATTTCCTGTGACTTGATCTCTGCTGACATGATAGAGCTTTTGCAAAAAATCCGTAAACTGTGCTGATTTTTCTTGGTAACCAAATGACTGCCCATTTCTCCCTATTAACCAGTGACTTGGCTTTGCATTTAGAACAATTTCCTAACAAAGCAATGTGTGGATTCTTTTGACAGAAAAAAAAGAAGAAGGCACCAATTTAAATTAACTCTTCGTTTTCCCATATATGAAAAATTTGGATACAGCCACATTCTGAGTATCACCTAGAAGGATGCTGAATCTCTAGTAAAGCTATCACCACCAGAGATGCCATCTGTATGCAGGGCAGTAGATTGTGGGGTGAAGTTGTAGCCCCACAATTGAAGTTTCAGATATTGCAAAAGTTAGGCCGTGTTCCATGGAAGCAGTGGAGCTGGTTAGATGGTTTCCATGGACACGGACTTGGGTTGCAGGGAGTACAAGGTCCAGCCTGACCTATCCTGTGAAACACCACCCCCACCCCCATTGATTGACTTGAAATCCCCAAATCTTATTTTGCAACATCCCCCACCAAATGGGTGACAGAGGCTGGGCCTGCAGCAACCAGATACCCTTTTTTTATCATCCTGCCCCAGTTGTTGACTTTAAACCCCCCCCCCCGCAAATGGATGGCAGCCCCCAGACACCTCTTTTGTTGTTGTTGTTGTTATGGGGGTCTCCAAAACCCTTCTGCATCCTAGAAGAGACTCGTGCCCCCTCCCCTTGTGCCTTAGGAGGGTCTCCAAACCTCCTCTGATCAAGCTGCGCACCCATTCTCAACCCCCTACCAAGAACTCCACCAAATCTGTGCTCAGTGCTACACTGCCAGAGAGACACCAATCCACCTCCTAACTTACACAGAAACTCCTCAGGGAATTTAAACACTCACCCTTTGGCTGTGCAGCCGTGCCGGGTCCGCCCGCTCTAAGTCCGAGTCCGTCAGTGCCCGCACGGGCAGCGGCAACCGCGGCGCGGCTCCGGCGGCAGCGGCCGTGGCCCTGGGTGCCGGTGGACTGGTAGTAGCTGCGGTCCCAGGGGTCGGTTCCGAGCGGAGCCCTCTGGCCCTGGCCCCGGCGCGGTGGGCGGTGGCGGCCGTGGCGCCGTGCGTGGCCCCGGTCGGCGCGCTGCCGAGAGGCTGCGGAGCCGGGGGGCGACGGGGCCGGCAACATCGGCAGCGGCTCCGTGCGCGGCTGCGGTGCCGTGCGTGGCCCCGGCCGGCGCGCTGCCGGGGGGCTGCAGAGCCGGGGGCCGGCTGGATCGCTGCGGCAGCCCCGGCTCCGAGGGGCGCGCCCACGTATGCACCGGCGGCAACTCCGTGTGCAGAGGCAACTCTGTGCCCGGCGCCTGCGGCGCCGACCTTGGGCAGCGCTGTGCCCTGTGCGGCGCTGGCTACGGGTGGCGCAGCCGCGGCCCCGAGGGCCAGCGCAGCGGACAGCGGGGGGGTCTGTTTCCCCCGCACTGCTGACAGCCATGGTCCCGAGCGGTATGAAGGGGGGGTATCCCCCCCTCTTCTTCAGTAATTCTACTTTTGCGGCGGGCTGGCAGCGGCGGCCACAGACTTAGGCGGTGCTGTGGGGGTACTTGTCTGTCTTCTCCCCTGTTTTACACCACCACCTTCTCCCCTTCCCCTCCTCCCCAGAACGTGTCCATCTGCAGCTGTTCCTCTCCTCCTATGTATAATTCTTTTTCTGCAGACCACATAGCTAAAGTTCCGACATGAGGAGAGCAAAGGCAATTTGACTCCTCTTCTTGATTTTTTTTCCGAATAAACCCAACCTCTATTCCCCCTCCTCCTCCTCCCTCCCTCCCTCTCCACGGGAGACGCAGGGGGGGGGCAAAGAGCGGGAAAAGGTGAAGAAGGGAAGACAAAAGGGGGTAGTCTTGCCCCCTGTAGAAGTCATTTTGTCGCCTAGAGATCCTGGTTCTTTTTGGGAAGGTGTACGATTTTTGTGATAAAATAAGGGTGTCCTTGTTCTATGAAACAGTTTGAAACTTCCCAGGACGGTATCCCGGCCTTTCCTGTTGTACTTGTCTTTTGCATGGAAAGTTGTACAAGATTTCTAATTTAATGTTACCAAATGTGGCGTACATTCCCCTCACGAGTAATGAGACTGATAAGAAGTACACAGCTAATAAATACTTAAAATGTGTGTGTGAGTGACGGATGACTGAGATGGCCACCTATGTATGCTGGGAAAAAGACTGTGTGAGAGAGAGAAACTGTGTGGAAATGCAGACTTAAAAATACTTTCGGTAAATGTCAAGATTATATAAAAAAAAAAAAAAAAGACGTGTAACATGATTCTGTTGAACCATAGTGAGTCCTTATTCTGGATGGTATATGAACTCTTCAAATTCCCACTATAAGTAATTCCACTCTTATGGAACCTGGTGAGGTTTTGGTTATGTTCATCAAGAGGATTCTCCTCAATTTGTGGAACTTCAAGTTGTAACTCTTGTTTTTCAGTTATTTCCTAATCAGCCTTTAAATGTTATTACTAATTTTACATATGTTGTTAATTTGTTATAGCAACTTGGAACTCCTTTGTAGAAATTAGAATCTGGCCAGGAATCCTTGCACAGCCAATAGGAGGGGCCTTGTACTTCTGGAAGATTGGTGATTGTGGTTGTGTTGCTGATGCTGCCTTGTCTAGTGTCGTTCCTGTAAAAGGGCCCTGCAGGATACGATACGGGCAGTCTTTGCTGCACAACTACAGATAAGGGGGAATTGTGGGGTGAAGTTGTAGCTCCACAATTGAAGTTTGAGATATTGCAAAAGTTAGGCCGTGTTCCATGGGAGCAGTGGAGCTGGTTAGATGGTTTCCATGGACACGGCCTTGGGTTGCAGGGAGTACAAGGTTAAGAATGTTTGATAATGTGCAGGTGCTTGAACTCCTGGATGTCTTTGTGAAAATATGTTTATGTTGTGTGTGGGAAAGTAGAAGTTAGC
The DNA here is from genome assembly GCF_003984885.1 of Neopelma chrysocephalum. Classification (NCBI taxonomy): domain Eukaryota; kingdom Metazoa; phylum Chordata; class Aves; order Passeriformes; family Pipridae; genus Neopelma; species Neopelma chrysocephalum. The sequence continues at coordinate 212,580 of NW_020897716.1, read as the reverse complement.
ATGCTCAAAAAAGGCTGCCTGCTGCGCTGAGCAGGCAGACATCTCTTGTCTCACCGTCCTAGTGAATCTTGTGTGTCTTTCTTCCCCCACCGGACCAAGGCCTCATGACAAGATACCCTACAACAGCAGATCCTCCAGCTTTTCTAGGAAATCTGTGAAAACTGGGTCAACAATCTGCAAATCACAAATTGCCCCATTTCTCTTATATTAGAGACACTCTAATATTGCAGACATTCTGAATACTTGCAAAGCTATAGTTTCCAGAATTTGACTTTCCAGTATTAGGCTGGAGAGCAGCAATATGATTACTCCTGCTCCCTCCCTCTTTCTTTCATCTTTCTTTTTCTCTTGTTTTGGCATTGAGACTGAGCTTTAAGAAACATGTAAAAATTGGAGACTTTAAAAGGAGTATCTTTGATGCAGAATAGTTTGATGTTTTCTGTGACATCATAGAGCAAGAACGGTGATGTCAAATGACGTAAAGAAGGGATCACAGGCTCAGAAACTTGTATCTTTGGTTTAATAATTTTAATTGGTCTACTGCAAAATACCACCTCACCACAGATTTGCTTCATTGGTAGTTGATATTATAATTACAGAATTTAAAATGCCTGAAGAGTGGATTTTGATTCTAGGAAGTATTGTTGGTTTAGGCCTAAAAAGGATATTAAGAAGAGCTTATAAAATAATAAATTAAACCCCTTTGCAGTTCTGTAGGTCTTTGCCCTGTCAGACCCTTCACGAATATCCGTTCCGAGCTGGCCATCAGCCAGGAGCGCTGATCCCGGCCCGTTCCCAGCAGGAGCCCGAGCAGCGCAGCAGAGCCCTCCCTCATTCCAGCGCCCGCAGCTCCCACCGGTGCCCGAACGCGATGAGATCACGCGGGGTCCCGACCCCCAGCCCATCCCAGAGCCGCCTCTCGGAACACAAAACCAGCTTTCAGGGGAAAGCCACAGGCTCCGGCTTTTCCCCCAGTGGGAATCACGAGTCCCTGCGCGCCGCCCCTCACAGCGCGGCGGGAGGAGGGGAGCGGGCCCGTGGCACTGCTGACGTGCTGCCGGGGACGGGGCTCATTTCGGAGGGCTGGGAGAGGCTGGCAGGGCTGCGGCTCCGTCAGCCACAGCCGCTCCTGCAGCAGCCTCCTCCCTCCCTCCCTCCGTCCCTCCTCCGCCTCCACCTCCGTGGGCACAGCGCCGGCTCTACCCTTTCCACCCCCGGGACTCGGAGAGGCGGAGGGAAGGGATGGCGGGGGTCTCGGGGGGCGCTCCCCGGCTGCCCGGGGCGCTGTGCCTCGCCGCCTGCCTGCACCTGGCGCTCGGGAGGGACGCCGGAGCACAGTGGAACCTGGAGAAGGTGGGTCGCGTTGGCGTTTCCCAGGCGCTTCTTGCCTCGCTTGGTGGAGGTGGAGAGCACCTTCTCGGCGGGCAGGGGTCAGCGGCTGGGCAGGGGTACAGCCTCATGCCCTCCTGCCCTAGGCGCCAACATGAATTCGGGTTGGGGGTCGCCCTTGACGCGGGAGCCAAGGGGCCGGTCCCGCAGGTGAGGGTGGGTGACATGGCTTTCCTCGTACCCCGAGCTTGGTGACTGCAGAGAACAAGCCGCCTTCACACGTTTGACGTCTCGGCGAGACAGGCAGCAAGAACGATATGCTTTGTCAGAGGCAGTTTGTGACATTAAGGGTAACCCAAAGAGGACAAGACGGATCAAAATCTGAAATCATATTCCATATAACATTCTATTGTACTCCAATTTTCATTGTGATTATAGTGAGTTGGAGGATAGTGTCTTAGTTTAAGAATAGCTCCTCCAGCAGTGATGCACATGTATCTAGGAAAAACAAGTAGGGAATGGTGCCGAGAGCCACTACAAAATTGTTTTGAAAGGATATAATACTCTAATATGTTGCAGACCCATATTATATTGTTTCTAATTCGTGGTATGTGAACCAGTGAAAAAAGCACGCTCAAGGTTTAATTAACCAGTAGTAAGCCTTAAACCACAGATTTCTCTGTGTAACAACTCAGTAGTCCATTATGAAACACTAACATAGTTTCTCTGTGAAGAACGAAACCACATGAAACATAGGAGAGCATACAACCACAAATCACATTCGATTAAAAGTTTCAGGAATTTCCAAACAGAAAATATATGTCTAGGGCCCATCCCCAGGTGTTTGTAGAAGAGCTGAACTCAAAGTTCAGTCAGAAGCAACTGAACTCCACTAATCTAGTGCACCATTCTCTTCACCAGTAGATCAGAGTCCAGGACAAACTGGCAAAATGAAGCTTCCCTCATATTTTTACACTCACTTCCCCTTAGTCATTCCCTTTCTCCTTGATTTTATTCACTCCCCATTCAAGTAAGTGTTGGGTTGTTTGTTTATGAGATACTTTCTCATTCTGTTCTGTTAATTATATCTTATTATATATACATGTATAGCTCATGTATAGACTACATATCTGTAACATAATACATCTATATTATGCATAATACATGTATATGTACATATATATGTAAGAATATGTGAAGCTAATTCTTTAGTCATACTAGTCAATGAACATGAACGTAGCCCCAGTGCTCCTTTTCTCAGCCCCCTCGAGTCCCACCAATTCACTCTTTAGTTCATTTCGCTCCCACTAGTCACTCTACTCCCCAGTGCTGTCAGTAGTACCATCTAACCACAGAACCATTGCATCTGAACGCCTCTGCCTGTGCGCACACTAAGCAAGAACCACTTCCTCTTTCTCATCAACTTGTTGTCCCTTGACAACTTTAGTTCTTTATCCCTGAAGGAATGTGTGAGCCAGAAGTTCAAAATCCTACCAGTGAGCGTGGGCTACTTGTAGAACTTGAAGTCTTGCAGTTTTACGCAGCTTAGTACAACAGGTTTAGTGACAACCCTGTCATAAATACATTGTTCTGCCTGTCTGTTGTGGCAATATAGGGATTGACCAACACTGTAAAGAATGAGTCACCTACAGATCTTATTTTGCTTTTTTCATAACCACTTTTGCAATTACTTTCACTTCCCAAATTTGAAGCTATCGCCCTTATTAGAAATGGATTTTGATTCCTCCATCCTGAAGTATTTTCATGCATTTGTACTTTAAAAATGTTTCTTTGCAAAGTGATTCAATTACCCCAATTACCAGGCATGCTCTACAGTTGGAAGCAAGATGATTCCCCATTCTAATTGAACCCTTCACTTGTTCATCTGCAGACACATTTTCTGAACTTCCTTAAATTGTCCTCCTACACTCTTCTGAAGCACATAGCTTTAGCTTTTCTCTCTCCCCTTACACCCTGCTCCTCCTAAAAATAACAACTCCCTGACAACATTTTCTCTTGTCTGTGCCTCTTCTACACTTGTCTAAATCCACTGTATTAAACTTCTAGTCTTTCAAGAGACAGTTTTACAACTTCCACAGTACAACTTCCAAACTTTTAAAAGTTCTTCTTTATATCAGACGAAATGCAATTTTTCTTTAACACGTCTTAATTTCCTAGCATTAAAAATATTAACTGCACATCCTAAAATTTGGTGTCCTTACAGTCTTAAAATTCATCTTTAAACGCTGTATTAAAATTGGCACAATAAGATTTGGTGTCTTTGCATCATCCCTCTGCTTAATTTCACTAAACTTAAATGGAATTAGAAGAAAGGTCTACATGTAGATAAACAACTAGGAAACAAGAGAAAGGCAGAATTAAATCTTTACAGTAAAGTCTAGAAAGCACTTGTGCTTGTACCTGCTTTGCTCAGTACACACACAAATGAAGTAGAAAAGAAGTCAAATAGCGAGATAAACCCCATTTTTAACAATATTCATCATTCAGGGTAATAAAATAACAAGTCATTATACCTGACTGTCAAGGTCAGTATACTTTCTTGCCAGGTCATGAATTTTAGTTGGTATTTCAGACACGTGTGAAATGATGCACATGAGTGAGTGGAAAAGGAGAGGGAATGATTATTTTTTGCTAACACATACAGTGATGGCATTAGATTACAGATATCTATGAAAATGTCAGTTTGACGCAGCAACACCCCAAAAGCAGGTCAGCTGTTAAACAGTTTGAAGAAAGAAAAAGAGTAAAATAGAAAATACCATTATCCTACAGTTTAAACTATGGTGTGCTCATGTTCCAGTTCCTCTCCTTGCTCATCTCAAAAAGGATGAGGTAGACAGGGTACACTGAAGGATAGCAAGTGTGATCAATCATTTAAGGCAGTTCTGATCAAAGAACAAATAAACAGAGCAGGATTTTTCATTAGGAGAAAGACAGGAGTAGAGGGAAGACCCTATGATATAAATAAGGAATGGATGTGATAGGAGCATCCTATGATAGTGCCTGAAATAGGAATCTATAAAAACAGGAGTGGTTCAGGAAGTTCCTGAGGAGACAACTGCTAGAGGTCAGATAGGTTCAAACTAGGTGTCCAAAGGGGCATTTGACATATCCTTGGGGATCCCATCTGGCATTCAGCTACCACTCCAGAACAGCACAGGGTGTTGATATGCAAAACATGCACTTGGAAGCCCCATGAGGATGCCTCCAGCACTCCATCATCATCATGGCTAGGCTTCGCCAATGAAGATTTGGGAAGGTCTCTACCCATGTTTGTTACAAGCGCGCTGGTGGCTAAAAAGGCCAATATGAGATAGACACGTCTGGTTGCAAGAGGCACAGCAGAAAGACTCCTTAGATGGTATATTCTGCAAGGCACGATTCTTTCTGCGTTGTCTTTTCTCCTTGAGAGTGATCCTGCGTGCTTTCTCAAAAGCATCAGCAACGTTAAAGATGGTGTGTCTCCAGGCCTCCCGACTGGAGGCCAGAGTAGACCAGTTATGTTGGTCAATATGGCCAAGGCTGAGATGTTGTTTCAGGGAGTCCTTGTATCTTCTCTTCGGGACTCCTCTCTTGCGGCAGCCAGTGGCAAGTTCACCATAAAGCAAGATCTTAGGGAGGCGGTGATCTTTCATCCTTGAGACGTGTCCTGCCCAACGCAGCTGTGTTCTCAGCAACATGGCCTCAATACTTGTGATTGCTGCTTGTTCTAGAACAGATGTATTGGTCACATAATCTGACCAATGGATGTTTAGGATTGTACGGAGGCAGCGTTGATGGAAGCGTTCTAGGAGACGCAGGTGGTGGTGGTAGATGACCCATGATTCAGATCCATATAAAAGAGTAGACAGCACTATGGCTCTGTAAACACTGATCTTTTTATTTTTCTTCAAGTGTTTATTTCGCCAAACTCTTTTATGAAGCTTTCCAAAGGCACTATATGCCTTTGCTAACCTGTTGCCTGTCTTTCCGTCAATCTTACCGTCCGAGGAGATAAGGCTGCCTAGGTAATTAAACTGCTGGACTGATTTGAGCTCTGATTTGCCAGTGGTGATATGGGGATGATGGAAGACTTCCTGAGGTGCAGGTTGATAGAGAACTTCTGTCTTCTTTAAGCTGATTTCCAGCCCAAAGAGCTCAGCAGCCTCAGCAAAGCAGGATGTTAAACGCTGCAGGGCTGCTTCTGTGTGGGCGACAAGGGCGGCGTCATCAGCATAAAGCAGCTCCCAGACAAGATGATTTAAGGTCTTAGTGTGGGCCTTCAGTCGCCTTAGGTTGAATAGGCTTCCATCAGTACGATATCGAATGTAGATACCGTCCTGATCATCGAGGTCTGCCATGGCCCTTTGGAGCACCATGCTGAAAAAGACTGTGAATAGGGTTGGTGCGAGAACGCAGCCTTGTTTCACACCATTAGTTATTAGAAAGGGCTCAGAAAGTGCATTGCCATATCTGACTTGTCCGTGCTGATCCTTGTGGAGTGAGATGATCATTTTAAGAAACTTGGGGGGACAACCTAAACATTCCAAAATCTGCCATAGACCTTTTCTGCTCACAGTATTGAAAGCCTTGGTGAGGTCGACAAGCACTCCAGGTCACCTGAAATAGCCCTAAAGTTCAGTCCTTGGGCAACAGAAAGGCAGTCCTGTGGGAGGTAGCTAACATGCTAATGGTTGTCACAGGAGATAAGCTGTCAGTTCTGAGGTTAACCCATGTGTCACCAAGCTGACGTACAGCCCCAAATGTGCCACGCCTTGCTGTGTAGTCACACTGACACCGCTGCTGTGGGCAGAGGCCACAATGACACAGCTTCACTCTCTCTGAGAATGAGCCACCTTATGCATTTCTTTGCAGTACTGCACCTCATAACATAGACACAGCATAAAGCTAAACATTATTACCACTAGAAACAAAGTTTCTGGTGTTTGTCTCAATAGAAACTTTAGCTGAAGGTGGCATGGTTGCAGACATGACTGTATGTATGTAGAATTAAGATATTAGAAAAGAGAGAACCCATTCATGGGTTGAGGTTTTAGAGCTAGCTGGTATGTAGAACTTTCTCACATATTTTTAATACTAGTATATTTTGCCTGGAAATAAAAGATACAGAGCAAATAATTTCAGAGTGATAACTTTTTAAAATTACTTTTTGTTGTGAGTAAATCAAACTAGGACAATGTATCATATTTACTGTAATTTTGAAGAAAACTATGATTAAAATGGTCTAGTAATAGTTATAGCAGTCTTCCTTTTCTCTGCCTTCTACAGTATTCTCACCAACCAAGAATTTTAGGTTCTGATGCTATTCAAAAAGTTGTGGCAAACACAGATATTTCTGAAATGTGGCAGAACGATTTGCGCCCTATCCTGATAGAAAGATACCCAGGATCACCGGGAAATTATTTCGTACGACAGGTAAGAGAACACTTCCTGAAAACCTCTAAGAACATCTATTATTTATATTCTGGTAACACCTTTGGTGACCAAAGGGACAGTCACATTCCTTTCATTCAGTAGGATGAACTCTATCATTGTTCAAGTCTAGACTGCATAGAGCCCACATGACACAGCTTGCACTTCAGCTGACATTATTTCCCAGGGCTGCATAGCATGATGAAAAATTTTACTTTTTTTTTAAATTAAAAAGTTGGCCTCAGGTTTGGTATCCAAAGTACAACACAACCATTGCCCTTTCCCTCACATGAGCAAGTTTTTGGTCACTGGTTCAAATCCCCTGAGACCATGCATGAGGATAAAATACATGACACAGACACACACACACCTTTTTCCAGAGGGGTCCTGTGCTGTTACAGTCCTCTGAAGTGTTCCTTCAGATGGATGTATCAACAAAAAGGGATCAGAGGGGCTCAAACAGGCAGGCAGATGAAATGGTCAGCACAACAAAGTGCAGCATTGGTCCACAAGCCATGCTCACTCCACTGGCCCAAGCACAGCAGTGTGCTAATGCTGGTCTAACATGGCCAGATTGCAGCTGGCCCCAAGCCAGTAAAGGCTCCAGCACACTGTCTTTGAGCCACAAGGAGTTGCCACGCAATTGGGTTGCTGCCCAGTCAGCACCTCTGCTCTGTGCTCACAGCATGGGCATCATCAGAACAGTGTGCCATGCTGGCTCTGGATTGCATTAGCCAAGCGGGACACAAACAATGGTACAGCTGAGTTTGCTAGAAGACATTCACAACATCTCACTAGCCTTCATCCACCCTTTAGGCAGTGACTCAACAGCTCTAAGACAGCTCTAACGACCATAAATTTATTTGCCACTCTGCAATTGGTAGACTGCAAAAATGCAGTCTTTTTATGTTTTGTGTGTGTGTATGAGTGCACATATCTCTATAGATTTAGTTTTATGGTTTCTTTAGTGATACTCTGGAAGGCAGCCAAATGAAAAGGGGAAAAGGAAGAAAAACAAAAAAATAGCTGAGCCTAGGCTAGAAAACCACAAATCACGTTCAAAAGAGAATCATCCTGTTAGAAGGTAACAGCATGTATTATATTAGACCCTCCATAAAGGAAAAAAAGAAGAGTCCCCATTGTCAAAGCACAACGGAGTTTGAAATGGATGACACTTCTTTGTTGAGACACAGAAAAAGCATCAGATTCCTTTAGGGGAAAAGGCTAGTGCCAACCATGGCTAGTGCACACTGGAAACTCCATCCAGGCTTATATATTCCCATTAATCCATAACAGACATCCTTTGCTCTGCCTACTGATAGCTGATAGACTATACAATGCCATAAAAGCTTTCAGTGGGTGACCACAAACAAAATGGAAGTTTGTTCTAGCACTAAAATACATGGCAATATTCCCACTGACTTCACTAAGAGCAGAACAAGTCTTCAAAGTTTATTTTCCCCTTAGAGGCTTTTCCTAATGTTTACTTAAAGAAAGAGGAATCTGCCTTGAAGAAGCACTCTAGGGGCCCATAAAAATAAGTTGCTCAACAGAGAAACAGAGATGTCCCTCTAATAAGAGTTAGTCAAAACTCTGCATGAAGTATAACTAGGGTTGTTAGAGGTATTCTCTTTAGTAGGAAGATAACTAAAATAAATTATCTCTTTTACAGGTTTACTGTCTTAATTCTTATCATTACATGAGCTACACTTAGAGGCTTTGATTTTTAAAATGTTGTTCTAAAATGTTTAATTCTTTCTTTAATTTAAAGGAATCATTTCTTATAGCCTTTTAAACAACTTAGGTCACTTGAAAGGCAGATTTCTCATAGAAGCTAAAAAACCCCCACCACCTCACATCAACCAACCAAACCAAAGAGCATTTTTTCATTATACTGCCGTGGCATCTCTGCGTGGTAATTGTCAAAATAGCCACACCAAGGTCTCTGCAGCCAATTCTGAGTTTTAAGGGCACAAATGAGTTTAGATTTGAAGAGGTAAACATTAAATCTGCTCTGGTTACACATGAAAAAAACACTGGCCTGGAAACTTCAGAGATCAAGATCTTAATGTGTCATATTAATGGGCCATAATTCAAAACACCTTCAGGCTCCAAAGACAGGAGTCAAAAGGGAGAAATGAAAAGCAAATGAGCCAGTCAAAGGCTAAGGTAGCAAAGCTGTCACTTATTTTATATAGTGACATTACATTTTTTGCTATAAAATTTATCCTTTAAAAATATCAGGAACTTACAGAAATAAGCTTAAGTGTCACTATTAATTAGGTAACGACAATTTGCAACATCTTTCTGAAGCAAGCAATATTGATCTGATTATTTTTTATAATTGCAGCATATCAAGCACCGTCTTCAAAGATTAAAGGCTGGTTGGGAAATTGAAGAAGATACATTTCAGAGATACACACCATATGGATATCAAACATTTTCAAATATTATCAGCACTCTTGACCCCTCTGCAAAACGCCATCTAGTACTTGCTTGCCACTACGACTCAAAATTCTTTGGACCACAATGGCACGAGAGAGTGTTTGTAGGAGCAACTGATTCAGCCGTGCCCTGTGCTATGATATTGGAGTTGGCACGTGCCCTGGATAACAAGCTTCAGTTAATCAAGGTAGTGTACTTGTTTCTTTTGCATTTGCTTTTGCAACAGCAATAGGACTTAGGGCACTTCCACATTCTTTCCGCGGCCTGCATGCCTGGTTCTCCGATTGTTCTGCCTGTGATAAAACTCCCATTGACTTCAAGAACAACAGAGATCTGTATATATAATAAACATATACTATATAAAAATAACAAATTTTACATCAATAATACATGCTTCACAGACTTACTACTTTCAAGCTAAAACGCACAGAACCCTACTCAGAAGTTCCTATTGTATCCAGTAACATCTAGGGTCACTGGCAAAGTTTTGTTGCATTCCAAATCTTGCATTTTTAAAATTTCTCAGTTGTATTCTGCTTTGGGACACAGACGAACTAATTGCTATGCAGGAGAGTGACACTCATGTCCCTCCATCTCATAAGGATTTTGAGCTTTTCTTCCTGTATCACAATTTGAATAGTTTATTTATGAAACAAGTATAACGTTATCAGTCTGTTGTTACCTATGCTATGAAAATCTACTTCAAAGTGCTGCAATTGCTAGGCATAAAAATCTGTTTAGCCCACAAAATCTAAAAGCTTGTAGGATTACAAATCTGTAGGATTACAGATTCAGGAGTGCCACCTACTGGTTCAGTATTCACTATTTACAAAAAATAATTTTCATACACTTACAGATTTTTCACAGGAAAAGGTCTCTCAAATGTGAGGGACACTTTACAGAGTGTCAGGAATACACTCAGCTCAGGTATTACAATTACTTGTCAACAATAGTTTCCAGAAACTGATTTGATGCCTTCTGACATGCAAATACGTAAGAATGAGAAGATTAGGAATATGCCAATATTTTTAATCACAAAGCACTCCTGTAATACATATGCTTTCATTTGGAAGCTTCATTTAGAATAAATTTGCCTAATGCTTATTTATAGAACAGCTTGCACACTGACTTTCAAGACTGGCATTTTTCACTAGTAATACATCATGTTACAGTGAAAATTGTTTTATGTATTTCATGTAAGATGACAGCATTTGACAAAAGGGCAATTAATTACTTTGCACAGGCTACCATTTGTACAGTCTGTTAAAAATATACTTTAGGATCCATCTGCTTAATACATTAGCTATGACCTTTTTGCTCTACTCATGGTAGCACAACAGACTTTGTTATGTTTTCATCTACATCTATTTATACTTCGATTTGAAGCTGTGATTTTTAGTTTCATGTTTCACCAGTTATATACAGTAAGTTTAAAATTAATAGGCAAAGACATCTCTCTATGTTATTAAAATGTGTTAAACAGCAATAATAACACAAATACTACTTTCTAAAACTCAAATGGCATCGATAAAGTTTGCTCCAGAACGTAATGCAAAATGACTGCTGTCACAAGACCTCTGTCCTGTGCATAGGACAAAGGGCAGCAAACCACTGCCAGTAATCAATATATCACTGCAAGCATAATCAATATAATCTTGCCTGTGTGAGCAACATTTTAGAGAAGTTTTCCACTACTGTTTATATTGGATCAGCTCCAGCTAGTTGGGAGTTGTAGCCCATACAGGACATGACTGCTGCCAGTGACTCCACCTTTTTAACCACATCATGCAATTTCATTTGAGGTAGTGTTAATTCAGAGGGGTTAAAATATTTATAGCAACTGCCAAGACTACAGTTCCCAAAACTGTTCATTTAGTGGAATCCAACTGGGTTTAGCTATGTTGTAGATTAGTAGGAAATACTTACAGTTCAAACAAGGCTTCATATAGTAGACAGAGAGAGAAGGGGACATGGGAAAGAAATTTCACAGAGATGTCTCTTTTGTGACCTTAAATACATTTATCATATATATCCTCAGTTTTTAGTGCTGTGATATTTTTGGTTGTTGAAAGGGAAGGGCATATCTACTCCACTCTCTCTGCTTTGGTTATAGGGTAAAGTTGCCTCAGTGATTGCAAGTTTCCCTGAAAAAAAAGAAATGGTCATTCTTTTCATGAACGAAAAATGGCTCTTTGTCCCTCAAAGAAGCACCAACTCCACAAATACATAATTCCCCTCCACTGATGCACAGCTGTAGCAATTATATTAATCCTTGTGGCACAATCAAGTAATAATATCAGCACTCCATCCGGTGTTGTTACTGACATGTCTCCTCCTTATTTGAGATACTGTTTCTGTGACCTGGTTTTGCAGACCTGTCTCGGCTCATGTCTGCTAAAGTCAGAAATGAAACTTTTAACCAGAACCAAAATGATACGAGACTGCAGAATGTGTCACTATGCTACATAAATCGCTACCATTATTACACCATAATGTGTTTAACAGCCAAAGGAAGGTTTGCATCAGGGACCTTGAAAATACACCCTTACTGATGTTGCTTATATGGCTACAGCATTTGTCCTTTATTTAATGTTCTAGCCAGTTATTTTACTTTTAACTTCCTCCAACAGACCGGCTCAACTTCAAGACCAGACCTTTCACTTCAGCTCATTTTTTTTGATGGTGAAGAAGCTTTTGTCCGGTGGTCCCCTTCTGATTCCCTCTATGGATCTAAACATTTAGCTCAAAAAATGGTATCCACTCCACATCCACCTGGTTCAACCACAAACCAGCTGCAGGGCATAGTAAGTGGCTTTCACCTCCTTAATGAATAATAGTAAATTGCATTTTTTAAAATATTTAATTTGTAGGTAATTGGCCAAATTCCCAAGAAACCGTGAACCCACCAAAGATAAAGGAAGAAGCAGGCTTATGAGATATGATAAAATACAGAGCTGGCAAGAGCTTTTCAGATGAGTCTGCTTAGACCTGCCCATGCAAGTATAAGGAGCAGTCATAGAAAAATCAAAATACAGAAATTTATTAGAATGTAAACTAGAATACCCACCTTCTTCAGGAAAGATAATTCAAAGTGATAAGGAAAGAGCACATAGTATTGGCCTATGAACAAATCTCCCCTAGCTCAGAACTAAGTTACAGTAATCTGTTTCCCTTTGATTCCTACTAACATTATGGTTGTCTGTTCCCTTCTACATTCCCTACTCACTGCTGAGGCACTTCTGTCACTGCTTCTCGTGACTCATAAAATGGCTTTCCCTTGACAGACTTTGTTGTTCTCAGGGGAAGAAGCAATTTCCTCTTCTTTCTCCCCACCTACCATAGTTTTTCTTTTAAAGGGATATAACACACAAACTGCAAACAAAGCAAGGCAGCCTGCTTCAGCTGGAGGAACAGAGAAATAGCCTACTTTTTACCTCCTTAGAAAGACAGCAAAACATGTCAGTTTGGAATAATGTTCTGCTAGTAAATGGTAGGCACCATGGTAGAAAAGCCAGATGTTTGGCCAGAGCTAGCAAAGACCTGGTCATGACCTATACAGGAACCAAGAAGCGCATTGCTGTTGGTGGTGTTGTATTAAAGAGTTCTGTATTAAAGATTCTTTCTTCTGTAGGACCTGCTTGTACTACTGGATTTAATTGGTGCACCAAACCCAGTCTTTCCCAATTATTTTCCAAACACTACTCGATGGTTTCAGAGGCTTCAAGCAATTGGTAAGCAGAGGGATATGGGCTTTGGATGAATTTCAAAATGTAGTGTGTAGTTTCTAAGTGTATTAAGTCCTGGATTTTTAGATCAATTTTCTGGTTTACAGTAATAATATTTACTAATGTAAGCATTAAATTTCATTTATCTTAAACCTATATGAAGATTTTGATATTTAATTAATAAAACAACTGAGGAAGACTCCCAGACACTTGGAAGCCACAAAACAGAGTCCATTACTGATTGTCACTCTCTGACTCTTGGGAACTTCTTCACTTCTGTGTTTTAGTATTCACTTCTGTAAAATGACGGTAATAGCACCAATCTTGAGGTCTTCTAAGTCCTAAACAAATGCAAAAGACAGTCACCAACTCATTTTTCTTCTTTGATGGAAAAAGCTTCATTGTGAGAGGAAAAATAATTCAAATGTGCTAACATGCCTCACTGTCCTTATGCATTACAGAGCAAAAGCTACACAACATGAATCTGTTGAAGAATCACCTTGTTGAAGGACAGTATTTCCAGAGTACTTTACATCGAGGCTTGGTTGAAGATGACCACATTCCATTTTTATTAAGAGGTACCGGAAGTTCTTGTATTTTAAAGTATATGTTTGGTAAGGAACGCATCAATTTACTGAATGAGCAAGTGCATATGATCCTGTTTTTCAAGCTTATTTGCCCCAACTTGAGGCTTCTGAATCCAAATTTACGACTTTGAAACACATACCCGAAAAAAAGCAGAAATAAAACATACCCATCATAACTTTGCAGGAACACAGCTTCAATGGTATGGAGATAATGGAAATTTCTGTCAGCAGTAGTGTCCTACAAAGATAAGTGACCCTGATCCAGTGGGATATCACCACATACCGCACTAGTCAGCTAGTTACTATTCTAGGAGCAGTGAAACACTTAAGGTTATGTCTCTAAAAACTACAAACATTTTTAAAGATCTGTTGTCAAAGTTACAATAATGCCCCTACTTGTTTAAAGACAGTGTTTAAAGTTAAAGACTTAAGACTCCTGCAAAACTTCACATTTTCAAATTAGATATCCTTGTTCCCTAAAAACAATGGAGATTTCATAGCTGTCACCTTGAGGATGGGAAAAGTACAGACAGTAGTCCACAGAAATACCAAAGGACACACTATGCCTGAAATCCCTTCTGGAATTAGGCAGATACCTGAAACTGTAATTCCCAATCTAAGCATCTTCTGGCAGACACCTAGGTCATAGCCTCTGGCTCTGTGTTCATTCTTTTCCTTTGGGATTTGATCAAAGAAAGTGAAAGCAGTTGTCATACTGCTTCTCACTTGTCAAGCTACAAGTCAATAATTAAAGCACTTGTCCAAGTTTGAAATGTGGATTTGATGTCCTTCTTAGTTTAAGCACTCAGCAAAGCATCTTCAAAACGAAGGTGGGGCAAATAAGGGTAGTAGATTAGTGAAACTCTTCTGATTGAAGCTTTCTACTGTACAGCAAGAACTGCAAGAGTCATATTGCTAGAGAAGGGCTGACCAGAAAGGAATGTGACACAAGTTCAATGAAGAGGGTGTCTCCCTAGGAAAGGAGGGAGGTATCTTCATATCCAGCCCCTAATTTTACCATTGCTTATGCTCTGTTAACTACTGAGTAACATAAAATGTGCACACAGCTCTGGAAGCAGGCACAAGGGCAGCCACACCTCTCCACTTCTAAGTGAGTGCTCTCTTCACTGAGTTGTGCTTACTGTCTGCTGCTCAATGGCTCTCCAACTCCTCAATCTTTCATTTTTCACATCAAGACAGGGTCCAGGTCCAACAAATCCAACACAGCCATCCTATCTGTGTCCAGGGATATAAAAAATCCTACATGGGAGAAGCTGATAGGGGAAAACAATGAGTACACCTTATCTTTTAATAACACAACACCTAGTGAGGAAAATGGATTCCTTAAGGGTACACAGTTGAAAAATGAGAGGAAAAGCAGTAAAATAGGAAAAAGGCTGGAGAAAAAAAAATGTCCCTCCCCCAAAAGTGATCAGGAAGCAGAAGTCTGATTTAATTCCTCTTTTATCTATAAGCTGCAGTATGTATAGGTGGCTTGATGCATATATATATAATATATATATAACATATACAGTGGCCTTTCAAGTGGAAGTTCCTTATCTGAAGATAACAGTGGTTCTACTTTACAGAGCAAAAATAAGAGACCCTACTTTACCATTTATGGAGAGAACTAAAAAAATGCTTCCAAAATGCTCAATCATCTGTCATGGTAATCAGTTTTCAGTTTGAGGAGCTGCAGTCATTTCTCTGCCCTTCTGTGGCTCCTAAACATCCTACAATAAAAAGAATCTCAAACAAAAACCCCAACAAGTAACTACACGTGCCTTAAAAATAAAAGGAGGCAAAAGTACTCAAAGGAAAGGAAGGTGACAGTTTTAGGGAACACACAATTTAATGATAGGATGCAGTCACGAGCTTCAAAATAAGAGAAGGTAAAAGGAAGCTGCAGTGACACACCCGATAAAGCAAGTTTATTAAGTAGTTACCTGACTCTATTGCTAAATGGCGACATATCAGTTGGCTTAACAGAACTTCTCCAATATTTCTTCTCCAAATTTTACTTTTATTTTTATAGGGGTTCCAGTCCTACATCTGATTCCATCCCCTTTTCCTGCAGTATGGCATACCATGGAGGACACAGAAGAAAACCTTGACAAAACCACTATCGACAATCTCAACAAAATCCTACAAGTGTTTGTACTGGAATATCTCAACCTGTGATAGACAAAACGTCAACTAACTGTACTCCATTTTAAATACTGTATGCCCACCTTCACATTTGCTATTTAATTGAACTGGAGAGCAGTAAAGCGAAGCAAAATAAGATAGCTCTTGCTAGACTGATTATTGATTCAGCTCTTCCTGACCCAATGTTCCATGTAGCCAAATAAGAGAGCATTAAATAAGAACTAGTTAAGCCTGGAAAGAATTTGATCTTTCCATGTCTTACCTCTGAATAAAAAAAAAAAACAGAATTTTTCCAGATTGTTATCACTGGTTTTTGTCACGTATTATGATCCCAGGAAGGGATGCCTGCCAATTTAAGTGTTGGATACAGTTTTTACAAGGCGTGACCAACTTTTGCGATGTTCGGCAGTGGAAATGTATGCCACGTTATCAAAAGATGCACTAAAAGATCACACTAAAACAGACTTCTATTTTGGGTTGAACTAAATCACCTCATCCTGAAATGGGATGTGATTTTTAAGTCTCTCTGCTCCCTTTCCTCCTTCCCCTACAAAGAGGGCTGCAAGGGCTCTGCAGACAGCAGGCCACCAGGAAACAGAGCAATACCCAAATTGTTTATTGGATACTTTTTGATGGAGAATGGTGGTGAGGAGTGATGGTAACAGGAAGGTATGGGGGGGTTTCCATTGTGCTTTGGCTGCAACACAGGAGATATAAAGAGATCAGGTGGTGTGTGGGAACAATGCCCAAGCACACACCATTCAATCACGAGAATCATTCACAGTTTGACCCAAAAAAAACCCAAAACCCCACCCACCTGCCATTTTAATACAAACCACAACAGAAATAATCATACTAGGCAAGTGATCACTTTAGAAACGATCATTTTATCTAAATACCATTTTAAAGGCAAAGTGCTATCAAAAATAAAATTACTTAGAAGTAAAACGGCAGTTTATGCACCAAAAAGATACTCATCAATTTAGCAACCCTGTGTTTTTACATTCCTTACTGGAATTATTCAATAAATTTAGTGTAACACTGGCAAAAAGAAAGCCTGTAATGAAATCAATGGAAGCCAGAAGAACAGTATTCAAAAGCTACTCACAGAATTATGGTTTCCACTGGTGAGAAAAAGATAAGAGCATTTGAAGAAAAAAATAAAAATATCAAGCTGGTGGAAGATGAACTGAGAGAAAACAAGTCAGTATTTTACTCCTCTGAACTTCTTCCCTTAGAAAGTTCTATCCTGAGCAAAGAGACTTAAAAAGGAGATAAGCCATGGGGACTTACATTAGGATGTCAGATTTAGCCTGTATTTTACCATTTTCCTAAAGCAAACATTTCTGAGCCTAAGACAATATTTACATCCATATTTTAAAGTTGCAACAGAAATATACATTTACAGCAATGAAAATTTGTAAAATTTTAGTATTAGGGATAGCCTGAACATTAAATTCCATCTGATTTTGGTTGCTCAAGACAAAACAAATGCATTTTATGTTTTCCCATCACTTTAACATTTGTGAAAAATGTTTGTTTTGCATGCAAGTTCTGAAACAGAATACAATGAAAATTCTAAAAAGCTGGACAGATGTGTTTATTTTCAGGTATTACTGTACATCTGTGTAAATATATCAAAGTTATCTGAACTCCTTGCAATCATATTCTCCTCTACTGCAGCCCATGAGAAAATAGTCTAAAAAACAAAATTAAATCTTCTAAAGTTTGAATACTCTAAGCGGTATAAGGCACCCTCTTCACCCCCCTACATGGCGAAAAAAGGTAAGAGAATGGCTATATACAGCAATATTAAACACGAGTTTGTGTGGCTGATTTATTCTGGTGAACTTTTGTGGTACTTTATACTTTACAGGCCCTCTGAAAAATGCAGTACACATTTGCAGTGTGCACTGCTGCTCTGCTTCTTCAAGAATTTATTTGAAAGTTACCTTAAAATAGGCTTCATTATGAAATGCTGGATCAGAGGGTTGTTATAACTGGGAAAAGCTATTTTTTTTTAAATCTCTATTAAGACTGAGTTGAAACCGTAACTTAACCTTGTAGTACACCAAATTTACTCAGTTCAAAGAAATGAGACACAGTTTGGTGAAATATGAATCAATGTTTCTCAAAATGTGAAGAAAACATGAAAAAGCTTCCTTTTCCCTCACCCTCCACCTTGGGTTTTGGGGTTGGTTCTTTTTGGTACAGGAAAA